>NW_022265017.1:322135-667019 GCF_002021735.2 Oncorhynchus kisutch | reverse complement strand
CATTAGACTATAATGGATAACATGGCTACATTAGAATAGTATGGATAACAGTTACATTAGACTATATATGGATAACATGCTACATTAGACTATATATGGATAACAGGCTACATTAGACTATTATATGGATAGGCTACATTAGACTATATATAGAAACAGGGACATTAGACTATATATGGATAACAGGCTACATTAGACTATATATGGATAACAGGCTACATTAGACTATATACATGGATAACAGCTACATTAGACTATATATGGATAACAGGCTACATTAGACTATATATGGATAACAGGCTACATTAGACTATATAGGATAACATGCTACATTAGACTATATATGGATAACAGGCTACATTAGACTATATAAATGGATAACAGGCTACATTAGACTATATATTGATAACAGGCTACATTAGACTATATATGGATAACATGCTACATTAGACTATATATAGATAACAGGCTACATTAGACTATATATGGATAACAGGCTACATTAGACTACATATGGATAACAGGCTACATTAGACTATATATGGATAACAGGCTACATTAGACTATATATGGATAACAGGCTACATTAGACTATATATGGATAACAGGCTACATTAGACTATATATGGATAACAGGCTATATTAGACTATACAGTATATGTACAGCGCAGTCAATACAGCAGACTATGGTGATGATCATACTGATGTCTCTGCTTGTTTGTGTTGTTTCACCATTCTATCTGATTCAGGGTTGTATGTTGACATCAGTGTGTTGGTGTAGCCAGTGTTGTTTCACCATTCTATCTGATTCAGGTTGTAATGTTGACATCAGTGTGTTTGGTGTAGCCAGTGTTGTTTCACCATTCTATCTGATTCAGGTTGTAATGTTGACATCAGTGTGTTGGTGGTAGCCAGTGTTGTTTCACCATTCTATCTGATTCAGGTTGTAATGTGACATCAGTGTGTTGGTGTAGCCAGTGTTGTTTCCACCATTCTATCTGATTCAGGTTGTAATGTTGACCTCAGTGTTGTGGGTGTAGCCAGTGTTGTTTCACCATTCTATCTGATTCAGGTTTGTAATGTTGACCATCAGTGTGTTGGTGTAGCCAGTGTTGTTTCACCATTCTATCTGATTCAGGTTGTAATGTGGACATCAGTGTGTTGGTGTAGCCAGTGTTGTTTCACCATTCTATCTGATTCAGGTTTGTAATGTTGACATCAGTGTGTTGGTGTAGCCAGGTTTGTTCACCATTGCTATCTGATTCAGGTTGTAATGTTGACCATCATGTGTGTTTGGTGTAGCCAGTGTTTGTTTCAACCATTCTATCTGATTCAGGTTGTAATGTTGACATCAGTGTGTTGGTGTAGCCAGTGTTGTTTCACCATTCTATCTGATTCAGGTTGTAATGTTGACATCAGTGTGTTGGTGTAGCCAGTGTTGTTTCACCATTCTATCTGATTCAGGGTTGTAATGTTGACATCAGTGGTTGGTGTAGCCAGTGTTGTTTCACCATTCTATCTGATTCAGGTTTGTAATGTTGACATCAGTGTGTTGTGTAGCCAGTGTTGTTTCACCATTCTATCTGATTCAGGTTGTAATGTTGACATCAGTGTGTTGGTGTAGCCAGTGTTGTTTCACCATTTCTATCTGATTCAGGGTTGTAATGTTGACATCAGTGTGTTGGTGTAGCCAGTGTTGTTCCACCGTTCTATCTGATTCAGGTTGTAATGTTGACATCAGCACAAGATTATTTCTTCTTTATTATTTTTCTATTGAACATTTATTTAACCAGGAAGGCTCATTGAGATTTAAAATCTCTTTATCAAGAGTGTCCTGGCCAAGATAGGCAGCACCAAGTCATTACAAAAATGACAGGAAAACAACATGAAAAACTACAAGTCATCTAGTAAATCCCATAGAATTCCAGAGAGAATAACAAAATCAAAAACAGCAAATATAAACATAGACAGGTCCGGGAATCAGTCTCAAGATCATTCATCAGTGATTTTAAAAACATAGACAGGTCCGGGAATCAGTCTCAAGATCATTCATCAGTGATTTAAAAACATAGACAGGTCAGGGAATCAGTCTCAAGATCATTCATCAGTGATTTAAAAACATAGACAGGTCAGGGAATCAGTCTCAAGATCATTCATCAGTGATTTAAAAACATAGACAGGTCAGGGAATCAGTCTCAAGATCATTCATCAGTGATTTAAAACATAGACAGGTCAGGGAATCAGTCTCAAGATCATTCATCAGTGATTTAAAAACACCAATCAGGACAAGTTCTTCCAGTTTAAAAGTATTCTGTAAGGTGTTACTATTATTGAGGACATTATTATTAGGATGGTGCAGTAATGTTGAGATGCCAGTAGGAGGAGCTCTACTCTAGAACACTGGAACCTTCAGTACCACTTTGATGCAGCTGATGAGGAGAGGAAATTGAATGTGTTTGTAGAATAGAATGAATGACATCATGGAACTGACCAAATGTAAATGGAACTTTGACCTGTTCCATGTAGAACTCAGAGGGACAAGGCAACACATTCTAAGATATTATAAACATTCCATAGAGAATAGTCAACATATTGTTAACATGGTTCTGTATTTAAATAAAAGCGGAAATGGGTGACATTTTGTCCATTATAGAAATGTAGGACCCATTTTTAATACAGTAACCTCCCTTTTCTGATGTGCTGTTCTGGTCGTCATGCATGTTAGTGTCTTAAAGAGGAAGGAAAGGACTGTGTCATCTACTTTAAATATGTATCAACCACAGAACTGACACTTACTAGCAGTTTCCACTCACTATCAGTCAGTTGACTCACTGTACAAGACCTCTCCTCTTCACTTCACTCTGTAAGTACTCTTGACAATGTCTTGAAATATAGTTTTGGGTTATTTGTTTTTAGTCATAAGTCATATACTTGAGGGTAATGTATAATTCTACTTGTTGTTATGTTTTGAGCTGTGTTCTGGTTGTTACATCAGGGTCAGTATTCATAAAGTGTGTCAGTGTAGGAGTGTTGATCTACATAGAGATGAGATGATTAACCAGGGTAAAAAAAGACATTCAAACCAATATTTAAACACTGCAGTGTGTGTGTACGTGTCCGCCCCCATGGGTGTGAATTACACAGTGGATTTATCTGAGGGCCCTTTAGGACCAGACTGATAGGGAGTAGGGTTGACATCTATACTGTGTAGGATGTGTGTTTTAACTTTTCTACATCCATAACAACCAGCTCTCTAGACTTTGATACAGACTCCATGGGCCTTATGGGCCTTTACTACAGATAGTGTCTGTATTTGTGTGTGTGTGTGTGTGTGTGTGTGTCAGTCGCTGTTTAGCCTCACAGCTTGAGGATAGTAGCTATCATTGAACCTGGTGGTCAGTCTTTATGCTGCTGTACAGCTTGATGGACTGTAGAGGATTGAACATTTATCCTCCTATATTTGGGGTTCTGAGAATAAAACAGCTTCAGAACGATCAATATAGAAATGTGTGTTTACAGTAATACTGTTGATGTTGAATAAGTTATTGTTGTTGTTTATAATGATGATGATGACAATTGTATATATTAGGAATTTATTTTTGCATCATGCCAGTTTAAGTAGACAGACGTAGACAGACATGCAACACATCACACACATTACATACATAGTGCAATAGACTTACAGACAGACAGTATTCACATAGACAACCATATAGCACAATACAACACAACACAATATGATACTGTTTTGTTTTCAGTAATGAGGCCCTGTACCCCGTTTACAGTTTCTACTTCAATGTATCAGGTGGAGTTATTCACCAGCTATAGAGTTGTTGTTTATGTTTCTAAGACTGCAGGGTGGGAGATGCAACAATGGACTTGAGAACAGCAGGTAGTGTGTTGGTGGTCTTTCTCTGGTCTGTAGCAGGTATGGTCTCATTCATAATGTTTTAGTTGCCCTGTATATCAATCTAAAGACATTTCTAAAAGGAAAATAATCATAATGTTATTCTGGTGTTTTCTGTTAGGTGTCTCCACTTCCCTTTAAATAGTTATATTTCACACCTCACTGATTGATGCTTATCTCTGGTTTCCATTCACACTTCTGCATATCAGCAGCAGTAGCAGAATAAGAAGGTTGTCAACCACCAGCGGGGTTGGGTCAATTCCATCTCAATTCCACTCAATTCAGGAAGTAGACTGAAATTCCAATTCCAATTATTTTCAAATCTTTTGAATTAGGAACATTTAGAAAATGTGGAATTGTAATTTGGTTAACTTTCTGAATTGACTGGAATGCTTTTTACTTCCATGATGTTTATTGAAATGAATACTAGGATGATATAAGGGAATGTACATTTGAGTAGATGGGTCCTGCAGTATCCTGCACATGTTTACATGCATTTGGATGTAATATTGTAATGTCTGTTTTTTTATAGTCTTGACGTCACAAATGAAGTTCTCTCAAGGTTGAGTCCTGTGACACTGTGTTTCAGGTGTTCTGGGACAAAATACTGTGAAGAGTGTCTGTGCCTTAAAGGGGTCATCAGTGGACATGCGCTGTCCTGTTCCCAGTGTGACCCAAGTCACAGAGATAGTCTGGTTTAACACATGGTTGAATCCTTATGATCTGAGATGGGACCCTAAGTATGATGGTCGTGTGGAGTACAGTGGAACTACAGAGAAGGACTGTATCCTGAGAATCACAGACCTGAGACAGAGTGACATAACAACATATCACTTCAGATATAAAACAAACCAGTATTCAGAATGGAAATATTCATATGGATTCACTCTCAGTCTCACAGGTACTGTATAAATAGTATCGTACAGGTCAAGTTATTTATTACATGTTCTATGAGACCAGTGAAATGGTGGTGACTGACAGACTTCCTCCATTATTGTTTCATAACCTCTCCCTTCAGATCTAAAGGTGGAGAGGATATATGACAACACACTGACCTGTAGCACCACCTGTACTCTGACTGGTAACCCCACATACATCTGGTACAAGAACGGACAACGTCTAGATGAGAGCACCTCCCCCCAGTACAAATACTCAGTCTCCAGTAACTATGACAATAGTTACTCCTGTGCTGTAAAAGGCCATGAGGATCTCCACTCTCCTGCAGTGTGTAAGTGGGGAAAAAAAGTGTTGATTCAAACACAGTGTTTCACTCTAGCAATACCACCAGCTCAAATGGTTGTGATCCATACTGAAATGACTTGAAATGAACAGTTTACTTCTTTACTTTGCACCTACAGAAACAAGACATGAAAGTTGAAACTATTAACAGAGAGCCTCTTTATGTTTCAGGTGTTCAGGGTCACAACTGCTGGAGGGTGACTTACACCAAGAGGAGAATCTGTGTCTTGAAGGGCTCCACAGTGAACATATCCTGCTCTTACACTCATCCCACTAGTTATATAGAACAAGGTTCATTCTGGTTTACACAGAAACACCCTGTAGATGTCAGGTCATATCCAGAGTATACAGGTCGTGTGGAGTACAATAGGAACACAGAGAACCACCACACCATGACAATAACACACCTGACAGAGAAGGACTCGGCTGAATACATATTCAGATTAATAACAACAAAAGAGGGGAGATTTTCTGGCCTTCCTGGTCTGATGTTGACTGTCACAGGTAATACTTCACCTACAGTTGTTACTGTAATAGGACAAGTCTAATCACATGACAAGCCAGTCGGGAGTCAAATATGACTAATGTTTCCTCTTAGATATCCTGTTAGAGATGGATCCTACGTCTGTGTCAGAGGGGGAGAGAGTCACACTGAGATGTAGAACCCAATGTACAGTCGGTCTCAACCCCACCTACATCTGGTACAAGAACAGACAAAGTCTGACCAACCCAGTCACCAGTTATAACAGCCTGATCCTAGACCCAGTCACCAGTTATAACAGCCTGATCCTAGACCCAGTCAGCAGTGAGGATGCAGGGAACTACTCCTGTGCTGTAGAAGGCTTAGAGAGAATCCTCTCTCCAGAAGAGACTCTCACTGTCAGATGTGAGTACATGGAGTGTTGATATATCTACAGTGAAAGTCATTGATATCATCTCTTTAATAGATGGTTCTACATGTCAGTGTAATACACTAATCTCTACTAATTTACATCATCTCTGTAATATATGGTTCTGTATGTCAATGTAATCTACGAATCTATACTAATTTACATCATCTCTGTAATACATGGTTCTACATGTCAGTGTAATATACTAATCTCTACTAATTTACATCATCTCTGTAATACATGGTTCTACATGTCAGTGTAATATACTAATCTCTACTAATTTACATCATCTCTGTAATACATGGTTCTACATGTCAGTGTAATATACTAATCTATACTAATTTACATCATCTCTGTAATACATGGTTCTACATGTCAGTGTAATATACTATCTATACTAATTTACATCATCTCTGTAATACATGGTTCTACATGTCAGTGTAATATACTAATCTATACTAATTTACATCATCTCTGTAATACATGGTTCTACATGTCAGTGTAATATACTAATCTATACTAATTTACATCATCTCTGTAATACATGGTTCTACATGTCAGTGTAATATACTAATCTATACTAATTTACATCATCTCTGTAATACATGGTTCTACATGTCAGTGTAATATACTAATCTATACTAATTTACATCATCTCTGTAATACATGGTTCTACATGTCAGTGTAATATACTAATCTATACTAATTTACATCATCTCTTGCTTCCTTACATGGTATATGGGTTCTTATTTGTTCTGTCATCTTCAACACCAGACGGCCCAAAGAACACCTCAGTGTCAGTCAGTCCCTCTGGTGAAATAGTGGAGGGCAGTTCAGTGACTCTGACCTGCAGCAGTGATGCCAACCCACCTGTGGACATATACACCTGGTACAAGAAGAATGGAGGTGGCTATCAGAGTATGACAGGACCACAGCATGTCTTCAAACAAATCCAGTCATCTGACAGTGGAGAGTACTACTGTGAGGCCCAGAATGAGATGGGGACAGACATGTCTAGGACCATTAACATGGATGTGAAGTGTGAGTAAAGTACAGCTCAGTGTTTGAATGAGAAGGTAGCAAAACAATTAGAACTAATTTAAGTAGCCCTTATGCATAACATCTCCAAATGTGTATTATTGTTAACATTTGTGTAATTTATATTTTTAGATAGTTCTCTGACTTAACAGAGAATATATTTTTGACATGTCATTTGTAAATATACTACTGTCATATCCTCGAGACATTTCTATTCTATTTCTTTTCTATTTTTAATAGTCTGGCTTCACAGATTTTGATATATATGATGACCATTATAATCATCTGTCAAATTCAAATTAATTTTTTACATTTCATTTGTAAATATACTACAGTCATTAACCTCTGACATATTCTCGTTTACTAGATACTCCAAAGAACAACTCAGTGTCAGTCAGTCCCTCTCGTGAAATAGTGGAGGGAGGTTCAGTGACTCTGACCTGCAGCAGTGATGCCAACCCACCTGTGGACAAATACACCTGGTACCAGAAGAACGTAACCTCACCAAAAGCATCAGGACAGAGTTACAGCATCACTAACATCATCTCTGAGGACAGAGGAGAATATTACTGTGAGGCTGAGAATAAATATGGACGTCTCAACTCTTCTTCTGTGTCTGTGGACGTTCAGTGTAAGTTCACCTCATCTTTAATCAGAGGATCACATTTAAATTCATATTTCAATAACAAGAAAAACACTATTTAATACACTGTTGTTACATATTGTCCACCAGACGGCCCAAAGAACACCTCAGTGTCAGTCAGTCCCTCTGGTGGAATAGTGGAGGGCAGTTCAGTGACTCTGACCTGCAGCAGTGATGCCAACCCACCTGTGGACAAATACACCTGGTACTTTCAAAATGAGACTTTTCTAAATGGATGTGGACAGATGTACAACATCAGTAACTTCAAGTCTAAGGACAGTGGACATTACCACTGTGAGGCCTGGAATAGAAGAGGATCTAGGAACTCTACAGCTGTGATGATCATTATACCAGGTGAAGTTTCATGTTATATATTTCAACACAAAATTATGTTTCAATCTAATATTAATAATTGTACTTTAGCTTATACAACTTTGTTTTATAATTATATATACATTCAGATTAGATCAGTTATTAACAAATATTGTTCTATTGTACCCATATCATCCATATTTTATTGTAGGGAAACAAACCTCAGTTCTGACTACAGCTGTAGGAATCATAGTGGTTGTTCTGGTTCTCATCCTCTGTTTCTCTGGACTCATGTGGTTCAGGTGAGAGATTCTTTTAAAGATTATTTCACTCCAACTCTTTTTTATGAACTTACTTTGTTCATTGATTCGTTCAATAATAAATGTATTAATTAATGTGTAAACCAGGAAGAAGGCCTCCAAATCCACCTCTGACACAAGAGACACATCAGAGAATGTACAGGTGAGTCTGTTGGAAACAGAGAATGTACAGGTGAGTCTGTTGGAATCAGAGAATGTACAGGTGAGTCTGTTGGAATCAGAGAATGTACAGGTGAGTCTGTTGGAATCAGAGAATGTACAGGTGAGTCTGTTGGAAATAGAGAATGTACAGGTGAGTCTGTTGGAAACAGAGAATGTACAGGTGAGTCTGTTGGAATCAGAGAATGTACAGGTGAGTCTGTTGGAAACAGAGAATGTACAGGTGAGTCTGTTGGAATCAGAGAATGTACAGGTGAGTCTGTTGGAAACAGAGAATGTACAGGTGAGTCTGTTGGAAACAGAGAATGTACAGGTGAGTCTGTTGGAAACAGAAAATGTACAGGTGAGTCTGTTGGAATCAGAGAATGTACAGGTGAGTCTGTTGGAAACAGAGAATGTACAGGTGAGTCTGTTGGAATCAGAGAATGTACAGGTGAGTCTGTTGGAATCAGAGAATGTACAGGTGAGTCTGTTGGAAACAGAGAATGTACAGGTGAGTCTGTTGGAATCAGAGAATGTACAGGTGAGTCTGTTGGAAACAGAGAATGTACAGGTGAGTCTGTTGGAATCAGAGAATGTACAGGTGAGTCTGTTGGAATCAGATAATGTACAGGTGAGTCTGTTGGAATCAGAGAATGTACAGGTGAGTCTGTTGGAATCAGAGAATGTACAGGTGAGTCTGTTGGAAACAGAGAATGTACAGGTGAGTCTGTTGGAATCAGATGAATGTACAGGTGAGTCTGTTGGAATCAGAGAATGTACAGGTGAGTCTGTTGGAAACAGAGAATGTACAGGTGAGTCTGTTGGAATCAGAGAATGTACAGGTGAGTCTGATGGAAACAGAGAATGTACAGGTGAGCCTGTTGGAAACAGAGAATGTACAGGTGAGTCTGTTGGAAACAGAGAATGTACAGGTGAGTCTGTTGGAAACAGAGAATGTACAGGTGAGTCTGT
Organism: Oncorhynchus kisutch; assembly: GCF_002021735.2. Lineage (NCBI taxonomy): Eukaryota > Metazoa > Chordata > Actinopteri > Salmoniformes > Salmonidae > Oncorhynchus > Oncorhynchus kisutch. The sequence continues at coordinate 657,557 of NW_022265017.1, read as the reverse complement.
TACTATCAGATTATGTGTATTGCTTGGTGGAACATTTCTACTCCTCATGTTGTCTGTCCTCTTCCCATCAGGGAGACTCTAGTCCAGTGTATGAAAACGTCTCAAGCATGACCATGGCCCCTACTGCAGCACAGACAGCAGCCACAGATGACCAGGATGATGTTCACTACTCCAGCGTCCACTTCTCTCACTCCAAAAACCAGGAAGTGCCTCTGTACTCCACCGTCCAGCTGTGTAAACCCCAGAAACAGGAAGAGGATGTCCAGTACGATACTGTGAAATTCAACCTCCCCAGTGCTGCCACCCGGTGAGCATATTCTGCCATTACAACAACATAGAGCCAATTATAGAGCATTGTGAATACACCACATTAAAGCAGAAGTTGGCTTTTAGATGTTGTATTAGGGTCAAGACACCTTTGTGATTTAACTTGTTTAAGAGAAACTTCCCCCAACCAGCAATTCACTTCCTCATCCTCGTTGTGCAGTAAAGAGGCTCTGAAAAAACATGAACAAATGCTAAAAAAAACACCTAATACGTCCTTTTACAAACAGAAATATCTCAGTATAGTGATGCAGGTCTTTAGATGTAACAGTTGTACACATGACATTGTGTCATTCTGAACTTTATCCACAACGTTATATTCCGTTTTGTGATGCTCCTGCTGTTTCTCCGTCCAACTGTTCTATTCTCAGTGTATCAGGCTGCTAGAACGGACGAGAAGCATCGTTCAAGTCTCAACAACATGGAACATGACGTTACGGATTATGTTCAGAATGACACCATTTCATGTGTACAACATCTAAAGACATGCATCACTATAGACTACTGAGAGCTTTTTAGTTTCTAAAAGGTTTTTTTGGGGGGGGGGGTTTGGAGCCCACTGACTGAACAACGAGGATGAGGAAGTGAATAGATGGTTGGGGATAGTTTCTCAAAAACGAGTGAATTCACCCAAAGAAAATCTGACCCTCCTATAACATTCCAGCTACATATGTTTCTAGATTTGGTTGTAAACAAGCTTTATTCTAGATTACAGCTCATTCATATGCTGCTGCTTATTGGACGAGAAGACCATGACGTCATTAATAAGCAAAAGAGTTGACCCCTAGTGGCCACTAGTAATGGAATTTCCTTACAAACCCAACAATATAATGAGAGAGTGGTGGTTTTGAGGAACTGTTCTGTGTTCCAAATGGAACCCTATTCCCTATTTAGTGCACTAATTTTCAACAGAGCCATATAGGCCTTGGTCAAAGTAATGCACTAAAAAGAGTATATGAATGTTTTTTTAGGGGGATGCAGATTCTGTTAAATTTCTGTTTCTCTTCAGACCCACGGCAGCACAAGCAGCTGAGGAGGACTCTTCTGAGATCTATAGTAGAGTCAACAAACCCAGAAGACCTGAACACAACAAACCCAGAACCAAGAAGACCTGAACGCAACAAACCCAGAACCAAGAAGACCTGAATGCAACAAACCCAGAACCAAGAAGACCTGAATGCAACAAACCCAGAACCAAGAATACCTGAACACAACAAACCCTGAACCAAGAGGACCTGAACACAACAAACCCTGAACCAAGAGGACCTGAACACAACCAACCCAGAACCAAGAGGACCTGAACACAACAAACCCAGAACCAAGAACTGAAAACAACAAACTCAGAACCAAGAAGACCTTGTATATCTGGACCCGTATATTATAACTAGTGGTATAATTAAGCAATAAGGTCAGAGCCGGTGTGGGATATTGGCCAATATACTGTACCATGGCTAAGGACTGTTCTTAAGCACGACACAACGCAGAGTTCCTGGATACAGCCGTTAGCTGTGGTATATTGGTCTATATACTGTACCACGGCTAAGGACTGTTGTTCTGCACAACGCAGAGTGCCTTGATACAGCCCTTAGTCGTGGTATATTGGTCTATATACTGTACCACGGCTAAGGACTGTTGTTCTGCACAACGCAGAGTGCCTTGATACAGCCCTTAGTCGTGGTATATTGACCATATACTACAAGCACGAGGGCTTTATTGCTATTATAAACTGGTTACCAACATAAATAGAAAGTAAACAAATATTTTGGTGTCATACCAGTGTTCTATTGTCTGATATACTGTATGTGAAATGAAATGCGTATTCAGCCAATCAGCATCCAGGACCTAAACTACCTGGTTTATAATAGTATCTAGTAATATACAGTGCATTCAGAAAGTATTCAGACCCCTTGACCTTTTCCACATTTTGTTATGTTACAGCCACAGACTTCAAACCTCACACTCAGTGTCTATTTATATAGACTTCCAGTAAGTTAACTTACAACACACTTCACTTCACTTGATTGTCAGACGTAACAGAGTTAACTTCTAGCTGGCTAGCTAGCTTTCGGTATCACTGAACAACATCTGCTTCATGTAGCTAACAAGCCAACTGAGATAGTTAGTTCACTGAATTCATATACCAGTCCAACGTCGACTCTTAATAACACAGTATCTTTACATGGTTGGTTTATTCTGTCTACATTTCTTTACATTTTCAAATGTTATTTGACATTTTATTTTGTGTATTTTCATTTGTATCTTTATCTGCTGCCATCCTCCCCTGACTCCGCCCACTTCTTCCCCGAAGTCGACCTGACTCCGCCCACTTCTTCCCCGAAGTCGACCTGACTCTGCCCACTTCTTCCCCGAAGTAGACCTGACTCTGCCCACTTCTTCCCCGAAGTAGACCTGACTCTGCCCACTTCTTCTCCGAAGTAGACCTGCCCCGCCCACCTCTTCCCCGAAGTAGTGTCACGAACCCCGCTTCCTGAGTCTGTGTTTGCCTGTGTTTCTGTCCTGGAGTGTGTTTCCGGTGTCCTGGAACGCACCCTGTCTGGTTGCCGGGCAGATTAGCTTGTTGGGAGATCGATGTTCACCGCACCTGTATCCCATCAGTAATCTGCACACCTGTCCTGATCATCACCTCTCCCCTTCAAAAGCTCTGACCTGACATCCATTCCCTGCCGGATCGTTAGCCATGAACAGTATGTTGTGCCATAGTATCAGCCTCAAGTTGGATAGAATTTGTTTTGTTGTTTTTTACGTCTTGCTTGCCTTCAACTTACCTCCGTTTGTTCTGTCTTCAGTTACTCACCCGGATCATTTACCCCATTCCCGCCTGGTCATCGGAGGATTCCGCTTCCCCATTGGATCCACCTATTTACTCCCATCAACTCACCACCGCTGCCCGCTACGCCACCTGGATGTATCTACCCACTCACATTCACTTGTAAATAAATACTCACCTTCTTCCTACTCTCCTTGTCCTGGTCTGCTTCTGGGTTCGATTTTGAAGAAACGTGACAAGTAGACCTTGTGAGCATCGTAGATTTGCATGTTTTGCTCTCTGATCGGATTGTCTGAATTCACTAGTTGAGTGTCAATCACAGAAAAAAGCAATAGCTATAGAGTGAGTTGTTTATGTTTCTAAGACTGCAGGGTGGGAGATGCAACAATGGCCTTGAGAACAGCAGGAAGTGTGTTGGGGGTCTTTGTCTGGTCTGTAGCAGGTCTGGTCTCATTCATTATGTTTTAGTAATGTTATCTTAATGTTATTCTGTGTGTTCAGTGACATCGTCTGTTAGGGGCTTCTTCTTTTCTGGAATAGTTGTCTTTCACACCTCACTGAGTAACACTTAGGTCCTTTCTGTGGTTTCCATTCACACTCAGCAAGTAGAGTACGGCAACAAAGTGTGGACAAATGCTGTTAGTGTGAGGAAATGGGTCTGTAATGTATAATCACTATAATGTGTGATTGTGTTTCAGTGTTACTGGGTCAGGATGGCAGGAGTGTGAAGTACATCACTCAGAGTATCTGTACCTTGAAGGGGTTAACAGTAGAGCTGACCTGCTGTTACACATATCCCAGTGGTACAGTCACAACAACCTTCTGGTTCACTAGAAATGATGCTGAGGAGAATCCTGTGACTCTGAGTGATGAACCAGACTACACAGGTCATGTGACGTACTGTAGCAACAAGAAGAATGGCCACACCCTGACAATCAGAGATCTGAGAGAGTGTGACTCAGCTATGTGCAAGTACAGTGATATAGTTTTTAGTCACTTTATTTGGATAGTCTGGATAGATGCTCTACAGATGGTCATGTTATCAATACACTTCCTGTTGATAAGTTACTGCTTATATTTTTTACTGTGTCACAATAGTCTCTTTCTACTATTGTCACTGTACCTTGACACAGCTCTCTCTCCACAGTGTCCATCCTGACCCTAACTGGGACACACACCACTGAAAATGAGGACCAGACACTCTGGCAGTAGGTATGTTATAACATATTCATTAATGTGTTTATTTTGTATATAGTATTTGTGTTTGTTTGTGTGAGTGAGTGAGTGGGTAAGTAGATAAGTGAGAGAAAGACAGACACAGAGGAGAGAGATGAACACAGAAAGTAGAAGTGTAACGGCTTTCTTCCGTCGAAGGAGAGTCGGGCCAAAATGCAGCGTGGTTAGTTCGATACATGTTTAATGAAAACGAATACGAACAATAGAAAAACAACAAACGGAAAATGTGAAAACGTATACAGCCTGTCTGGTGACAACTAAGACAGAGACAGGAACAATCACCCACAAACACACAGTGAAACCCGGGCTACCTAAATATGGTTCCCAATCAGAGACAACGATAATCACCTGACTCTGATGGAGAACCACCTCAGGCAGCCATAGACTTTACTAGACAACCCTACTCAGCCACAATCCCAATACCTACTAAAACCCCAATACAAAAACACAACACAAAATAAACCCATGTCACACCCTGGCCTGACCAAATAAATATAGAAACACAAAATACTAAGACCAGGGCGTGACAAGAAGTGAGAGAGAATACTATAGAGCAGTGTGTAAAGTGCTCATACTGTGTTTCCTTTGTCACTGTCTCTCTGAGTGTGAAAATCTCCCACAGTGACACGTTCACATCTCTTCAGAGAGATGCTCAGCACTCCGTATATCAGACCATCCAGGGGAGAAAACCACCACAGAACCTGGACTAAAGAGAACCACCACAGAACCTGGACTGAAGAGAACCACCACAGAACCTGGACTGAAGAGAACCACCACAGAACCTGGAGGGAAGAGAACCACCACAGAACCTGGAGGGAAGAGAACCACCACAGAACCTGGAGGGAAGAGAACCACCACAAAACATGGACTGAAGAGAACCACCATAAAACATGGACTGAAGAGACCCACCACAGAACATGGACTGAAGAGAACCACCACAGAACATGGACTGAAGAGAACCACCACAGAACATGGACTGAAGAGAACCATCACAAAACATGGACTGAAGAGAACCATCACAAAACATGGACTGAAGAGAACCATCACAAAACATGGACTGAAGAGAACCACCACAAAACATGGACTGAAGAGAACCATCACAAAACATGGACTGAAGAGAACCACCACAGAACATGGACTGAAGAGAACCATCACAAAACATGGACTGAAGAGAACCACCACAGAACATGGACTGAAGAGAACCACCACAGAACATGGACTGAAGAGAACCACCACAGAACCTGGACTAAAGAGCTATGGCTCCAAACCAAAGCTAGTCCTTACACTCTATTCTCTTGCTAATATATTGTTATAATATCTTGAAGGTTCAACCAAATTACAAAATGACACATTGGTTTCCCTTCCCTTTTAGCAGTCTATGAACATGGTGTGACATCAGTCCCTGCTTTGGTTTAGTTTCTCCTGACACTGTTTCCACTTGCTAACGTTTTAGCATTCGTGGCACAAATCCCATTCGTCATGTGACTGTTAAGAGGCATTTCTCGCCCATCATTTCAAAATCAATCAAACGTTTTTTTTAAATGCGTTGTGAAGGTCAACAAAGTCACTTCCAGATGATTTGAACATGATGAGAGAATGTTAACATGTGAAATCTTAATATCAGTCCCGTGACTTGAATGGGATTTTTGTAAATGTGGGAGTGTTCGACATTGTAGCTGACTTTATAGGCAAGTCGAGATCTACAAATCACCTTGCATGATGAATAACTACTCAATATTATTTATAGATCATTCAGTCAGTCACAATTTACCCATGATACATCAGTTTTGATGTTCTCGAACACTGTCTGTGTGACTGCTGAAGGAAGCCTTCTCTGCATAAGCTTCTTGGTTCCTGACATAGAGTTGGATAGAAGGTACATCTTGGCATCTTTGTCATGATGTCTTCTGTGACAGAATCAGCAGCACCATTGAGGGCTATTTCCATATTAAAGTAGTTTATATCTTCATCTTCCATAAGTTTAATAACAGTCGGTATACCAACTGAAATGGGGTATTCAATGGCTTAGCCGTGCTAAAACAGGCTTTGAAGCAAGTACGTCCTCTATTCAACTCTATTGTCCCTGACTGCTTCAATGTTGTGTCAACCACAGACTGCAAACCTCACACTCAGTGTGTATTTATATAGACTTCCAGTAAGTTAACTTACAACACATCTCCCCTTCACTCTGTAAGTCTGCTTGACTATATCTTAAAATATGTTTATTTTATCATGTGTTTGTGTCCATGAACTTCTGTATCCTGTTATGTGCATGGCGATGCTGTTGTAATGTATGTTTAGTTTTTCTGTTATTTACAGTATACTCTGTAGATGTATTTCTGCATATTTAATCTGATACAGTATTGTACATGGGGTTACACATATATTTTTGTATGGTATTTTAAGGACCATCAAAGCAAGAGATTGTTGTGGAGACTTGTTTGAAAATGAACTAAAGTAAGACTGAGAGCAACAGTGGTTAGGTGTATGCTTCGTAAGAGCTTTAGGAGTGGTACTAACATGAGACACAGTGATGGTGGGTTGTGTATAGGAGTAGTATTAACATGAGACACAGTGATGGTGGGTTGTGTTTAGGAGTAGTATTAACATGAGACACAGTGATGGTGGGTTGTGTTTAGGAGTAGTATTAGCCTAAGACACAGTGATGGTGAGTTGTGTTTAGGAGTAGTATTAGCCTAAGACACAGTGATGGTGGGTTGTGTTTAGGAGTAGTATTAACCTAAGACACAGTGATGGTGGGTTGTGTTTAGGAGTAGTATTAACATAAGACACAGTGATGGTGGGTTGTGTTTAGGAGTAGTATTAACATGAGACACAGTGATGGTGGGTTGTGTTTAGGAGTACTATAAACCTAAGACAAAGTGATGGTGGGTTGTGTTTAGGAGTAGTATTAACATGAGACACAGTGATGGTGGGTTGTGTTTAGGAGTAGTATAAACATAAGACACAGTGATGGTGGGTTGTGTTTAGGAGTAGTATAAACATAAGACACAGTGATGGTGGGTTGTGTTTAGGAGTAGTATAAACCTAAGACAAAGTGATGGTGGGTTGTGTTTAGGAGTAGTATAAACATAAGACACCGTGATGGTGGGTTGTGTTTAGGAGTAGTATAAACATAAGACACAGTGATGGTGGGTTGTGTTTAGTATAAAGTATTTTGTTGGTTTAAATGCACACACTCAGTATCACTTCCCTGTTCTCCTTTCCTGTCTGTCCCGAGTCATATCAGAAATCTGTATATACACATTAGACTTTACAGAACATGTTCCTCTGTAGCTCAGTTGGTAGAACATGGCACCTGCAACGTTATGGGTTTGGTTCCCAGGACCACCCATAGGTGCTCTAGTCTAGAACACTGAACCTTCAGTACCACTTTGATGCAGCTGATGAGGAGTGATGGTCATGGGTGTTTAAATGGAATGGGTTCTAATTGAATAACATCAATGAACTTTGACCTGTATATTCAGAACTCAGAAGGGCAAGGTAGGTCATTAAAATGATAATGTTATAAATAGTATAGTCAACACATTGTTTACATGGTTCTGTCTGTAGTATAAAAGACCACAGTGAAAATTGACACATTTTTTAAATAAAATTAATATATGCCCAGACTTGTCTTTTACATCATTTCTGTTCTATTACAGTAACAGCCCTTTTCTGGTGTGTTGGTCTGGTTGCCATGTTAATGTCTTTACTAAACAGGAAGGACAGTTCTGCATCCACTACTTGTGTTCTGACTGCTTTTATAAGGTTTCAACACTTACTTCTTGTTTTCACTCACTACCAGACAGTTGACTCACTGTACAAGACCTCTCCTCTTCACTTCACTCTGGAACTACTCTTGACAATATCTTGAAATATGGTTTCTGGTTATTTGTTTTTAGTCATAAGTCAAATACTTGAGGGTAATGTATCATTTGTGTGTGTGTGTGTGTGTGTGTGTGTGTGTGTGTGTGTGTGTGTGTGTGTGTGAGAGAGAGAGAGTGTGAAAGAGAGTGAGAGAGTGAAAGTCACTGGCTATTTAGCCTCACAGCTTTGGGATAGGTGCTGTCATTGAACCTGGTGGTCAGTCTTTAGTCACTGGCTGTTTAGCCTCACAGCTTGAGGATAGGTGCTGTCATTGAACCTGGTGGTCAGTCTTTAGTCACTGGCTGTTTAGCCTCACAGCTTGAGGATAGGTGCTGTCATTGAACCTGGTGGTCAGTCTTTAGTCACTGGCTGTTTAGCCTCACAGCTTGGGGATAGGTGCTGTCATTGAACCTGGTGGTCAGTCTTTAGTCACTGGCTGTTTAGCCTCACAGCTTGGGGATAGGTGCTGTCATTGAACCTGGTGGTCAGCCTTTAGGCTGCTGTACAGCTTGATGGACCGTAGAGGATTGAACATTTATCCTCCTATATTTGGGGTTCTGAGAATAAAACAGCTTCAGGATAATCAATGTAGAAATGTGTGTTTACAGTAATACTGACCTGTTCAATAAGTGATTGTTGTTGTTTACAATGATGATGATGACTACATATATTAGGAATTTATTTTTTGCATCATGTCAGTTTAAGTAGACAGACATGCAACACAACACAACCATATAGCACAATACAACACAACACAACACAATATGAGCCTGGTTCATTTTTAGTAATGAGGCCCTGGACCCCATTTACAGTTTCTACTTCAATGTATCAGGTGGAGTTATTCACCAGCTATAGAGTGAGTTGTCATTTATGTTTCTAAGACTGCAGGGTGAGAGATGTAACAATGGCCTTGAGAACAGCAGGAAGTGTGTTGGTGGTCTTTCTCTGGTCTGTGACAGGTATGGTCTCATTCATAACTTATACGTTGGTCAATCTACAGACATTTGTATTACATTTGCTTGTGTTCTGTTAGGCATCTCCACTTCACATTAAATAGTTATGTTTCACACCTCACTGAGTGATGATTATCTGTGGTTTCCAATATGGCAACAAAGTGTGGACAAACCCTAAACAAAGTGTGAGCCAAAATACCTTGTTCTAATACTGATACCATTGTGATGTCTAACTGTGTTTCAGTGGTACTGGGTCAGGATGGCTGGAGTGTTACATACACCACTCAGAGTATCTGTACCTTGAGGGGGTCAACAGTGGATCTGTTCTGCTCTTACACATATCCCAGTGGTCATAAAGTCACAACAACCTTCTGGTTCACCAAAAAGTATGATGTGGAGAATTATGTGAGTCTGTTAGATGACCCAGACTACAAAGGTCGTGTGACGTACCGTAGCAATAAGAAGAATGGCCACACCCTGAAAATCACAGACCTGAGAGAGAGTGACTCAGCTACGTACAAGTTCAGATTTATAACAAAACGAACTGAAGGGAGATATTCTGGATATCCTGGAGTCACTCTGTCTGTTACAGGTACAGTGATATTATACAGTGATATTATATATAGTGCTAATCTGTTTAAATTGTTTAATTGGTTCAGGAAAATTGTCTTGATTTGTACAGAAATAATATAAAAATGAATGTATGGTATAAAAGGAATGTCTGAATTGATGATTTGAGAACGTCCACTCCTGCCTCATTTTAACTAGACAACAGGTCATTGATGGTTTTAATGTTGTTATCTACTCCAGACCTGCAGGTGAAGGTGACCACTACATGGTGGTCAACGACACTGACCTGTAGCACCCCCTGTACTCTGACTGGTAACCCCACCTACACCTGGTACAGGAACAGTAAGATTGTACAAGAGGACTCCTCCCCCTCATACACAGTCCAATTTAAAACTGAAGACAGCTTCTACTGTGCTGTAAAAGGCATCAATTCTCCTGCAGTGTGTGAGTGTGACTAATACACTTTTAAAGTCTGTCAAAATCCTCCAATACACCATTGGTCAGTGTTGATGTTTAGTGAAACAGACATGAGATAGAGCTACTATTCCATATAGATTAATGGTGGTTGATGTTTAGTGAAACAGACATGAGGTAGAGCTACTATTCCATATAGATTAATGGTGGTTGATGTTTAGTGAAACAGACATGAGGTAGAGCTACTATTCCATATAGATTAATGGTGGTTGATGTTTAGTGAAACAGACATGAGGTAGAGCTACTATTCCATTGAGATTAATGGTGGTTGATGTTTAGTGAAACAGACATGAGGTAGAGCTACTATTCCATATAGATTAATGGTGGTTGATGTTTAGTGAAACAGACATGAGGTAGAGCTACTATTCCATATAGATTAATGGTGGTTGATGTTTAGTGAAACAGACATGAGATAGAGCTACTATTCCATATAGATTAATGGTGGTTGATGTTTAGTGAAACAGACATGAGGTAGAGCTACTATTCCATATAGATTAATGGTGGTTGATGTTTAGTGAAACAGACATGAGGTAGAGCTACTATTCCATATAGATTAATGGTGGTTGATGTTTAGTGAAACAGACATGAGGTAGAGCTACTATTCCATATAGATTAATGGTGGTTGATGTTTAGTGAAACAGACATGAGGTAGAGCTACTATTCCATATAGATTAATGGTGATTGATTTTACAGTTCTAAATACTGACACCATTTGAAAAATGTACTTGTGTTTCAGCTGTTGAGGGTCACAGTTATTTCCACGTGACTTACACCCAACAGAGGATCTGTACCTTGAAGGGGACATCAGTGGACATATCCTGCTCTTATACTTATCCCAGTGGTCATACAGTCTCTGAAACAAACTGGTATACAAATGGAAAACTTGAAGAGGCGTCTCAAATCCTGAGCCCGGGCTATGGACGTCGTGTGGAGTACCTTGGAAATATGCAGAGTGACTCCATCCTGAGAATCACAGACCTGAGAGAGGAGGACTCAGCTGAGTATAAGTTTAGATTCAGAACAGATCAGACAACCTGGGAACCCACCTTCCCTGGAACAACTCTGACTGTGACAGGTAACACTGCAGGTCACATCCTATCAATACTGCAAAGGATTACTTAATGATGTACTCAGTGCTTTAATCCTCTTTCATTTAGGTCTGCAGGTGAAGGTGACTCCTGCCACTGTGACAGAGGGACAGAAGGTGACAGTGACCTGTAGCACCACCTGTACTCTGAGTGACAACCCCAATGCCACCTACATCTGGTACAAGAATGGACATGTAACCAACCAATCTATCAGTCTGTTCCTAAACCCAGTCAGCAGTGAGGATGCAGGCAGATACTCCTGTTCTGTAGAAGGCCATGAGGATCTCCCCTCTGATGAAGAGACTCTCACTGTCAGATGTGAGGATGTGTGATCCATCTCCAGTTGTATTCTTTTAGTAACATCTTCTCTCATCTATTATATCCATTATTTCAATCTTTGTCCAAGTTCCATGATTGTACTCATCTCATTACTGTAGTAACTACAAGTACTTCACAAACACTGTATTGTTACATTAATGTCTAAGTTATACATATTTATATTAATATTTCATTTATTTTAATCACAAGTCCAAGTTCCATGATGCTCCTCATGTAAAGCTCTATGTATGAACAATGTGTTACATATTATCCACCAGACGGCCCAAAGAACACCTCAGTGTCAGTCAGTCCCTATGGTGAAATAGTGGAGGGCAGTTCAGTGACTCTGACCTGCAGCAGTGATGCCAACCCACCTGTGGACAAATACACCTGGTACAAGAAGAACGTAACCTCACCAAAAGCATCAGGACAGAGTTACAGCATCACTAACATCATCTCTGAGGACAGAGGAGAATATTACTGTGAGGCCCAGAATGGAAGAGGATCTATGAACTCTACAGCTCTGATGATCATTGTAGCAGGTAAAGTTTCATCTTCAATACTTCAATACAAAATGATGTTCAACAAGAAATGATGTTTCAAGGTATCTTCTTCTAGTTTGCCTCATTACACATTGGTTTATAACTATACATAGGCTTCTATATACAAGTATTACATTAATGTCCTGTATTGCTGTATATTCATTTTCACTTCATAATAACATGTCCTCATATCATCCATTTTTTATTTTAGGGAAACAGACCTCAGTTCTGACTGCAGCTGTAGGAATCATAGTGGTTGTTCTGGTTCTCATCCTCTGTCTCTCTGGACTCATGTGTTTCAGGTGAGTAAAGAAGGAAAACTGATATTTGTATTATTCCTTCACCTTAACACTCTGATTTGTTACAAACTTAATTCATTCATAAATGTATTTATTTGCCCAACGCCCTTAACTGCTAAACTGTATTGGTAACATATCAACTTCCACTAGAGGTCAGTAGAGAGCAGAACTCACTCTGTCCCTCTTTACAGGAGTTTCACAGGAGGAAGTGATGCGTCAACAGACACACAGGTGATTATATCAGTTATTAGTTACACCATGGCACCCCCCCCCCCTGTGTAGTGTTAGGGCAAAAAAAAACATGCACCCAGAGGGAGCCCCAGCTCCGAGTTTGGGAAACCCTGAGTTACAACTAATTTACTGTTTCACTACAGTCTCTTTGATACTATTTTCATTGTTTTCTCTCTCTCTCTCTCTCTCTCTCACTCTCTCTCTCTCTCTCTTTCTCTCTCTCTCTTTCTCTCTCTCTCTCTCTCTCTCTCTCTCTCTCTCTCTCTCTCTCCCTCTCCACAGAGTGTCCGTCCTGACTGTAACAGTGACACGTACACAGGTCTGAACATGAGGACCATGTCCCCTGACTACGACACTCTGGCAGTAAGTCTCTTATAATACATTTGGATTGTTTGTGTTTTATACAGTACTTTAATGTGTTTATAGAAAATGATGGAAAGACTGTTTCAAAGAACACATGCATTTCCTCTCTCTCTCCCTCTCCTACTCTCCCTATATCTTTCCCTCTCTATATATATCTTTCCCTCTCTCTTTCTCACTCTCTCTCTCTCTTTCTGTCCACAGAATGTCCATGCTGACCCTAACAGTGACCCCAACAGTGACATGTACACACCTCTGAACATGAAGACCATGTCACCAGAGTATGACACCCTGGCAGTAAGTGTGTGTGTGTGTCCATAAACATTTTAGTGGGAGTGTAAATTGCTAATTCAGTATCTTCTTTCAGAATGTGAGGGGACCCTCCCACTGAAGAGAACCACCACAGAACCTGGACTGAAGAGAACCACCACAGAACCTGCACTGAAGAGAACCACCACAGAACCTGGACTGAAGGAAAGTACCTCAGAACATCAACTGAAGAGAACCACCACAGATCCTTTACTGAAAAGAACCACCACAGAACCTGGACTGAAGAGAATCACCACAGAAGCTGGACTGAAGAGATTCACCACAGAAGCTGGACTAAAGAGCTACGGTTCCAATCCAAAGCCAGGCCTCACACCTCTATTCTCTTGCAACCATATCTAGATGGTTTTCCAGACCATGAACTTTAGCTTTGAGTAAATGGTGGAATATATTTGTAATGTTCTTATTATGATGATAAATGGGATGGGTTATGCTGCTGCTTTTTTTCAATGGGATTTTCCCATTTCCATATTTTTTCTTGTGTCCCAATCTGTTTCCTATCTGTAGTTTAAGATTACATTTCTGATCTGTTCCTATGGGGTTTTGCCATATACAGATGTTTTATAACATCAATAGTCCTACTTTCCTCAGTAACTAATGTGGATAATATTGATAACAGCTAATATTGATAACAGCTACTATTTTTGTAGCTTTTGGGCCAAGTTTCTCCTGATGTGTTTAATGATTTACTTTGTATTGCTGTCAGACATTATTACTTATTTGTATGTTTTATATTACGTAATCCTATATTGTTTTCTTTCATAAAAAAAAATGTAATCAGTACATTGCATACATTTAAGCATTTGCAGTTTTTTACATGTTATATTAATTATAATTCTATATTAAAATTGTATATTAAAAACATGTGTCTGTCTCTCTGTCTCCCCGCCATAGTATATACAGACTGCAATACCAGACCCCACCACAAGGGGCATAGTATATACAGACTGCAGTACCAGACCCCACCACAGGGGCATAGTATAGACAGGCTGCACTACCAGACCCCACCACAGGGGCCTAGTATATACAGACTGCACTACCAGACCCCACCACAGGGGCATAGTATATACAGACTGCAATACCAGACCCCACCACAAGGGGCATAGTATATACAGACTGCACTACCAGACCCCACCACAGGGGCATAGTATATACAGCCTGCACTACCAGACCCCACCACAAGGGGCATAGTATATACAGACTGCACTACCAGACCCCGCCGCAAAGGGCATAGTATATACAGACTGCACTACCAGACCCCACCACAGGGGCATAGTATATACAGACTGCACAACCAGACCCCACCACAGGGGCATAGTATACACAGACTGCACTACCAGACCCCACCACAGAGGCATAGTATATACAGACTGCACAACCAGACCCCACCACAGAGGCATAGTATATACATACTGCACTACCAGACCCCACCACAGGGGCATAGTATACACAGACTGCACTACCAGACCCCACCACAAGGAGCATAGTATACACAGACTGCACTACCAGACCCCACCACAGGGGCATAGTATACACAGACTGCACTACCAGACCCCACCACAGGGGCATAGTATACACAGACTGCACTACCAGACCCCACCACAAGGAGCATAGCCACTATTACAGGAGTTTGATTTCTGATTTAATCAAGACACTTCAACAATAAAGAAATACATGCTGTACATCTAACATTGATTTACTGTGAGGTTTAGCTACAATGTTTCCTGAGGGGAAGACCTCCCCTCGTGACTCCAGTGTTAGCCCTCTCCTCCCCTCAGGATTCCAGTGGTGGACCTCTCCTCCCCTCAGGACTCCAGTGGTGGACCTCTCCTCCCCTCAGGATTCCAGTGGTGGACCTCTCCTCCCCTCAGGACTCCAGTGTTAGCCCTCTCCTCCCCTCAGGATTCCAGTGGTGGACCTCTCCTCCCCTCAGGACTCCAGTGGTGGACCTCTCCTCCCCTCAGGACTCCAGTGGTGGACCTCTCCTCCCCTCAGGATTCCAGTGGTGGACCTCTCCTCCCCTCAGGACTCTAGTGATGGACCTCTCCTCCCCTCAGGATTCCAGTGGTGGACCTCTCCTCCCCTCAGGATTCCAGTGGTGGACCTCTCCTCCCCTCATGATTCCAGTGGTGGACCTCTCCTCCCATCAGATTTCCAGTGGTGGACCTCTCCTCCCCTCTGGATTCCAGTGATTGACCTCTCCTCCCCTTATGACTCCAGTGGTGGACCTCACCTCCCCTCAGGACTCCAGTGATGGACCTCTCCTCCCCTCAGGACTCCAGTGATGGACCTCTCCTCCCCTCAGGATTCCAGTG
Organism: Oncorhynchus kisutch; assembly: GCF_002021735.2. Classification (NCBI taxonomy): domain Eukaryota; kingdom Metazoa; phylum Chordata; class Actinopteri; order Salmoniformes; family Salmonidae; genus Oncorhynchus; species Oncorhynchus kisutch. The sequence continues at coordinate 641,862 of NW_022265017.1, read as the reverse complement.
ATGGACCTCTCCTCCCCTCAGGATTCCAGTGATGGACCTCTCCTCCCCTAATGACTCCAGTGATTGACCTCTCCTCTCCTCAGGACTCCAGTGGGTGAGTATGTTTATTTCTGGTTATTCGACAGTATACATTTCTACAGTTATAGGTTCTATAGGCTGTCTCATATAGCACCCTGTTCCTACATTCCTTCTATTTTGACTGTGGTCACCTCCATCCCTTCCTCTCCTCCTTCTACATTCTGTGCTGTAGGTGAGGGGAGATATAATTAGAATGTAGAACTCTGATACTCTCTATGTTCTGTGCTGTAGGTGAGGGGAGATATAATTAGAATGTAGAACTCTGATACTCTCTATGTTCTGTACCGTAGGTGTGGGGAGATAGAGAGTATCAAAGTTCTACATTCTAATTCTATGTTCTCTACTGTAAATGTAAATCTCCCTCGGCCTGAACTGTGAAACATGGAAATGAAATCATCATTAGAAGTTGAAGGGATCTTTGCCCAGTGAACCGCCTCTATGATGACCATGTTGTAGACACTAAGGGGGATGACATCTGTTGTTATCATGTGTTTTACTGTGTATGTATGGTCATGTGACTTGACATGTGACCCATTGTGATGTCATTGTGAGACTCAGTGCCAGCCTGATGCCATAGGGTGCCTAGTAATTGCCCCTACAGGGGATAAATAAATTTTATTTTTGAATTGAATTACAGTTGAATATGGGGCATGTTCCAGGCAGACTATATTACAGTCACCTGCCTGCTCTCACAAACATTAGTTCTTCTCCTTTTTTACCTAAAGGGGTACTGTAATTCAAAATCAAATAGCTAAATGATCCATGGTATGACCACCTTAAAACAATTCCATATGTCAACTAGTAGAATAACCCTCCCGTCCCCGTCCACTGACGGCTCAGACTTCTAGATATTCAGAATCCCAGTGTCAGAGGGAGTCCAGTGCCTAAACACACAAATCAAATTGTATTTGAAACATGCGCCGAATACAACAGGTAGACCTTACTGTCAAATGGTTATTAAATGGTTATTAAGCAACAATGCAATTTTTTTATGTAAGGTAATATTCAACATTTTTTATTATAAAAATTGTAAATAAAACTAAAACTAAATCACAATAAAATAACAATAATGAAGCAGCAATAAACAATTTCATGAAATATTATTCAATGTAAAAAAAACTAAACACGCATCACTTAGACACAATAAGACTCAATAATCCCAGACAGAAAGACAGACTGAGTTATATGGATGTCAGGGTTCACTTTGGGTCTGTTGTTCTGAAGATCAGAGAGCTGAAGACATCTCTTTCACACAAGCACACAGTGGATATACAGAGCAGCTTGCCTTGGCCTTGGCATAATGACAGCTCACTGTTGTTGATAGCTAAAAGTAGGCTCACTAACTAGGTCACTAGTTAACTATGGGGTTTTGCTGTAATTCAGCGGCAGCGCATCATATTGTTCACATTTCAGTCCATTCAGAGTAGCTGTGTGATGCAGAGAAATGCTAGTTTATTTAGGAAAAATCTTCATGTAGCTAACAAGCTAGCTGAGCTCACTTGTTCGCTCAATTCAAATGTCAGTTCAACATAAGTCCCAATATCACAGTATTTTTATGTGCGCTCCTGGTTAATTCTCTATACATTTTACATTTTCAAATGTTATTTTACCTTCTATTTTGTATATTTTCATCAGACTACTAGGGACATATGAGGCCTGGAGGCTGCAGTAATGTAGAGATGTCAGTAGGGAGAGCTCTAGTCTAGAACACTGGAACCAAAGATACTCCCCTTTCATCTGTTCTGGAACCTTCAGTACCAGCTGATGAGGAGTGATGGGAATGGGTCACATGTTGTCTCTTGTAAAACATGTAGGTCCACTCCTCATATAAAGAAATGCAACTACAGTATTCTGACTTTAGACCATTTTCTATTTAGATACAGTAACATCCCTTATGTGACATGTTGTTTCTGCATGTTAATGCCCTGACTAGACTACTTTAAAATGTGTCAACCACAGAACTCACACTTAGACTTCGCCTGCTTCTACTAACACTTACAGTAGACTACTTCTTGTTTCCACGCAGTGACAGTACGTTGACTAACTGTTCAAGACCTCTCCCCTTCACTTCACTCTGTAAGTACGCTTGACAATATCTTGAAATATAGTTTTAGTTTTGATGTTTTTATCCAAACATCACATGACTTCCTGTATCTTTGTACTTGTTGGTTTATTTTGAACTGTGTTCTGGTTGTAACATCAGGGCCTGTATTCATAAAGTGTCTCAGACGGTCCATATAATTATGATCTAAAAGGCTAAACTGATCCCAGATCAGCTCTCCTACTCTGATACACTTTGTGAATACTGACCCTGGACTGGGGTTTCATGTGTTTAGTTTAGTTAAGTTTATTCATTTACATGTTTAAAACATGATCAGTAGAGTATACCAGTAATACCCAGATCTCCATTCAATGTTCACTGTTTAACCGTTTAACAGTGTAAGTTTAACAGGGTCAAGTAGAACCGTGTGTGTGTGTGTGTGTGTGTGTGTGTGTGTGTGTGTGTGTGTGTGTGTGTGTGTGTGTGTGTGTGTGTGTGTGTGTGTGTGTGTGTGTGTGTGTGTGTGTGTGTGTGTGTGTGTGTGTGTGTGTGTGTGTGTGTGTGTGTGTGTGTGTGTGTGTGTGTGTGTGTGTGTGTGTGTGTGAGTGAGTGTAAATTTATTTTTTCATATTAATCTGATTGTTGGATACAGAGTCATGACCAAAATTATTTGCACACTTGACAAATACAGAGATATATTGTATGCTATAAAAAGATGGGGTGTACATTGTACATGTCGTTTCACATAGACTTGTACATGCTGTTTTAAGAGCTCTGAGAGCAATACATTTTGAAAATGGCCAAAAGCGTGACAGTAAGAGTGATTAAGTGGATTCTTCGTAAGAGCTTTAGGAGTAGTATAAACCTGAGACACAGTGATGGTGGTTGTGTATAGGAGTAGTATTAACCTACCCGCCTGTCCAACATCACTACTCTGGACGGCTCTGACTTAGAATACGTGGACAACTACAAATACTTAGGTGTCTGGTTAGACTGTAAACTCTCCTTCCAGACCCATATCAAACATCTCCAATCCAAAGTTAAATCTAGAATTGGCTTCCTATTTCACAACAAAGCATCCTTCACTCATGCTGCCAAACATACCCTTGTAAAACTGACCATCCTACCAATCCTCGACTTTGGCGATGTCATTTACAAAATAGCCTCCAATACCCTACTCAACTAATTGGATGCAGTCTATCACAGTGCAATCCGTTTTATCACCAAAGCCCCATATACTACCCACCATTGCGACCTGTACGCTCTCGTTGGCTGGCCCTCGCTTCATACTCGTCGCCAAACCCACTGGCTCCATGTCATCTACAAGACCCTGCTAGGTAAAGTCCCCCCTTATCTCAGCTCGCTGGTCACCATAGCATCTCCCACCTGTAGCACACGCTCCAGCAGGTATATCTCTCTACTCACCCCCAAAACCAATTCTTTCTTTGGCCGCCTCTCCTTCCAGTTCTCTGCTGCCAATGACTGGAACGAACTACAAAAATCTCTGAAACTGGAAACACTTATCTCCCTCACTAGCTTTAAGCACCAACTGTCAGAGCAGCTCACAGATTACTGCACCTGTACATAGCCCACCTATAATTTAGCCCAAAAACTACCTCTTTCCCAACTGTATTTAATTTTAATTTATTTATTTATTTTGCTCCTTTGCACCCCATTATTTTTATTTCTACTTTGCACATTCTTCCATTGCAAAACTACCATTCCAGTATTTTACTTGCTATATTGTATTTACTTTGCCATCATGGCCTTTTTTGCCTTTACCTCCCTTCTCACCTCATTTGCTCACATTGTATATAGACTTGTTTATACTGTATTATTGACTGTATGTTTGTTTTACTCCATGTGTAACTCTGTGTCGTTGTATCTGTCGAACTGCTTTGCTTTATCTTGGCCAGGTCGCAATTGTAAATGAGAACTTGTTCTCAACTTGCCTACCTGGTTAAATAAAGGTAAAATAAATAATAAAAACATGAGACAGTGATGGTGGGTTGTGTTTAGGAGTAGTATTAACATGAGACACAGTGATGGAGGGTTGTGTTTAGGAGTAGTATAAACCTAAGACACAGTGATGGTGGGTTGTGTAGGAGTAGTATAAACCTAAGACACAGTGATGGTGGGTTGTGTTTAGGAGTAGTATAAACCTAAGATACAGTGATGGTGGGTTGTGTAGGAGTAGTATAAACCTAAGACACAGTGATGGAGGGTTGTGTTTAGGAGTAGTATAAACCTAAGACACAGTGATGGTGGGTTGTGTAGGAGTAGTATAAACCTAAGACACAGTGATGGTGGGTTGTGTAGGAGTAGTATAAACCTAAGACACAGTGATGGTGGGTTGTGTTTAGGAGTAGTATAAACCTAAGACACAGTGATGGTGGGTTGTGTTTAGGAGTAGTATAAACCTAAGACACAGTGATGGTGGGTTGTGTAGGAGTAGTATAAACCTAAGACACAGTGATGGTGGGTTGTGTTTAGGAGTAGTATAAACCTAAGACACAGTGATGGTGGGTTGTGTAGGAGTAGTATAAACCTAAGACACAGTGATGGTGGGTTGTGTTTAGGAGTAGTATTAACATGAGACACAGTGATGGTGGGTTGTGTTTAGGAGTAGTATTAACATGAGACACAGTGATGGTGGGTTGTGTTTAGGAGTAGTATTAACATGAGACACAGTGATGGTGGGTTGTGTTTAGGAGTAGTATAAACCTAAGACACAGTGGTGGTGGGTTGTGTTTAGGAGTAGTATTAACATGAGACACAGTGATGGTGGGTTGTGTTTAGGAGTAGTATTAGCATGAGACACCGTGATGGTGGGTTGTGTTTAGGAGTAGTATTAACACGAGACACAGTGATGGTGGGTTGTGTTTAGGAGTAGTATTAACATGAGACACCGTGATGGTGGGTTGTGTTTAGGAGTAGTATTAACATGAGACACAGTGATGGTGGGTTGTGTTTCGGAGTAGTATTAACATGAGACACAGTGATGGTGGGTTGTGTTTAGGAGTAGTATTAACATGAGACAGTGATGGTGGGTTGTGTTTAGGAGTAGTATTAACATGAGACACAGTGATGGTGGGTTGTGTTTAGGAGTAGTATTAACATGAGACACAGTGATGGTGGGTTGTGTTTAGGAGTAGTATTAACATGAGACACAGTGATGGTGGGTTGTGTTTAGGAGTAGTATTAACATGAGACACAGTGATGGTGGGTTGTGTTTAGGAGTAGTATTAACATGAGACACAGTGATGGTGGGTTGTGTTTAGGAGTAGTATTAACATGAGACACAGTGATGGTGGGTTGTGTTTAGGAGTAGTATTAACACGAGACACAGTGATGGTGGGTTGTGTTTAGGAGTAGTATTAACATGAGACACAGTGATGGTGGGTTGTGTTTAGGAGTAGTATTAACATGAGACACAGTGATGGTGGGTTGTGTATAAGAGTAGTATTAACATGAGACAAAGTGATGGTGGGTTGTGTTTAGGAGTAGTATTAACATGAGACACAGTGATGGTGGGTTGTGTATAAGAGTAGTATTAACATGAGACACAGTGATGGTGGGTTGTGTATGAGAGTAGTATTAACATGAGACACAGTGATGGTGGGTTGTGTTTAGGAGTAGTATTAACATGAGACACAGTGATGGTGGTTGTGTATAAGAGTAGTATTAACATGAGACACAGTGATGGTGGGTTGTGTATAAGAGTAGTATTAACATGAGACACAGTGATGGTGGGTTGTGTTTAGGAGTAGTATTAACATGAGACACAGTGATGGTGGTTGTGTATAAGAGTAGTATTAACATGAGACACAGTGATGGTGGGTTGTGTATAAGAGTAGTATTAACATGAGACACAGTGATGGTGGGTTGTGTTTAGGAGTAGTATTAACATGAGACAAAGTGATGGTGGTTGTGTATAAGAGTAGTATTAACATGAGACACAGTGATGGTGGGTTGTGTAGGAGTAGTATAAACCTAAGACACAGTGATGGTGGGTTGTGTTTAGGAGTAGTATAAACCTAAGACACAGTGGTGGTGGGTTGTGTTTAGGAGTAGTATTAACATGAGACACAGTGATGGTGGGTTGTGTTTAGGAGTAGTATTAGCATGAGACACCGTGATGGTGGGTTGTGTTTAGGAGTAGTATTAACACGAGACACAGTGATGGTGGGTTGTGTTTAGGAGTAGTATTAACATGAGACACCGTGATGGTGGGTTGTGTTTAGGAGTAGTATTAACATGAGACACAGTGATGGTGGGTTGTGTTTAGGAGTAGTATTAACATGAGACACAGTGATGGTGGGTTGTGTTTAGGAGTAGTATTAACATGAGACAGTGATGGTGGGTTGTGTTTAGGAGTAGTATTAACATGAGACACAGTGATGGTGGGTTGTGTTTAGGAGTAGTATTAACATGAGACACAGTGATGGTGGGTTGTGTTTAGGAGTAGTATTAACATGAGACACAGTGATGGTGGGTTGTGTTTAGGAGTAGTATTAACATGAGACACAGTGATGGTGGGTTGTGTTTAGGAGTAGTATTAACATGAGACACAGTGATGGTGGGTTGTGTTTAGGAGTAGTATTAACACGAGACACAGTGATGGTGGGTTGTGTTTAGGAGTAGTATTAACATGAGACACAGTGATGGTGGGTTGTGTTTAGGAGTAGTATTAACATGAGACACAGTGATGGTGGGTTGTGTATAAGAGTAGTATTAACATGAGACACAGTGATGGTGGGTTGTGTTTAGGAGTAGTATTAACATGAGACACAGTGATGGTGGGTTGTGTATAAGAGTAGTATTAACATGAGACACAGTGATGGTGGGTTGTGTATAAGAGTAGTATTAACATGAGACACAGTGATGGTGGGTTGTGTTTAGGAGTAGTATTAACATGAGACACAGTGATGGTGGTTGTGTATAAGAGTAGTATTAACATGAGACACAGTGATGGTGGGTTGTGTATAAGAGTAGTATTAACATGAGACACAGTGATGGTGGGTTGTGTTTAGGAGTAGTATTAACATGAGACACAGTGATGGTGGTTGTGTATAAGAGTAGTATTAACATGAGACACAGTGATGGTGGGTTGTGTATAAGAGTAGTATTAACATGAGACACAGTGATGGTGGGTTGTGTTTAGGAGTAGTATTAACATGAGACACAGTGATGGTGGTTGTGTATAAGAGTAGTATTAACATGAGACACAGTGATGGTGGGTTGTGTATAAGAGTAGTATTAACATGAGACACAGTGATGGTGGGTTGTGTATGAGAGTAGTATTAACATGAGACACAGTGATGGTGGGTTGTGTTTAGGAGTAGTATTAACATGAGACACAGTGATGGTGGGTTGTGTTTAGGAGTAGTATTAACATGAGACACAGTGATGGTGGTTGTGTATAAGAGTAGTATTAACATGAGACACAGTGATGGTGGTTGTGTATAAGAGTAGTATTAACATGAGACACAGTGATGGTGGGTTGTGTTTAGGAGTAGTATTCACATGAGACACAGTGATGGTGGGTTGTGTTTAGGAGTAGTATTAACATGAGACACAGTGATGGTGGGTTGTGTTTAGGAGTAGTATTAACATGAGCATCAGCATTAACAGCATCGCTGCACAGCTATTTTCAGGTCTCTCCAGAGATGTTCGATCGGGTTTGTCCTGCCTCTGGCTGGGCCACTGAAGGACATTCAGAGACTTGTCCCGAAGCCACTCCTGCGTTGTCTTGGCTGTGTGCTTAGGGTCGTTGTCCTGTTGGGAGGTCCTGAGTGCTCTGGAGCAGGTTTTCATCAAGGATCTCTCTCTACTTTTTTCATCTTTCCCTCGATCCTGACTAGTCTACCAGTCCCTGCAGCTGAAAAACATCCCCACACCATTATGCTGCCACCACCATGCTTCATCGTAGGGATGTGCCAGGTAACCTCCAGACGTGACACTTGGCTATTGAGGCCAAAGATTTCCATCTTGGTTTCATCAGACCAGAGAATCTCATTTAGGTGCCTTTTGGCAAAGTTCAAGCTGGCTGTCATCTGGCTTCCATCTGGCCACTCTACAATAAAGGCCTGATTGGTGGAGTGCTGCAGAGATGGTTGTCCATCTGGAACGTTCTCCCATCTCCACAGAGGACCACTGGAGCTCTGTCAGAGTGACCATCGAGTTCTTGGTCACCTACCTGACCAAGGCCCTTCTCCTCCGATTTGCTCCGTTCTTCCGTTATAGAATGATGGAGGCCACTGTGTTCTTGGGGACCTTCAATGCTGCAGACATGTTTTGTACCCTTCCCCAAATCTTTGCCTCAACCCAATCCTGTCTCGGAGCTCTACAGACAATTCCTTCATCGTCATGGCTTGTTTTTTTCTCTGACATGCATAGTCAACTCTGGGACATTATATAGACAGGACTCCAATCACATTTTAAGGACGATCAATGGACACATGATACACCTGAGCTCAATTCCGAATCTCATAACAAAGGTTATGAATACTTGTGTAAAAAAAAAAAAAAAATGCTTTTGTATTTATGGTGCATCCTGTGTAGAATGAGGGAAATGGTTTATTTATTCCATTTTAGAATAAGGCTGTAACGTAACAAAATGTCAAAATAGGTAAAGGGGTCTGAATACTTACACTGTATAAATGTTTTGAGGGAAATAGTGACACAAGGAATAAATACAGAGTGAATAACGAATATCAATAACGAGTAAAAATAACATCTGTTTCACAGTACCGAGTTGATGTGCAGGGGTACGAGGTAATGAGGTGTTTGTGTACATACATATAAGGGAAAGGGGGATACCTAGTCAGTTGCACAACTGAATGCATTCAACTGAAATGTGTCTTCTACATTTAATTCAACCCCTCTGAATCAGAGAGGGGCTGTGCAAATGGACGTAATCGATGCCCGGGAGCAGTTGTTGTTGTGGGTTAACTGCCTTGCTCAAGGGCAGAACTGCAGAATTTACTGCTTTTGCCAGTTCAGGAAGTCAAAACAGCAACCTTTACTGGCCCAACGCTCTTAACCGCTAGGCTACCTGCTGCCCCATAGGGAGGGGTAAAGTGACTAGGCATCAGGATAGATAATAGACTAAGTGAGCATAGAAGTAATTTACTGTAGCTCATCTGGTGGACTTGTGTCACTGGGCAGCTCGCGGCTGGATTTCCCTTTGTAATCCATGATAGTTTGCAAGCCCAGCCACAAGCTTCTCGCTTCAGAGCCACCATAGTAGGATTCAGCCTTAGTCCTGTATTGACGCGTTTCTGGTTTGATTGCTCATCTAGATGTGGTCGCAGAATTTCTTTATGCGTCCGGATTAGTGTCCCATTCCTTGAAAGCGGAAGCTCTAGCCTTTAAATCAAATCAAATCAAAATCAATATCAAATCAAATGTATTTATATAGCCCTTCGTACATTTAGCTGATATCTCAAAGTGCTGTACAGAAACCCAGCCTAAAACCCCAAACAGCAAGCAATGCAGGTGTAGAAGCACGGTGGCTAGGAAAAACTCCCTAGAAAGGCCAAAACCTAGGAAGAAACCTAGAGAGGAACCAGGCTATGTGGGGTGGCCAGTCCTCTTCTGGCTGTGCCGGGTGGAGATTATAACAGAACATGGCCAAGATGTTCAAATGTTCATAAATGACCAGCATGGTCAAATAATAATAAGGCAGAACAGTTGAAACTGGAGCAGCAGCACGGTCAGGTGGACTGGGGACAACAAGGAGTCATCATGTCAGGTAGTCCTGGGGCATGGTCCTACGGCTCAGGTCCTCCGAGAGAGAGAAAGAAAGAGAGAAGGAGAGAATTAGAGAACGCACACTTAGATTCACACAGGACACCGAATAGGACAGGAGAAGTACTCCAGATATAACAAACTGACCCTAGCCCCCCGACACATAAACTACTGCAGCATAAATACTGGAGGCTGAGACAGGAGGGGTCAGGAGACACTGTGGCCCCATCCGAGGACACCCCCGGACAGGGCCAAACAGGAAGGATATAACCCCACCCACTTTGCCAAAGCACAGCCCCCACACCACTAGAGGGATATCTTCAACCACCAACTTACCATCCTGAGACAAGGCTGAGTATAGCCCACAAAGATCTCCGCCATGGCACAACCCAATGGGGGGCACCAACCCAGACAGGATGACCACATCAGTGAATCAACCCACTCAGGTGACGCACCCCTTCCAAGGACGGCTAGAGAGAGCCCCAGTAAGCCAGTGACTCAGCCCCTGTAATAAGGTTAGAGGCAGAGAATCCCAGTGGAAAGAGGGGAACCGGCCAGGCAGAGACATCAAGGGCGGTTCGTTGCTCCAGAGCCTTTCCGTTCACCTTCCCACTCCTGGGCCAGACTACACTCAATCATATGACCCACTGAAGAGATGAGTCTTCAGTAAAGACTTAAAGGTTGGGCCCGAGTTTGCGTCTCTGACATGGGTAGGCAGACCGTTCCATAAAAATTGAGCTCTATAGGAGAAAGCCCTGCCTCCAGCTGTTTGCTTAGAAATTCTAGGGACAATTAGGAGGCCTGCGTCTTGTGACCGTAGCATACGTGTAGGTATGTACGGCAGGACCAAATCAGAGAGATAGGTAGGAGCAAGCCCATGTAATGCTTTGTAGGTTAGCAGTAAAACCTTGAAATCAGCCCTTGCTTTGACAGGAAGCCAGTGTAGAGAGGCTAGCACTGGAGTAATATGATCAAATTTTTTTGCTCTGTGCAGATGTTGCCTGTAATCCATGGCTTCTGGTTGCTACGTCTGTAGGTCACTGTGGTGACAATGTCGGCGATGCACTTATTAATGAAGCGGTGAAATACGTGGTCAATTCCTTAATGTTATTGGATGAATCCCGGAACATATTCTAGTCTGTGCTAGTGAAACAGTCCTGTAGCTGAGCATCCACTTGATCGGACCACTTCCGTATTGAGCGTGTCTCTGGTAGGTCCTGTTTGAGTATTAGCTTGTAGGTAGGAAGCAGGAGTACAAAGGTATGGTCTGATTTGCCAAAGAGAGGGCAAGGGAGGGCCTTTTATTAATGTGTAGAGTATAGGTGAACTAGAGTTTTGTTCCTCCTAGTTGCACAGGTGAGGATCCAAAAGTGTTCTTCGGCTGTCCTCATAGGAGCACCCTTTTTGGTTCTATGTAGAATTATTTTTGGTTCCAGGTAGAACCTTTTTGTGTTCCATGTAGAACCCTCTGTGGAAACGGTTCTACATGGAACCCAAAAGTGTTCTACCTGGAAACAAAAATAGTTCTTCAAAGTGTTCTCCTATGGGGAGAACCAAATAACCCTTTTAGGTTCTAGATAGCACCATTTGTTTTCTAAGAGTTTAGACAAATCAGCAAGATGTAAATCCACAATGTAAATCCATGATGTAAATCCTCGTTCAGCCACGACTCTGAGAAACATATATTACAGTTATTCAGGATAGTCTTCGAGCTCATCCAGTTTGTTGGTCTATTTGATCACCGACGTAATCTCGTCAGGATGCCTGCTCGCTTGACTCATGGCTACCGGGGATCATGGTTGCTGGGGATCATGGTTGCCGGGGATCATGGTTGCCGGGGATCATGGTTGCCGGGGATCATGGTTACTGGGGATCATGGTTGCCGGGGATCATGGTTGCCGGGGATCAGGGCTACCGGGGATCATGGTTGCCGGGGATCAGGGTCTGGTCCGGAGTTGTGTTTCATTAGTTTATTATGTTGTTATTGACCCAACATTATTGAGGACATTATTATTAGGTACCAGTACTAAACACAACGACCAACTGTGTGTGTGTGTGTGTGTGTGTGTGTGTGTGTGTGTGTGTGTGTGTGTGTGCGTGTGTGTGTGTGTGTGTGTGTGCGTGCGTGCGTGCGTGCGTGCGTGCGTGCGTGCGTGCGTGCGGTTTTACTATCCTTGGACCAGAAGTCCTCACAAGGACAGAAAAGTTGGACAAGTGGGTACATTTCACAGGTCCACACAAGGACAAGTTGGACAAGTGGGTACATTTCACAGGTCCACACAAGGAAAAGTTGGACAAGTGGGTACATTTCACAGGTCCACACAAGGAAAAGTTGGACAAGTGGGTACATTTCACAGGTCCACACAAGGAAAAAGGCTACTCTTGTTTGAGGGTTAATTTTCGAGTTAGATTTAGGTTTAGGGGTTAGGATTAAGATTAGGTTTAGGGGTTAGGATTAAGATTAGGGTTAGTGGTTAGGAAAAACATTTTGAATGGGAATTGCCTATAGTATGTAAGCTGTTAGTGTCTTAACGACCGTTCTGCAGGTGCATGTTCATTAATTGTTTATGGTTCATTGAACAAGCAATGAAGATCTGTGAAGTTATTAGCATTTTTACAAATTATCTTTGGAAGATGTATACTGTATATATATATATTTATATGATATATACTGTATATATACAGTATATTAGTATATATTAAATATAATGTATATATATATATATATATTTATCGTTGATATATATTGTATATATTGACAAAAATTATAAATAGGGAATTGGAAATGATTCAGACAATTACATTGTGGAAGCCACAATCTATCTGCAATATTGAAGCTGAGCCTCCCCCTTAAAAAAGTGTGTGTGTGTGTGTCACTTGCTGTTTATCCTCACAGCTTGGTGATAGCAGCTATCATTCAACCTGGTGATCAGTTTTTAGGCTGCTGTACAGCTTGGTGATAGCAGCTATCATTCAACCTGGTGATCAGTCTTTAGGCTGCTGTACAGCTTGGTGATAGCAGCTATCATTCAACCTGGTGGTCAGTCTTTAGGCTGCTGTACAGCTTGGTGATAGCAGCTATCATTCAACCTGGTGGTCAGTCTTTAGGCTGCTGTACAGCTTGACGGACCGTAAAGGATGGAACATTTATCCTCCTATATTTGGGGTTCTGAGACTAAAACAACTTCAGAATAATCAATGTAGAAATGTGTGTTTACAGTAATACAGGTCTGTTCAATAGGTGATTGTTGTTGTTGTTGATGATGATGATGACTTTATTGTATCCATTAGGAAATAGATTTAGCATCATACAGCATCTCATCTTAAATAGACAGATGTAGACAGACATGCAACACGTCACACACATTACATACATAGTGACTTACAGACAGACAGTATTCACATAGACAACCATATAGCACAATACAACACAACACAATATGAGCCTGGTTTATTTTCAGTAATGAGGCCCTGTACCCCATTTACAGTTTAAACTTCTATGTATCAGGTGGAGTTATTCACCAGCTATAGAGTGAGTTGTTGTTTATGTTTCTAGGACTGCAGGGTTGGAGATGCAACAATGGCCTTGAGAACAGCAGGAAGTGTGTTGGTGGTCTTTCTCTGGTCTGTAGCAGGTATGTGTCACGTTCTGACCCTAGTTATTGTGTTAATTAGTTGGTCAGGACGTGAGTTGGGTGGGCATTCTATGTTTTGTCTGTCTAGGTTGTTTTCCTGTGTTCAGCCTAGTATGGTTCTCAATCAGAGGCAGGTGTCGTTAGTTGTCTCTGATTGAGAATCATACTTAGGTAGCCTGGGCTTCACTGTTTGCTTGTGGGTGATTGTTTCCGTGTTTTACACGGTACTGTTTCGGTTTTTGTTATTTCACGTTACGTTTATTGTTTTGTATGGAGTTCAGTTTATGTGTTTTAATAAACAACCATGGAAACTTACCACGCCACATATTGGTCCTCCGATCCTTCTCGCCTCTCCTCTTCAGACGAAGAGGAGGAAAACCATTACAGTATGGTCTCATTCTTATCTTTTAGTTGCTCTGTTTAACAATCTACAGACATTTCTAAAAGGATAAGAATCATAATGTTATTCTGATGTGTTCTGTTAGACATCTCCACTTCACTTTAAATAGTTATCTTTCACACCTCACTGAGTGATGCTTTTCTACAGTTTCCATTCACACTCAGCAACTACAGCAACAAAGTGTGAACAAACCCTACTTTCAGTGTGAGCCAATTGGCCTTGTCTTAATTCTGATACCATTGTGTTGTGTGACTGTGTTTCAGTGGTACTGGGTCAGGATATCTGGAGTGTGACTTACACCCCTCAGAGTATCTGTGTCTTGAAGGGGTCAACAGTGGAGCTGACCTGCTCTTACACATATCCCAGTGGTTATACAGTCAGAACAACCTACTGGTTCAACAAATATGATGCTGTTGGTCCTGTAAGTCTGAGTGATGACCCAGACTACAAAGGACTTGTGACGTACCGTAAGGATAAAGAGAATGGTCACACCCTGACAATCACAGACCTGAGAGAGAGTGACTCAGCTATGTACAAATTCAGATTTACAGATCAGACTGGAACATGGAGGTATACTGGCGAACCTGGAGTCACTCTGTCTGTCACAGGTACAGTTACATTCAATATAGTTAAACTGTTGAATTTCATTTAGTTCAGGAAAATTGTCTTGGTTTGTATTTATGTCTGTATAACAGGATTTCTTCCATCTTTGTATTAGAGTGATAAGTCAGTGATAAAGGGATTTACAGTGATATTGTTTTTTCTCCAGGTCTTCAGGTGAAGGTGACTGGAGGACATCAGGATAAGACACTGACCTGTATCACCACCTGTACTCTGACTGACAACCCCACCTACATCTGGTACAAGAACGGACAACATCTAGATGAGAGCACCTCCCCCCAGTACAAAGACCCAGTCTCCAGTAACTATGTAGACAGTTACTCCTGTACTGTAAAAGGCCATGAGGATCTCCTCTCTCCTGCAGTGTGTGAGTGTGAATCTAATATGGAATCTAATACAGCAAGTATACAGAATGTTTGTACTACGTCCTTTTGGTCTCACTGTATAATTTGATGGGGTTTTTATGAAAATAACTGAAAATACAGTATAATGTACTCATGTGATTCCATTATGTTTTAGGTGTCCAGGGTCAGGACTGCAACAGAGTGACTTACACCAAGAGGACAATCTGTGCCTTGAAGGGGTCATCAGTGGACATATCCTGTACTTATTTCAGTCTTTATAACATCACATCATCACTCTGGTTTAGTCCTAAACAGAGATCTAGGTGGAGGGATGAGTTGATCCCTGAGGACCTAACCACAGACCCAGGGTATGCAGGTCGTGTGGAGTATGTTGGAGAGAAGGAGAGAGGTCACTCCACCCTGAGAATCACAGATCTGAGAGAGGAGGACTATGCTGAGTACAAGTTCATATTCAACACACAAACCTCAGGATGGGGGTACAGCTTCCCTGGAACAACTCTGACTGTCACAGGTAACACTGGATCATGTTTATACATACATTTCTATTAGATGTTTAATTATACATTTTTGTATCCATAATACACTTTTGGTTTAATGATGTTATTGTCATTGACTCTGTATTCAGACCTGCAGGTGAAGGTGACTCCTGCCACAGAGGCAGGGAAGAGGACACTGACCTGTATCACCACCTGTACTCTGACTGACAACCCCACCTACATCTGGTACAAGAACGGACACAAAGTAAAGGAGGACACTTCCAGACTGGACTCAGACTCCTTTAGTGATGCAGACAGCTACTCCTGTGCTGTAAAAGGCCATGAGGATCTCCTCTCTCCTGCAGAGTGTAAGTGTGGACTTCTACATACAACATTTGTTTCAGGTTGTCAGACAATCATTATTTAATTTGCTGTGAATGTGATGTTCACTTCTGCTTTAGTTCCGTATGCTTTGCCACGCAGTGTTGAATGGACTTCAAGATTTATAATCAAATTCATGAAATGCAGTCAATGGATGAATATACTTCTACCAAATACCTTTCATTATGTTTTTCGCTTGTACACCATTGCACTATTTTTTTTGAGCAGTGAAGATCCATGAAAAAAAACTACAAAAGTTTAAAAACTACAAAGCTGATAGTCACTTCCTGGTTACTTTCACAGCATATGATTTAAACATTGTTGTTTTGTTTTCTTCATTGATACTTGGAGGTGAGGTGCCCTGATTGGTGTCACTCGTTAGTCAGAATGTGTTACAACTGTGGGGTTTTATTTTGTTTGCCTCTTCTTGGGTAAATGTTGTGGGCGTTCATGTCTTTTTGTTCCAGTTGTTGTTGACAGTACATTTTCAATGGACTCCCCCATGAGTGTCTTTCAGAGCCCACTGGTCTCATTTTTGTCTTTGTCAGTGACTCTTTTATTAATTCCCACTTTTGTTTTGGTTACATTTGAGGTTTTCTTGCTGGGGAACGTAACAGCATAAGTGTATACAGTAGATATTGTAATGAAAGATTTATATAAGGTGTTATATTGTCTTGTATTTCAGGTCAGAAGTGTTGGAGTGTGACTTACACCCATCAGAGTATCTGTACCTTGAAGGGGTCAAAAGGGAACATATCCTGCTCCTACACATATCCCAGTTATCATGAGATCAAACAAGCTTTCTGGTTTACTAAATGGTCTGGTATGGAGGCTGAAGATCTGAGCTCAGTGCCAGGTTATGAGGGTCATATAGAGTACCTTGGGGATAAGGAGAGTGACTGTACCCTGAGAATCACAGACCTGAGATTGAGTGACTCTGCTGGGTACATGTTCAGATTCATAACATCTGGAGATAAGTTTGCTGGCTCACCTGTCTCCCTGACTGTCACAGGTAAACTGTCATACATCTCACATTTATTACAGTAATTACCTTATTAAGGGCAGTCATACAGACACAGTAGTGGTATGTGATGGAAAAATACCAAGTGTAGTATTTCACATAAGAGGACATATATAGGAGGAGAATAATGAGGTGTTTCCTTTTACTCTAGATGTTGTGTTGGAGATGGATCCTACATCTGTGTCAGAGAGGGAGAATGTCACACTGAGATGTAGAACCAAATGTACACTGGACCCCATCACAGTCTACAGTTGGTATAAGAATGGACAGCCTATACCAAACAGCAACACCTCCTCTCCTGTCTATATCCTATTCTCAGTCAGCAGTGAGGATACAGGCAGATACTCCTGTTCTGTAGAAGGACATGAGGATCTCCCCTCTGCTGAAGAGACTCTCAATGTCAGATGTAAGTACATGGGGTTTAAACCTTTAGTTTGGTATATTAACATTGTAAGTATGTTTTATTTATCTCCAGTTGTATTCTTTATTAAGTAACATCATGTGCTTTTAAATGTTCTAATCTTTTAAATTGCACTGATTTACTGTATTTGATAAATGCAATGTCTTCAGATGGCCCAAAGAACACCTCGGTGTCAGTCAGTCCCTCTGGTGAAATAGTGGAGGGCAGTTCAGTGAATCTGACCTGCAGCAGTGATGCCAACCCACCTGTGGACAAATACACCTGGTACAAGGTAACATACAAGAACATGTCAATGAGACATTCTGGACAGAGATACACCATCCACAACATCAGCTCTGAAGACAGAGAGGGATACTACTGTGAGGCTCTGAACATTATAGGGAGAGAGACTATCCCTGTCCATATTAATGTTATTTGTAAGTATGACACATTCTGTCTATTTTTTGTGCTCTGTAATTTGACATATTTCATTCTGACATCATGCATTTATAAACTCATGACCCTGCAGCAGTGTTTCCCTGGGTTCCTGTGGTGGGGGTGGGGGCTGTCCTGACTGCTGGAGCTCTGCTACTCACCATCTACTGCACTCTGAAGAGGTGACTTGCATTTACATAACCTGTGTTAGTAACATATCAACCTCCACAAGAGGTCAGTAGAGAGCAGATTTAACTCTGTCCCTCATTACAGGAGATCCACAGGAGGAAGTAATGCAACATCAGACACACAGGTAATAATGTCAAAAACCAAAGATTTCAATCCTAATACCATAGACAGTAAGCAAATTAATTTACATAAACATTTTGGAGGGAGGGGTTCGTAAAGTGCTCATTCAGTGTTCCTTCTTTCAGAATGTGAGGGACTCCCCCAGTGACACAGCCCCTCAGATAGATGCTGAGCCCTCCGATTATGAGAACTGGAGAGAACCACCACAGAACCTGGACAGTGACACAGACCCTCAGATAGATGCCGAGCCCTCCGATTATGAGAACTGGAGAGAACCACCACAGACCCTGGACAGTGACACAGACCCTCAGATAGATGCGGAGCCCTCCGATTATGAGAACTGGAGAGAACCACCACAGAACCTGGACAGTGACACAGCCCCTCAGATAGATGCTGAGCCCCCTGATTATGAGAACTGGAGAGAACCACCACAGAACCTGGACTGAAGAGAACCAAAACAGAACCTGGACTGAAGAGAACCACCACAGAACATGGACTGAAGAGAACCACCACAGAACCTGGACTGAAGAGATCCACCACAGAACCAGGATTGAAGAGATCCACCACATAACCTGGACAGTGACACAGCCCCTCAGAAAGATGCTGAGCCCTCCGATTATGAGAACTGGAGTCAACCCCCACAGAACCTGGACAGTGACACAGCCCCTCAGATAGATGCTGAGCCCTCCGATTATGAGAACTTGAGAGAACCACCACAGAACCAGGACAGTGACATAGCCCCTCCGATAGATGCTGAGCCCTCAGATTATGAGAACTGGAGAGAACCACCACAGAACCTGGAGAGTGACACAGCCCCTTAGAAAGATGCTGAGCCCTCCGATTATGAGAACTGGAGAGAACCTCCACAGAACCTGGACTGAAGAGAACCACCAAAGAACCTGGACTGAAGAGAACCACCACAGAACATGGACTGAAGAGAACCACCACAGAACCTGGACTGAAGAGATCCACCACATAACCTGGATTGAAGAGAACCCCCACAAAACCTGGACTAAAGAGAACCACCACAGAACCTGGACTGAAGAGCTACAGCATCAAATCAAAGCTAGGCCTCAAAATGCTTTTCTCTTGCTATCATCATGCTTTATAATCTAGAAGGTTTACCAGACAATGCTTTTCTCTTGCTATCATCATGCTTTATAATCTAGAAGGTTTACCAGACAATGCTTTTCTCTTACTATCATCATGCTTTATAATCTAGAAGGTTTACCAGACAATGCTTTTCTCTTACTATCATCATGCTTTATAATCTAGAAGGTTTACCAGACAATGCTTTTCTCTTACTATCATCATGCTTTATAATCTAGAAGGTTTACCAGACAATGCTTTTCTCTTACTATCATCATGCTTTATAATCTAGAAGGTTTACCAGACAATGCTTTTCTCTTACTATCATCATGCTTTATAATCTAGAAGGTTTACCAGACAATGCTTTTCTCTTACTATCATCATGCTTTATAATCTAGAAGGTTTACCAGACAATGCTTTTCTACTTTTGAATAAATGCTGGAATTTAGATCGTTCAATACACTATGTATCTAGATTATCAATACAGTATATATATATATAGATGATCAATACAGTATGTATATAGACAATCAATACAGTATGTATATAGATGATACATGGGATAGATTATGCCTCTGCTCTTTTATCTATGAGATTTTTCAATTTCCAGATTTGATTACATTTCACATAGAAATATTTGTAACTCTTTATTAGCAAATGAATAGTGTGAGTCTTGGCGAAATAGGCTCTGCTCCTTCAGGGTAGAAGTAAACTATACCAATCCCCCAGCAGGAACACAGAACCTAACAGGTGGAGGCTGGGGTGGTGGGAGGAGCTACTCTCCTGCTCATGATCAGAAAACATTGCTTCTCACTCACTGTATAGCAACACATAGCCTGTATGCTAGTCTAGCACAGGCTACTTCCTCCTTGTATGGATGAGGGAGAATTCTCCATGATGGTTCACGGAGCGCACTGACTCAGCTCAAAAGCTGTTATTGGGAAGAAACAAGTAGGCAATATGATAAGCTACTCCCGAGGCTAATTCTACATAGCTAACTAGATTGTAGCCGGCTATTGACTGACAACAGAACAGCAGAGTCAACGGAGGACAAGAAGCCATCGTAGAGTAACAGTAGCAGCAGCAGAGTCAACAGAGGACAAGAAGCCATCGTAGAGTAACAGTAGCAGCAGCAGAGTCAACAGAGGACAAGAAGCCAGCATAGAGTAACAGTAGCAGCAGCAGAGTCAACAGAGGACAAGAAGCCAGAGTATAGTAACAGTAGCAGCAGCAGAGTCAACAGAGGACAAGAAGCCAGAGTAGAGTAACAGTAGCAGCAGCAGAGTCAACAGAGGACAAGAAGCCAGAGTAGAGTAACAGTAGCAGCAGCAGAAGGATGTGAGATCAGACCCGGTCAGTTTAATAGACCACAGAATAAGATGGTGGTGAATGATACTAGTCTCTAATTGGACACTCAGGTTTCCTTCCTGAACTGGCCTACTGTTCTTGTGTACTTATCTGCTTATCTTTTTCTATTGGATTTGGCCAAATCCAGATTTTTTAACATATAAAGTTATGTCTTGTCTTAGTGACACAAAAATGAATTATATTGACAAGAGTTTTAAATATTAGTATCTCTGGAGTTGTTCCTGATGTGTTAAAATATGTTTTACTTTGTATTGCTGTCAGTCATTACTGGTCATTTTATATTTTATATTATGTAATACTATATTGTTCAGTGTCATGATATTGCTTGTTTCATTTTCAAATGATTAATGATTCATTAGTACATTTATTTTAGATACATTGAATACAGTATAAGCATCATGTTGTAAATAAGCTCAAATGTAGACAATAAATAGACAACAAATAAATTGATTGTTTGACTAACATGCATTGATTCATAACTAAATCCATTCTGCTCGTTTCTTGTATTTCTACCTATTGGACACATGATGGAACCATTGAACCACAAAGCTAGGCTATAGGCAGGTCAGGGATACTACATTACTGTCAGGAGACACTGTCATAGATCAACACCAAGCACTGTTCATCACCTCTCTCTCCCTCTCTCCCCCTCCCCCCCTTCTCTCCCCCCCCCCCCCCCCCCCCCCCCCCCTCTCTCTCCCCCCCCCCTCTCCCTCTCCCCCTCCCCCCAGTTTGTTGCTGCTGGAGGAGTTTACCACTGTGCAGACTGCTCTCGGCTCCCCTCTCAGGACTCCAGTAGTGGACCTCTCCTCCCCTCATGACTCCAGTGGTGGACCTCTCCTCCCCTCATGACTCCAGTGGTGGACCTCTCCCCCCCTCAGGACTCTAGTGGTGGACCTCTCCTCCCCTCGGGACTCCAGTGTTGGACCTCTCCTCCCCTCAGGACTCCAGTAGTGGACCTCTCCTCCCTCTCAGGACTCCAGTGGTGGACCTCTCCTCCCCTCATGACTCCAGTGTTGGACCTCTCCTCCCCTCAGGACTCTAGTGGTGGACCTCTCCTCCCCTCGGGACTCCAGTGTTGGACCTCTCCTCCCCTCAGGACTCCAGTAGTGGACCTCTCCTCCCTCTCAGGACTCCAGTGGTGTACCTCTCCTCCCCTCAGGACTCTACTGGGTGTGTATGTTTAACTCTGGCTATCATACCTGGGTTTTTACTGTGATTCTAGACCATGCTAGCCCACTGAGCTAAAGTGTAGCTAACATGAATCTCCAGGTCTAAGACAAGGTTATCTCATCATTACAGACCAGCTTCGTTCACTGAAATCACACCCAGTCTGTTGTTTGGTTATTCCACATCTAAATTATACATACTTTAATGTGAGTGTATATACCTACAGCTATAGGTTCTATAGACTGTCCAAAATAGCACCCTAGGTCACCCTTAGGTCACATTCATAATGTTGGGTTGCTGTAATGGATTTATTCTGACCATGGTCCCCTCCCTCTACTCTCATCCTCAGGTCCCCCTGTCCCTCTCTCTGGGAGGGGGACGTCACCATGGACCTCACTGAGAAACACATATTGGACCTTTTCAAAACGTATGACCATCATGCCCCATTTCTATCTGTTTTAGTTCTGTATCTGCATCTCTAACTACATGTTAGTTAACAGACGCTCTTATCCAAAGTGACGTACAGGACTTTCAGAGTTCCACATTCTAATTCTATCACCCCTCACCTACAGTACAGAACATAGAGAGCATCACAGTTCTACATTATAATTCTATCTCCCCTCACCTACAGTACAGAACATAGAGAGCATCACAGTTCTACATTATAATTCTATGTGCTGTACTGTAGGTGAGGGAAGATCGTATCAGAGTTCTACATTCTAATTATACATTCTGTACTGTAGGTGTAGGCAGAGAGTATCAGATTTCTACATTCTAATTATACATTCTGTACTGTAGGTGTAGGCAGAGAGTATCAGAGTTCTAATTTTATCTAATTTTATATCCCCTCATCTACAGTAAATAACATAGAAATAGAATGTAGAACTATAATACTCTCAATGTTTAATCTCTCCCTAGTTGTGGTTATGTGTGGTGAGATAGAGAGTATCAGAGTTCTACATGAGAGATGATGTGCCTTTGTCAACATCAAGAATACCAACATGGCTGCTTTCGCCTTGGAGAGGCTCCAGGTGAGTGGTGGGATGAAACATAATGCTGTCAAATGCATTTTACTATGTGAGATGTGCTTTCAATTATTTAGCTTAATCTTTAGGAGTTTGTACTTTTGGGAATATGCTATTGGTTCCTTTGTACTTTTGGGAATATGCTATTGGTTCCTTTGTACTATTGGGACTAGGCTATTGGTTCCATTGTACTATGGGGACTAGGCTATTGGTTCCATGTATTTTGACAGTGGATGCTGTTGTTTGTATTTTGACAGTGGATGCGGTTTGTCCTACTGTCCAGGTGGTGGAGCTGGAGAGCACCAGACTGGTGATTTGGTACCCAGACCGCTAGGTCCTCTCCTCAGAGGACCAACCTCCAACCGAGACCTCAACACCTCCTCAGCCTCCCAGTACGCCGCCACAGGGTAAGGACATCCGACTATCTGTCAAAACATCAACTATATATTATAAACAAATATAAGCATTTATAATGTTGTATTCAAAATTGCTACTAATCTATGGGCCATGAATTGTACAAAATTACAGATAACTGACAGAAGGTGGGGATGGGAGCACTTGCGTGCAGGTGTTTGTGTATTCATACTGTTTGTGTGTCTCTCTCCCAGGCCCAGGAGGATGGCTCCCATTAATGGTGATGAGTGTTTCTTCTGGAGGACCACTGGCTGCCTGTATGGTGACAAATGTCGCAGCAAACACAAGCCTGACCATAAAGGAAGAGACAGGAAACCATGGCAACCCTGACCACCCTGACCACCCAGACTACCCTGACTACCCTGACCACCCTGACCATCCAGACCACCCAGACTACCCTGACCACCCTGACCCACTGACCACCCTGAACACCACGCACCGTCCGGATGTAACAGAGGGAAGAAGAAGAGGAGGAAGAGGAAGAACAGAATAATGAATATGAAGATTGAGGTAGAGGAATAGGGACAGTGTACCTACCTTAAAAGGGAACAGGAATGGGGGTGTTGGGGGGTGCCACCACTTTTGTAGTCCTCTGTAGCACAGCACAGACAGAACACTGGACATACAGTATGAGTGTGTGAAGTGTCAATCAAAGTGAAGAGGAGTGCTCCTCTGATTTCCTTTCCCCGCTCCCTCAGCCTGAGCTGATTTGGAATTCAATTGCAGATGAATATAGGGCCTGTTCCAGGCAGACTATATTACAGTCGCCTGCCAGATCTCACAATGCCTGGATAGGTGTTTGTGTTTAAGATATCAGTTAACCTGCATTTCCTGACTGCACAATCAATGATGTGGCACACAACCATTGGTTGCTGCGCACAGCTTGACTGCAATATAGTCAGCCTGGAACGCCCTCAGTGTCCATGCGGTGTTCTAACATCCACACCAGACCACCTTAACTGAAACAAGAAGGGGGCTGCTGTGGATATTGGATCAAGGCCCATATCTTCAGTTCAGTGATTTTATACTGTACATGATGTTCAGTGGACTAATTCAATTCAAGTTGACTAAAGTGACAATATGAGGAGCACAGAATGACTGTTTGAGAGCATCAATGTAAAAAGACAATCTGTCTGTATCCTCTCAGCATGTGGGGGAGCTGAGTGTACAAATGACTTAGTGTTTTATTATGTCAATCAGTTGTATTCATTCATAATAAAATATAGTTTTATCAAATCAGATGAAGTGTCATTATTAATGTAATGTCATTATTCAGAAAGGCTATGGATACTGGTGTTATAAAAACCAAAAACAGTTTTACCAACATGTTTGGGGAATGAACAGCACCCCCACCAGAACTAGTGTTTCTCAAACCTCTCAGGAGGGACCCATCTATCCACTCTCCATATTGTAGCCACCAATGAAGAAATACAAGTAGCCTATGACATATCAGACAGACATTTCTTGTAAAGTCCCTCTCTCTCCTCTTGAAGATGTTCACACATTTCTTAAAGCCCTTCACTGGTGTGTTGGTTGCCAGGAAGAGGCATCATGAGGACAGGAAGCCAGCTCTGCAGCACCTTTCAGCCCCTCAGTACATCTAGTTGCTGTCAACCACAGAACTCACACCATTCTGTTTCATTCTCTGCTTGGACAGTAAGCTCACCTCCACTCTCTCTCCTCACGCTGTAAGTACGCTTGATGATGTCTATCTTTTCATTATTACTTGTTTCTAGTCATCAAACTTCTGCCAGGCATGACAATTTAAGCTTCTGTCGGGCATAACAATGTTTTATACTGCTGTTGTTTGTCTGTTAACCTAGACATACATAATGTAGACCAACATACAGTCTGTTTCTCTGTTAGCCTAGACATACATAATGTAGACCTACATACAGTTTGTTTGTCTGTTAGCCTAGACATACATAATGTAGACCTACATACAGTCTGTTTGTCTGTTAGCCTGGACATACATAATGTAGACCAACATACAGTTTGTTTGCCTGTTAACCTCGACAGACATAATGTAGAACATTTGAGTATGAATTATGCTTTGCATATGAATCTATGTGTAAGATATTTGGATGGTGTTTCATGAATTTTGGGTTAATATTTTACATGCATTTTAAGTGCAGAAAAACACTGTATTTTGTGACAGCATGGGCAGCGTGTCTTCGGTGAGTTGGTTTCAAATATAAGACTTGTGCATGCTATTTTGAGGCCTCTGAGAGCAATAGATTGTTGGGGAGACTTTTTTGTTTAGAGTGAAAGTAGGAGTAAGAGTGATTGAGTGGATACTTCATAAGAGCTTTAGGAGTAGTATTAACATAAGACACAGTGATGGTGGGTTGTGTTTAGGAGTAGTATTAACATGAGACACAGTGATGGTGGGTTGTGTTTAGGAGTAGTATTAACATGAGACACAGTGATGGTGGGTTGTGTTTAGGAGTAGTATGAACATGAGACACAGTGATGGTGGGTTGTGTTTAGGAGTAGTATGAACATGAGACAGTGATGGTGGGTTGTGTTTAGGAGTAGTATTAACAAGAGACACAGTGATGGTGGGTTGTGTTTAGGAGTAGTATTAACATGAGACACAGTGATGGTGGGTTGTATTTAGGAGTAGTATTAACATGAGACACAGTGATGGTGGGTTGTGTTTAGGAGTAGTATTAACATGAGACACAGTGATGGTGGGTTGTGTTTAGGAGTAATATTAACATGAGACACAGTGATGGTGGGTTGTGTTTAGGAGTAGTTTTAACATGAGACACAGTGATGGTGGGTTGTGTTTAGGAGTAGTATTAACATGAGACAGTGATGGTGTATTGAAATGCTGACTAAACGGGTCCTTTCCAACAATGCAGAGTTAAAGATAAAAATACAGAGCATTCAGAAAGTATTCAGACCCCTATTCTTTTCCCACATTTTGTTACATTACAGCCTTATACTAAAATGGATTCAATTGTTTCCCCTCATCAATCTAAACACAATACCCCATAATGATAAAAGCAAAAACAGTTTTTTTTTTTATATCACATTTCCATAAGTATTAAGACCTTTTACTCAGTACTTTGTTGAATCACCTTGTCAGCAATAACAGCCTTGAGTCTTCTTGTGTATGATGCAACAAGCTTAGCAAACTTGAATTTGGGGAGTTTCTCTCATTCTTCTCTGCAGATCCTCTCAAGCTCTGTCAGGTTGGATGGGGAGCGTCGCTGCACAGCTATTTTCAGGTCTCTCCAGAGATGTTCCATCAGGTATGTCCTGCCTCTGGATGGGCCACTAAAGGACATTCAGAGACTTGTCTTGTCTTGTCTAGACTTAGTCTCAAAGCCACTCCTGCGTTGTCTTGGCTATGTGCTTAGTGTCGTTGTCTTGTTGGAAGGTGATGCATGCTCTGGAGCAGGATTTCATCATGGATCTCTCTGTACTTCGCTCCGTTCATCTTTCCCTCGATCCTGACTAGTCTACCAGTCCCTGCTGCTGAAAAACATCCCCACAGCATTATGCTGCCACCACCATGCTTCATCGTAGGGATGTGCCAGGGGTCTGAATACCTACACTGTATAAATGTTTTGAGGGAAATAGTGACACAAGGAATAAATACAGAGTGAATAACGAATATCAATAACGAGTAAAAATAACATCTGTTTCACAGTACCGAGTCGATGTGCAGGGGTACGAGGTAATGAGGTGTTTCTGTACATACATACAAGGGAAAGGGGGATACCTAGTCAGTTGCACAACTGAATGCATTCAACTGAAATGTGTCTTCTACATTTAATTCAACCCCTCTGAATCTGAGAGGTGCGTGGGGCTGTATAAATGAACGTAATCGTTGCCCGGGAGCAGTTGTTGTTGTGGGTTAACTGCCTTGCTCAAAGGGCAGAACTGCAGAATTTACTGCTTTTGCAAGTTCAGGAAGTCAAAACAGCAACCTTTACTGGCCCAATGCTCTTAACCGCTAGGCTACCTGCTGCCCCATAGGGAGGGGTAAAGTGACTAGGCATCAAGATAGATAATAGACTAAGCGAGCATAGAAGTAACTTACTGTAGTTCGTCTGGTGGACTTGTGTCGCTGGGCAGCTCGCGGCTGGATTTCCCTTTGTAATCCATGATAGTTTGCAAGCCCAGCCGCATGCTTCTCGCTTCAGAGCCAGCATAGTAGGATTCAGCCTTAGTCCTGTATTGACGCGTTTCCGGTTTGATTGCTCATCGGAGGTCGTAGCAGAACTTCTTTAACCGTCCGGATTAGCGTCCCGTTCCTTGAAAGCGGAAGCTCTAGCCTTTAGATCTGTGCAGATGTTGCCTGTAATCCATGGCTTCTGGTTGGTACGTCTGTAGGTCACTGTGGTGACAATGTCGGCGATAAACTTATTAATGAAGTGGTGAAAGAGTCCTGTAGCTGAGCATCCACTTGATCGGACCACTTCTGTATTGAGCGTGTCTCTGGTACGTCCTGTTTGAGTTTTTGCTTGTAGGCAGGAAGCAGGAGGATAAAGATATGGTCTGATTTGCCAAAGGGAGGGCTTTTTATGCATGTGTAGAGTATAGGTGAACTAGAGTTTTGTTGCCCCTAGTTGCACAGGTGAGGTTGAAAAAGAAGGAGCACCCTTTTTGGTTCTAGATATAATTATTTTTGGTTCCAGGTAGAACCTTTTTGTGTTCCATGTAGAACC
This sequence comes from Oncorhynchus kisutch, assembly GCF_002021735.2. Lineage (NCBI taxonomy): Eukaryota > Metazoa > Chordata > Actinopteri > Salmoniformes > Salmonidae > Oncorhynchus > Oncorhynchus kisutch. Next base: position 614,200 of record NW_022265017.1, on the reverse strand, counting down.
CTCTGTGGAAAGTGTTCTACATGGAATCCAAAAAATGTTCTACCTGGAAAGATAAAGGGTTCTTCAAAGTGTTCTCCTATGTGGAGAGCCAAATAACCCTCTAAGATTCTAAATAGCACCTTCCGCCCGGATTAGCGTCCCGTTCCTTGAAAGTGGAAGCTCCAGCCTTTAGCTCTGTGCAGATGTTGCCTGTAATCCATGGCTTCTGGTTGGTACGTCTGTAGGTCACTGTGGTGACAATGTCGGCGATAAACTTATTAATGAAGTGGTGAAAGACGTGGTCAATTCCTCCATGTTATTGGATGAATCCCGGAACATATTCGTATTTGTTTTCTAAGAGTGTAGACAAATCAACCAGATGTATATCCATGTCCTCGTTCAGCCACGACTCTGAGAAACATATATTACAGTTATTCAGGTCCTGTTGACAGGAGAGTCTCGAGCTCTTCCAGTTTGTTGGTCTATTTGGGGGTCTATTTGATGACCGACGTAATCTCCTCAGGATGCCTGCTCGCTTGACTCTCTGTTGCCAGGTATCAGGGTCTGGTCTGGAATAAGCAGAATGTCCTAAGTTGTAACAGAATATATAGTGGCTAATACTACTATAGACATCAGTGTTTGTGTGCTTAAATGTGACTTGGTCAAGTACTAGTCAGTGTTGTGTTTCATTAGTTTATTATGTTGTTATTGACCCAACATTATTGAGGACATTATTATTAGGTACCAGTACTAAACACAATGGCCAACAGTGGGTGTGTACCAAATGGCACCCTATTCCCTAAATAGTGTACTACTTTTAACCAGGGCACATAGGGTGCCATTTGGGACACATTCAGTGTAACAGAATATCACCGTGGCATTATATTACTGCCCAAATGTATAAGGACAATGTTTGAAGAGAGGAGGCTGCAGTAATGTTGAGATGCCAGTAGGAGGAGCTCTTGTCTAGAACACTGGAACCTTCAGTAGCACTATGATGCAGCTGATGAGGAGTGATGGGATTTAGTCACATTTTTCCTGTTTTAAAATGTACGTCCACTCCTCAACATAAGAAATATAACTGTGCTGACTTTTGTCCATTTTCAATTTACACTGAAATGCTTCCTATTCACAAGAGACCTCACCACACATAGAATAATGCAGTCCTAAACCACAGTCAAAGTATAGCCGTGTGTGTGTGTGTGTGTGTGTGTGTGTGTGTGGTTTTGCTATTCTTGTGTGGACCAGAAGGCCTCACAAGGACTGTAAAACAAAGTTGGACAAGTGGGTGCATTTCACAGGTCCCCACAAGTAACAAGGCTATTTTTGGTTGAAGATTAGGATTAAGAGTTAGGTTTAGGTTTAGGGGTTAAGGTTAGGATTAAGATTAGGGTTAGTGGTTAGGTAAAACATATTTTGAATGGGAATAACTGTTTTGGTCCAGGACAGTAACACAACATTTTGTCTGTGTTTGTCATTAGTTTACTCCAATTAGAGGAGGGGGGTGGGGTTAGGGGAAAATAATAAAGATTCAGATTGTTTAATAGTCACATGCACAGGGTTGCAGGTGTAATTGCAGGGTACAGTGAACATCTTAGGCTTCAACATGCAGGACTAGTGAAATAAAATTATGAAAAATGGTATTGAAAACAACAGAAATAGAACTAGCACTATATAGATAATAACTCTGGCAGTGATGAATAATGACCATTGGGGTGGAGGCAGAGTAAAGACTGTAGAGGGGGTGGGGTGGAATGACCATAGGGGGAGCAGCAGCATGATCATTGAGTGGAAAATATATTTACAAAAAATATGTATAAAAATTGAAACGTCCTCTCACTGTCAACTGCGTTTATTTTCAGCAAACGTAACATGTGTAAATATGTCTATGAAGATAACAAGATTCAACAACTGAGACATGAACTGAACAAGTTCCACAGATATGTGATGTATAATGTGACCCTGAACAAAGGGAATAATGTGACCCTGAACAAAGGGGGGGTCAAAATCAAAAGTAACAGTCAGTATCTGGTGTGGCCACCAGCTGCATTAAGTACTGCAGTGCATCTCCTCCACAGGGACTGCACCAGATTGGCCAGATCTTGCTGTGAAATGTTACCTCACTCTTCCACCAAGGCACCTGCAAGTTCCCATTTCTGGGGGGAATGGCCCTAGCCCTCACGCTCCAATCCAACAGGTTGGTTGTGCTCATTGGGATTGAGATCCGGGCTCTTCGCTGGCCATGGCAGAACACTGACATTCCTGTCTTGCAGGAAATCACACAAAGAAAAGAGCAGTATGGCTGGTGGCATTGTCATGCTTGAGGGTCATATCAGGATGAGCCTGCAGGAAGGGTACCACATGAGGGAGGAGGATGTCTTCCCTGAAACGCACAGCGTTGAGATTGCCTGCAATGACAACAAGCTCAGTCCAATGATGCTGTGACACACCGCCCCAGACCATGGCGGACCCTCCACCTCCAAATCGATCCCGCTCCAGAGTACAGGCCTCAGTGTAATGCTCAGTCCTTTGACGATGAACGCGAATGCGACCATCAACCCTGTTGATACAAAACTGCGACTCGTCAGTGAAGAGCTCTTTTTAGTCCTGTTTGGTCCAGTGACGGTGGGTTTGTGCCGATAGGTGACGTTGTTGCTGGTGATGTCTGGTGAGGACCTGCCTTACAACAGGCCTACAAGCCAGTCCAGCCTCTCTCAGCCTATTGTGGACAGTCTGAGCACTGTTGGAGGGATTGTGCATTCCTGGTGTAACTTGGGCAGTTGTTGTTGCCATCCTTTACCTGTCCTGCAGGTGTGATGTTCGGTTGTACCGATCCTGTGCAGGTGTTGTTACACGTGGTCTGCCACTGCGAGGGCGATCAGCTGTCCATCCTGTCTTCCTGTAGTGCTGTCTTAGCCGTCTCACAGTACGACATTGCAATTTATTGCCTTGGCCACATCTGCAGTCATCATGCCTCCTTGCAGCATGCCTAAGGCACGTTCACGAGGATGAGCAGGGACCCTGGGCATCTTTCTTTTGGTGTTTTTCAGAGTCAGTAGAAAGGCCTCTTTAGTGTCCTAAGTTTTCATAACTGTGACTTTAATTTCCGATAGTATGTCAGCTGTTAGTGTCTTAACGACCGTTCCGCAGGTGCATGTTGATTAATTGTTTATGGTTCATTGAACAAGCATAGGAAACAGTGTTAAAACCCTTTACAATGAAGATCTGTGAAGTTATTTGCATTTTTACAAATTATCTTTGAAAAACAGGGTCCTGAAAAAGGGACTTTTCTTTTCTTGCTGAGTTTATATGACATATATGATGTATACTGTATATATACTAATATATATTAAATATAATGTATATATATATTTATATTTGATATATATTGTATATATTTACAAAAATTATAAATAGGGAATTGGAAAATATTCAGATAATTACATTGATTGAAGCCACAATCTATCTGCAATATTGAAGCTGAGCCTCCCCCTTAAAGAAAAGTGTGTGTGTGTCACTTGCTGTTTATCCTCACAGCTTGGTGATAGCAGCTATCATTCAACCTGGTGATCAGTCTTTAGGCTGCTGTACAGCTTGGTGATAGCAGCTATCATTCAACCTGGTGGTCAGTCTTTAGGCTGCTGTACAACTTGACGGACCGTAAAAGATGGAACATTTTTCCTCCTATATTTGTGGTTCTGAGACTAAAACAGCTTCTGAATAATCAATGTAGAAATATGTGTTTACAGTAATACAGGTCTGTTCAATAAGCGATTGTTGTTGTTGATGATGATGATAATGATGACTTTACTGTATCCATTAGGACATTGTTTTGCATCTTACATCATGTCATCTTAAATAGACAGATGTAGACAGACATGCAACACATCACACACATTACATACATAGTGCAATAGACTTACAGACAGACAGTATTCACATAGACAACCATATAGCACAATACAACACAATATGAGCCTGGTTCATTTTCAGTAATGAGGCCCTGTACCCCATTTACAGTTTCTACTTCAATGTATCAGGTGGAGTTATTCACCAGCTATGGAGTGAGTAGTTGTTTATGTTTCTAAGACTGCAGGGTGGGAGATGCAACAATGTCCTTGAGAACAGCAGGAAGTGTGTTGGTGGTCTTTCTCTGGTCTGTGACAGGTATGGTCTCATTCTTATCTTTAAGTTGCTCTGTTTATCAATCTACAGGCATTTCTAAAAGCATAACCATTTTTATGTTCTACTGTCGACACATTTGGCGTCTCCACTCCATTTTAAACAGTTGTCTTTCACACCTCACTGAGTGAAGCTTATCTGTGGTTTCCATTCACACTCAACCAAAGAGTATCAATGTCTCAACTATGGAACAAAGTTTTAGTGTGAGTCAAAAGACCTTGAACTTAATGTAACGTCCTTGTGATGTCTAACTGTGTTTCAGTGGTACTGGGTCAGAATGGCTGGAGTGTTACATACACCCCTCAGAGTATCTGTACCTTGAAGGGGTCAACAGTGGAGATGTCCTGCTCTTACACATATCCCAGAGGTTATACAGTCACAACAACCTTCTGGTTCATAACAAATAATGCTGAGGGGAATCCTGTGAGTCTAAGTGATGACCCAGACTACATTGGTCGTGTGATGTACCATAGAGATAAGAAGAATGGCCACACCCTGACAATCACAAACCTGAGAGAGAGTGACTCAGCTACGTACATGTTCAGCTTTATAACAGATCAGACCAGAAGGAGATATACTGGCAGTCCTGGAGTCACTCTGTCTGTAACAGGTAACATTCTATATCCTGGCAGTCCTGGAGTCACTCTGTCTGTAACAGGTAACATTCTATATACTGGCAGTCCTGGAGTCACTCTGTCTGTAACATGTAACATTCTATATACTGGCAGTCCTGGAGTCACTCTGTCTGTAACAGATAACATTCTATACCCTAGCAGTCCTGGAGTCACTCTGTCTGTAACAGGTAACATTCTATATCCTGGCAGTCCTGGAGTCACTCTGTCTGTTACAGGTAACATTCTATATACTGGCAGTCCTGGAGTCACTCTGTCTGTAACAGGTAACATTCTATATACTGGCAGTCCTGGAGTCACTCTGTCTGTAACAGGTAACATTCTATATACTGGCAGTCCTGGAGTCACTCTGTCTGTAACAGGTAACATTCTATATACTGGCAGTCCTGGAGTCACTCTGTCTGTAACAGGTAACATTCTATATACTGGCAGTCCTGGAGTCACTCTGTCTGTAACAGGTAACATTCTATTTACTGGCAGTCCTGGAGTCACTCTGTCTGTAACAGGTAACATTCTATTTACTGGCAGTCCTGGAGTCACTCTGTCTGTAACAGGTAACATTCTATATACTGGCAGTCCTGGAGTCACTCTGTCTGTTACAGGTAACATTCTATATACTGGCAGTCCTGGAGTCACTCTGTCTGTAACAGGTAACATTCTATTTACTGGCAGTCCTGGAGTCACTCTGTCTGTAACAGGTAACATTCTATTGTCTGATGTTCTGTTTAATCTTCATTGCCCCTTTAGGTCTGGAAATTGTCTTGATTTTTATTAATCTAATAAAATAATGAGCTGGCCAACAGAAAATGATTTTTTGTGCTGACTAACGGAGAATAAACTGGAAGCTGTAACAACAAAGAGAGTCACACTCCATTTGTATAACCTCCCAGTCATTTGTTGCTTAAAAAACACCAACGTTTCGACATCACCTTCTTCAGGGTAAATGTATTGCATCATGTGACGACACTAGACAACAGGTGATTCAGGTTGATGTTGTCTACTCCAGACCTGCGCGTGAAGGTGACTCCTACATGGTGGGCAACGTCGAAGACACTGACCTGTAGCACCACCTGTACTCTGACTGACAACCCCACCTACATCTGGTACAAGAACGGACAACATCTAGATGAGAGCACCTCCCCCCAGTACAAATACTCAGTCTCCAGGAACTATGATGACACTTATTCCTGTGCTGTAAAAGGCCATGAGGACCTCCACTCTCCTGCAGTATGTGAGTGTTCATTTAATACGTTATACTGTGTGTTGGTTTCACTATGAGAACTTGAGAACTTTGAGCATTTCTAGAAAGAACTGAGAACACAATCCAATTGACCTCTTGTTATGTCACTGTGTTTCAGGTGTTCAGGGTCAGAGCTGCAGCAGAGTGAATTACACCAAGAGGAGAATCTGTGCCCTGAAGGGGTCAACAGTGGACATATCCTGTACTTATGTTGGTCATTATTCCACCACATCATCATTCTGGTTTAGTAGTGATAAGTCGACCCCTGAAGACCTAACCACTGACCCAGGGTATGCAGGTCGTGTGGAGTACACTGGAACATACAGAGGTCCCTTCACCCTGAGAATCACAGATCTGAGAGAGGAGGACTCAGCTGAGTATCGCTTCACTTTTAAAACAGACAACTTTGAATGGGGTCATAGTTTCCCAGGAACAACTCTGTCTGTCACAGGTAATACTACACTTACAGAACAGTATGATATACTGGTAATACTACACTTACAGAACAGTATGATATACTGGTAATACTACACTTACAGAACATGTATGATATACTGGTAATACTACACTTACAGAACAGTATGATATACTGGTAACACTACACTTACTGAACATTATGATATAATGGTAATACTACACTTACAGAACATGATGATATACTGGTAATACTACACTTACAGAACATGATGATATACTGGTAATACTACACTTACAGAACATGATGATATACTGGTAATACTACACTTACAGAACATTATGATATACTGGTAATACTACACTTACAGAACATTATGATATACTGGTAATACTACACTTACAGAACATGATGATATAATGTCACTACTTTATGTCTAGTTGTAGTAGGTTGAAATGAGGTTGAGGTTTGTTCTTTTATGTTGTTATTCTCTCTTCATTAAGACCTGCAGGTGAAGGTGACTCCTGGCACCGTGACAGAAGGATCATGGGTTATACTGACGTGTAGCACCACCTGTACTCTGACTGAAATCCCCAACACCACCTACATCTGGTACAAGCATGGAGAAGAGCTATTTTCTGACTCCTCTCCCCAGTATCAATACTCAGTCAGTAGAGGAGGTTCTGACAGCTACTCCTGTGCCTTAATAAGAGGCCATGACAAACTCAGCTCTCCTGAAGTCACAGTGGGTGAGTGTTGTGATTTACCTCCAGAGTTTTCCTCTCTTATGGTAAACAGACTTGATATTTTCAGTCAATTCAGATTACTGATTTATAAGTAACTATAGCTCATTACTATCTAACATGTTAGTCATACTGAGAATCAGACAAATAAGCTAATATCATCACCATCTTCACCATCATCATCATCATCATCATCATGTGCTTCATCATTTGTTCCAGATACTTCTTCTCTGAGCTGCTTAAGGGTGACCTACACCAGTAGAAGCATCTGTTCCTTGATACCATCAGTGGACCTGCCTTGCACTACCATACATCCCACAGGTTAGACTGTGTTATCTTTAAGTCTGGTAGAGTCATTTTGTCAACTACAGAAGGAAACCAGAAAGTGTGTTTTTATATGCTCTCATTCAGACCTGCAGGTGAAGGTGACTCCTGACACAGAGGCAGGGAAGAGGACACTGACCTGTAGCACCACCTGTACTCTGACTGGTAACCCCACCTACATCTGGTACAGGAATGGACAGTCTCTTGCTTGGCTCACTTCCCAACAACACTCTGTCTGGAGTTCTGAAACAGAAAGTTACTCCTGTGCTGTTAAAGGCCATGAGGATCTCCGCTCTCCTGCAGTGTGTGAGTCTGGATTCTATTGGGATAATTTGTAGCTAACCTTTCTTTATAACAAAGTAAGGCAACCTGCAAACTTCAAGGTATATCTGAACAAAACTATGTAATGTATTTTCAGGTGTTCAGGGTCACAACTGCTGGAGTGTGACTTACACCAAGAGGAGAATCTGTGTCTTGAAGGGCTCCACAGTGGACATATCCTGCTCTTACACTCATCCCACTAGTTATATAGAACAAGGTTCATTCTGGTTTATACAGAAACACCCTGTAGATGTCAGGTCATATCCAGAGTATGCAGGTCGTGTGGAGTACAATAGGAACACAGAGAAACACCACACCATGACAATAACACACCTGACAGAGAAGGACTCGGATGACTACAAATTCAGATTACTAACAACAAACGAGGGGAGATTTTCTGGCCTTCCTGGTGTGATGTTGACTGTCACAGGTAATACTTCACCTACAGTTGTTACTGTAATAGGACAAGTCTAATCACATGACAAGCCAGTCTGGAGTCAAATATGACTGATGTTTCCTCTTAGATATCCTGTTGGAGATGGATCCTACGTCTGTGTCAGAGGGGGAGAGGGTCACACTGAGATGTAGAACCCAATGTACAGTCGGTCTCAACCCCACCTACATCTGGTACAAGAACAGACAAAGTCTGACCAACCCAGTCACCAGTTATAACAGCCTGATCCTAGACCCAGTCACCAGTTATAACAGCCTGATCCTTGACCCAGTCAGCAGTGAGGATGCAGGGAACTACTCCTGTGCTGTAGAAGGCTTAGAGAGAAGCCTCTCTCCAGAAGAGACTCTCACTGTCAGATGTGAGTACATGGAGTGTTGATATATCTACAGTGAAAGTCATTGATATCATCTCTGTAATACATGGTTCTACATGTCAGTGTAATATACTAATCTCTACTAATTTACATCATCTCTCTAATACATGGTTCTACATGTCAGTGTAATATACTAATCTCTACTAATTTACATCATCTCTCTAATACATGGTTCTACAGTCAGTGTAAGATACTAATCTCTGCTAATTTACATCATCTCTGTAATACATGGTTCTGCATGTCAGTGTAATATACTAATCTCTACTAATTTACATCATCTCTGTAATACATGGTTCTACATGTCAATGTAATATACTAATCTCTACTAATTTACATCATCTCTCTAATACATGGTTCTACAGTCAGTGTAAGATACTAATCTCTGCTAATTTACATCATCTCTGTAATACATGGTTCTGCATGTCAGTGTAATATACTAATCTCTACTAATTTACATCATCTCTGTAATACATGGTTCTGCATGTCAGTGTAATATACTAATCTATACTAATTTACATCATCTCTTGCTTACTTACATGGTATATGAGTTCTTATTTATTCTGTCATCTTCAACACCAGATGGCCCAAATAACACCTCAGTGTCAGTCAGTCCCTCTGGTGAAATAGTGGAGGGCAGTTCAGTGACTCTGACCTGCAGCAGTGATGCCAACCCACCTGTGCAGAGTTATACCTGGTACAAGAAGAATGGAGGTCACTATCAGTTCTCCAATGTGAACACAGGACCACATCTTGTCTTCTTTCTTATCAAGTCATTTGACACTGGCGAGTACTACTGTGAGGCCTGGAATGGGATTAAAACAAGGAGGTCTGAGTCAATCAACATGGATGTGAAATGTGAGTAAAGTCCAGCTCAGTATCACATGTGTTCCTGTTAATGTTTTGTATTAGTGGATTCTATTTTTAATAGTCTGGCTTCACAGATTTTGATATGTCATGTGAGGTTGTAATTGCACCTTTATAACCCTCTGATGAATTCTCCTTTACCAGATGCTCCAAAGAACACCTCAGTGTCAGTCAGTCCCTCTGGTGAAATAGTGGAGGGCAGTTCAGTGACTCTGACCTGCAGCAGTGATGCCAACCCACCTGTGGACAAATGCACCTGGTACAAGAAGGAGGTAACCTCACCAAAAGCATCAGGACAGAGTTACAACATCACTAACATCATCTCTCAGGACAGAGGAGAATATTACTGTGAGGCCCAGAATAAATATGGACGTCTCAACTCTTCTTCTGTGTTTGTGGACGTTCAGTGTAAGTTCACCTAACCTCATCTTTAATCAGAGGATCACATTTAAATTCATATTTCAATAACAAGAAACACTATTTAATACACTGTTGTTACATATTGTCCACCAGACGGCCCAAGGAACACCTCAGTGTCAGTCAGTCCCTCTGGTGAAATAGTGGAGGGCAGTTCAGTGACTCTGACCTGCAGCAGTGATGCCAACCCACCTGTGGACAAATACACCTGGTACAAGAAGAACGTAGCCTCACCAAAAGCATCAGGACAGAGTTACAGCATCACTAACATCATCTCTGAGGACAGAGGAGAATATTACTGTGAGGCCCAGAATGGAAGAGGATCTATGAACTCTACAGCTCTGATGATCATTGTAGCAGGTAAAGTTACATCTTCAATACTTCAATACAAATTGACAGGTTTCAAGCTGATCTTAATCATTGTGTTTTGACTGATTACACTTTGGTTTATAATTATGTTTTGGCTTATGATGTCACAAGTTTTATAAGATCCCAAAGTATTAACACGTAATGTGTTGATATTCTATAATGTGTTAGATTTTAGATTATAAGAACATGCCATGTCCTCATATCATCCATATTTTATTATAGGGAAACAAACCTCAGTTCTGACTGCAGCTGTAGGAATCATAGTGGTGGTTCTGGTTCTCATCCTCTGTCTCTCTGGACTCATGTGGTTCAGGTGAGTGAGATTGCATATTTTTTAAATATAATTTCACTTTAGTCATTGTAAATTTGAATTTGTTCTTAACTGACTTGCCTAGTTAAATAAAGGTTAAATAAAAATAAATAAAAGTAACTTAATTTATTAATTGATTGATTGATATCTTCATACATTCATTCATGTACAAAACAGGAAGAAGAACTCCACATCCACCTCCAACACAAGAGACACAGCAGATGATGGACAGGTGAGTCTGTTGGAATCAGAAGGTGACTGTGATGACTGTGTATTCTTTGTGGAACTTTCCACTCCTCATGTTGTCTGTTCTTTCTTTCCATCAGGGAGACTCTAGTCCAGTGTATGACAACATCTCAAACATGGACATGACCCCTACTGCAGCACAGACAGAGTCCACATACGACCAGGATGATGTTCACTACTCCAGCGTCCACTTCTCTCACTCCAAAAACCAGGAAGTGCCTCTGTACTCCACCGTCCAGCTGCATCAACCACAGAAACAGGACCAAGATGTCCAATACGCTGCTGTGAAATTCAACCTCCCCAGTTCTGCCACCCAGTGAGCATATTCTGCCATTACAGCAACATAGAGTCAATACTAGAACATTGGGAACAAATAGCATTAAAGGAGAAGTTTGCTTGTTTACAACCAAATCTGGATGGGGGGGTGGAAAGTTGAATCTCATTTACTGCATTTCTACACAACTAAAACACTTTTAAATGGTATTTGGAAAACAGAAAAAAACAAGCAAAAATGACCCCAGCCGTTATCACCTTGGCTGCTGAGGGTTATTTCACCTCAGTCCATTAACACCTTGGCTGCTGAGGGTTATTTCACCTCAGTCCATTAACACCTTGGCTGCTGAGGGTTATTTCACCTCAGTCCATTAACACCTTGGCTGCTGAGGGTTATTTCACCTCAGTCCATTAACACCTTGGCTGCTGAGGGTTATTTCACCTCAGTCCATTATCACCTTGGCTGCTGAGGGTTATTTCACCTCAGTCCATTAACACCTTGGCTGCTGAGGGTTATTTCACCTCAGTCCATTAACACCTTGGCTGCTGAGGGTTATTTCACCTCAGTCCATTAACACCTTGGCTGCTGAGGGTTATTTCACCTCAGTCCATTAACACCTTGGCTGCTGAGGGTTATTTCACCTCAGTCCATTATCACCTTGGCTGCTGAGGGTTATCTCACCTCAGTCCATTATCACCTTGGCTGCTGAGGGTTATTTCACCTCAGTCCATTATCACCTTGGCTGCTGAGGGTTATTTCACCTCAGTCCATTATCACCTTGGCTGCTGAGGGTTATTTCACCTCAGTCCATTATCACCTTGGCTGCTGAGGGTTATTTCACCTCAGTCCATTATTACCTTGGCTGCTGAGGGTTATTTCACCTCAGTCCATTATTACCTTGGCTGCTGAGGGTTATTTCACCTCAGTCCATTATCACCTTGGCTGCTGAGGGTTATTTCACCTCAGTCCATTATCACCTTGGCTGCTGAGGGTTATTTCACCTGTCCATTATCACCTTGGCTGCTGAGGGTTATTTCACCTCAGTCCGTTATCACCTTGGCTGCTGAGGGTTATTTCACCTCAGTCCGTTATCACCTTGGCTGCTGATGGTTTTCTCACCTCAGTCCATTATCACCTTGGCTGCTGAGGTTTATCTCACCTCAGTCCATTATCACCTTGGCTGCTGATGGTTTTCTCACCTCAGTCCATTATCACCTTGGCTGCTGAGGTTTATCTCACCTCAGTCCAATATCACCTTGGCTGCTGTAGGTTAATTCACCTCAGTCCATCTACAAACACATAACCTATTAGCTATTCAGTTGTAATGTTATACACCTGAAAGGGAGGAAATATGGTAAATGATTCACACTGACACACTAATCAGAGAAGAAACAAAGACATATGACATTTCAAGCACTGTATTGTTTGCATGTTGATAGTATTATAATGTAGAACTATAGGGAAGATCCCTGTGGAGGTGTTCATATTGAAACATGTTTGGTTGATTTGATTAGTACAGATTTTCTCAAGGGACCCCACATGGGGCCCCGACCCCAAGTTTGGGAACCACTGTAAAAACCTCTCTCTGCTTGCTTCCTCTCTCTCTTGGTCTCCTCTACTTCTACCTGCATTGCAGCCTGCCTCAGCCTCTCCACTGAGCCCCACATCACTGTCTCTCTCAGTAGCCTATTCTCTGTAAAGGACTTATGGTTTGCTCCTGCTGAGGTTGGCTCCTTTTAACGAAAGCGTCTTACTTCATCCTTCTAGCTGGCTAACATGCTGACTAGACCGGACACGTCGTGTGTGCGAGCGTCACAAAATACATTTAGAAATCCATGTTATTAAATTATAGCACCCACACTGCTCCCATTAGCCAAGGAGCGTCTGCCATGCCAAGGGCTAAAATAGAAGTCCTTTCTATTTCTGACGCAGAACGCGCTGAAAGTCCTGCCTCTCACATCTCCTCATTGGTTTATAGAAGCAGGTACCCACATGCCATCTCATTGGTTATACCCACGTGGGTGATTGAAAGACTAACTGTTTTGCCGGTCGTCGTGGTAATACTATGAAAGTTTAGATGCAATCACCATTTAAGTTCAAAGATGAAAAACCCTGGAAGGAGGAGAGATGACTAGAAACGATTCAGTTGGCCGTTTATGTGTGGATTAATTGTCGGAGTAAATGACCTTGTGCATTTCAGGTAAAATAACAACACAATGTTTATATCCCAGGACAAATTAGCTAGCAACAGCAAGCTAGCTAAATAGGACAATTTAGCTAGCAAGTGCAAGCTAACTAGCTAAATTGCCATCCATTTTTAATGCTTTTCGACCTGTCCCCAAATTAATGTCATTTGTTCAGAGTTTGTTTTGATATTTTAACCTGCGTGTCGTGATCACGTTTGGTGTGGGGGGGCAAAATAAATGTATGCACGATAGCGCAAAGCTGGTTTGGGTTCCGTGTAAGTAATATTAACCAGACCCCTTCAATGTTACTGCAATAGAAATGTCAGCTGGCAGCTATGCCCCCGACCTAACTGACATGTCTATGAGGGTCTACTTACCAGTTTGTGCACTCATTCTCCGAGAGTGATGTTTTTGTTTGGTGGATGTCTGTAGAAGCGACCGGAGTTGAGAGAGAGACAAAAGAAAATGCCTTTTGTTCGGCATCTCGCCATCAGATTGTCAGCAGAGCTATCTGCTAGTTGGGGTATTTAGTTTCAAGTCGCCCTCGGCCTGTTCAGCGAGAAGGGGAATTAGCCGTTTGAGAGAATGGTGAATGTGCTGCTGAAAAGCAAATCAGGGAGGAAGATCCAGGGGAAGCAGGCAAACATAACCAACGAACCACAGTTAATGATTCCTCTCGTTCACAAAGAGGCAGGAGCGATTAGTCAGATCAAGAAAATAAGCTTTGAACAACACTGGGAGCAATATTTAGATGTTCATTTCTTAATTTAAATTGATTCATAATTAATTTTCTTTATTGTGTAGAGTATATGTATTAGGCTATTATTATTTTCAAAACAAACATCCGGTGTCCTCATATGTAGGTACGGCCATGTGCTCATTGGAGGAGTAGACAATGATGATGTCATCAATAATGCATATTCTGCATTAAGGTAATTCATGCCTCAACAACAGAAACAGGACGAGGATCTGCAATAAGCTGCTGTGAAATGTAACCGCCTCACTGCTGCCCCCCTGTGACCATATTCTGCATTAAGGTCATTCATATGCTGCTGCTTATTGTAGGAGATGTCATCAATACGCAAAACAGTTGACCCCTAGTGACTACTAGTGATGTCATTTCCTTAATCTACCAACCCAACAATGGACATCTCAAGACAATTACCATGACATGACTATAATGAGGGAGTGATGAGTTCCAAATGGCACTCTATTCCCTATTTAGTGCACTACTTTTGACCGAGCCCTATAGGCCCTAATCAAACGTAGTGCACTATAAAGGGTATAGGGTTCCTTTGTTTCATTTCTGTTTCTCTCTCCTCAGACCAGCAGCAGCACAAGCAGCTGAGGTGGATGCCTCTGAGATCCACAGTACAGTCAACAAACCCAGAACCAAGAAGACTTGAACATAACAAACCCAGAACCAAGAAGACCTGAACACAACAAACCCAGAACCAAGAAGACCTGAACACAACAAACCCAGAACCAAGAAGACCTGAACACAACAAACCCAGAACCAGGAAGACCTGAACAGAACAAACCCAGAACCAAGAAGACCTGAACACAACAAACCCAGAACCAGGAAGACCTGAACACAACAAACCCAGAAACAAGAAGACCTGAACACAACAAACCCAGAACCAGGAAGACCTGAACACAACAAACCCAGAACCAGGAAGACCTGAACAGAACAAACCCAGAACCAGGAAGACATGAACACAACAAACCCAGAACCAAGAAGACCTGAACACAACAAACCCAGAACCAGGAAGACATGAACACAACAAACCCAGAACCAAGAAGACCTGAACACAACAAACCCAGAACCAGGAAGACATGAACACAACAAACCCAGAACCAAGAAGACATGAACACCACAAACCCAGAACCAAGAAGACCTGAACACAACAAACCCAGAACCAAGAAGACATGAACACCACAAACCCAGAACCAAGAAGACATGAACAGAACAAACCCAGAACCAAGAAGACCTGAACAGAACAAACCCAGAACCAGGAAGACATGAACACCACAAACCCAGAACCAAGAAGACATGAACACCACAAACCCAGAACCAGGAAGACATGAACAGAACAAACCCAGAACCAGGAAGACCTGAACACAACAAACCCAGAACCAGGAAGACCTGAACAGAACAAACCCAGAACCAGGAAGACCTGAACAGAACAAACCCAGAACCAGGAAGACCTGAACACAACAAACCCAGAACCAAGAAGACCTGAACAGAACAAACCCAGAACCAGGAAGACCTGAACAGAACAAACCCAGAACCAAGAAGACCTGAACAGAACAAACCCAGAACCAGGAAGACATGAACAGAACAAACCCAGAACCAAGAAGACCTGAACAGAACAAACCCAGAACCAGGAAGACCTGAACAGAACAAACCCAGAACCAGGAAGACCTGAACAGAACAAACCCAGAACCAGGAAGACCTGAACAGAACAAACCCAGAAACAAGAAGACCTGAACAGAACAAACCCAGAACCAGGAAGACCTGAACACAACAAACCCAGAACCAGGAAGACCTGAACAGAACAAACCCAGAACCAGGAAGACCTGAACACAACAAACCCAGAACCAGGAAGACCTGAACACAACAAACCCAGAACCAGGAAGACCTGAACAGAACAAACCCAGAACCAGGAAGACCTGAACAAACCAAACCCAGAACCAGGAAGACCTGAACAGAACAAACCCAGAACCAGGAAGACCTGAACACAACAAACCCAGAACCAGGAAGACCTGAACACAACAAACCCAGAACCAGGAAGACCTGAACACAACAAACCCAGAACCAGGAAGACCTGAACACAACAAACCCAGAACCAGGAAGACCTGAACAGAACAAACCCAGAACCAGGAAGACCTGAACAGAACAAACCCAGAACCAGGAAGACCTGAACACAACAAACCCAGAACCAGGAAGACCTGAACACAACAAACCCAGAACCAGGAAGACCTGAACACAACAAACCCAGAACCAGGAAGACCTGAACAGAACAAACCCAGAACCAGGAAGACCTGAACAGAACAAGCCCAGAACCAGGAAGACCTGAACAGAACAAACCCAGAACCAGGAAGACCTGAACAGAACAAACCCAGAACCAGGAAGACCTGAACAGAACAAACCCAGAACCAGGAAGACCTGAACAGAACAAGCCCAGAACCAGGAAGACCTGAACAGAACAAGCCCAGAACCAGGAAGACCTGAACACAACAAACCCAGAACCAGGAAGACATGAACAGAACAAACCCAGAACCAGGAAGACCTGAACAGAACAAACCCAGAACCAGGAAGACCTGAACACAACAAACCCAGAACCAGGAAGACCTGAACAGAACAAACCCAGAACCAGGAAGACCTGAACACAACAAACCCAGAACCAGGAAGACCTGAACAGAACAAACCCAGAACCAGGAAGACCTGAACAGAACAAACCCAGAACCAGGAAGACCTGAACAGAACAAACCCAGAACCAGGAAGACCTGAACAGAACAAACCCAGAACCAGGAAGACCTGAACAGAACAAACCCAGAACCAGGAAGACCTGAACACAACAAACCCAGAACCAGGAAGACCTGAACAGAACAAACCCAGAACCAGGAAGACCTGAACAGAACAAACCCAGAACCAGGAAGACCTGAACAGAACAAACCCAGAACCAGGAAGACCTGAACAGAACAAACCCAGAACCAGGAAGACCTGAACAGAACAAACCCAGAACCAGGAAGACCTGAACAGAACAAACCCAGAACCAAGAAGACCTGAACAGAACAAACCCAGAACCAGGAAGACCTGAACACAACAAACCCAGAACCAGGAAGACCTGAACAGAACAAACCCAGAACCAGGAAGACCTGAACACAACAAACCCAGAACCAGGAAGACCTGAACAGAACAAACCCAGAACCAGGAAGACCTGAACAGAACAAACCCAGAACCAGGAAGACCTGAACACAACAAACCCAGAACCAGGAAGACCTGAACACAACAAACCCAGAACCAGGAAGACCTGAACAGAACAAACCCAGAACCAGGAAGACCTGAACAGAACAAGTTTGACAAAACCCTTGTATAAATATAAATAAACCCTTGTATCGGGGGTTTGTGGTATGTGGCCAATATACCAGGGCTAAGGGCTGTATCCAAGTACTCAGTGTTGCGTTGTGCATAAGAACAGCTCTTAGCCATGGTATATTGGCCATATACCACACCTCCTCAGGCCTTATTGCTTAAGTTTATAATAGCAATAACAAACTTCAGGGGTTTGTGGTATATGGACAATATGCTGTACCCCAATTAGAGACAACGAACATCAGCTGCCTCTAATTTGGAACCATACTAAGAGCACCAACATATAAATGAAAAGACTAGAACCCCCCCCCCCCTAGTCACGCCCTGACCTACAACACCATAGAGAACCAAGGGCTCTCTATGGTCAGGGCGTGACAAGCAGGAATTGAACCCATGCACCATGCTGTACAAACTGGGCCACACAGAACTACTCTATTCACACTTAGAGTAGCAGTTTGGATCTAGGGTCAGTTTAGCCTTTTAAACTATGATGATTAAGTAGGACCTTAACATTTATTATATTTTATTGGAAACATTTCTGATTACAGCGTCTTTTTCCCAAAATGTTGTATTTCTGAAGTAGACAACCTCAAGGTCCAGTTGTATTTTATAGAACTATATATGTTTGTATGTTATATTTCTGAAACAATCATCAGCCTTGTGAGACTATATGCTGTATGAAGCTTAGATCCAGAAAGTCATTATATCTGCTTCTATTATATTGTATTACTTCACATGGTACTATTAGATGATACACGTAGTATAAGTTTGGTATATTCTTTTGTTTTTATGTCCAGGAAAGAGTTCTGCTTGATGCAAGGTTTCTTATCGCTTTTATCAAATGTAGTTTTTTTTAAGCTAGTGTGTGAAGTGTGACTTTAATGAATAAACTTCATCGTCATTGTTTTCACCTTGTTATAACATTATCTTCAATGGAGACAAAATGGAAAGCTTTCAAAATCACACCTCTTCTACTGTACAGTACATACAGTAACTACAAATAAGAAATGTACATTGGTTTGGAGAGCAATAGTGGTTCATTCACCTTCATCACCATCATCATGAATGCACAAAATATACAGACACTTTCAGAAGGAGCAATAGGTGGCAGGTATCCTAGTGGTTAGAGCATTGGACAAGTAACCGAGAGGTTGAAAGATCGAATCCCTGAGCTGACAAGATAAAAATCTGACGTTCTACCCCTGACAAGGCAGTTAACCCACTGTTCCTAGGCTGTCATTGAAAGTAAGAATTTGTTCTAAACTGACATGCCTAGTTAAATAAAGGTTAAAAAAATATATATCCGCCACTTAGACACACAACCAGTTACATGAAATATTATTCATTGTCATTTCTAAAACACACAGACACAATATGACATAACATGGATGTGTGGAGGGTAATTCAGTCAGCGAGGGCATTCCATTCCAGAACACTGAGAGATGGAACATTCTGGAATGTTCAGTCCTTGATAATAATACATCTCACAGTTAACAAATTCAGACCAAGCAGTGAGATTATTGATGGTTTAAAGACTTTTGTTCTTCGAAGAATAACAGTCCACCATTTTGTCCAACTAGTAGTTAGAGAATATTATACATCATTGTTTAGTGAGAATAAAACACATCATTGTTTAGTGAGAATAAAATACATCATTGTTTAGTGAGAATAAAATACATCATTGTTTAGTGAGAATGGGATGTCATATAGAATGAGTGCTATGGTCTCCAACATGGCGTGGCTCTTGACCCCCTAACTGTTCACTGACCTTCCAAGGTAGGTGTCTCTTTGGGGACATAGAGGGTTAGAAGGGAGAATGGAGATCCCATGGAGAGGTACCTTTTATCATACTCATACCCAAATAACGTTTGTTTATTTTATTTCACCTTTATTTTAACATGGAGTACATATTGAGAACTAGGTCTCTTTTTGAAATGTGCCCTGCATAATACACCATACATATACACATTATACACTATATACAGAACCATTCAATAGTTTGGACACACTTACTCATTCCAGGGTTTTCTTTATTTGTACTAGTTTTACATTGTAGAATAATAGTGAAGACTAACACATATGGAGTCATGTAGTAACCAAAAAAGTGTTAAACAAATCCAAATATATTTAATATTTGAGATTCTTCAAAGTAGCCACCCATCAAGCGCTGTGTGTATCAAGAATGGTCCACCACCCAAAGGACAACTGCGGGAAGCATTGGAGTCAACATGGACCAGCATCCCTGTGGAATGCTTTCGGCACCTTGTAAGTCCATGCCCTGATGAATTGAGGCTGTTCCGAGGGCAAAAGTGGGGTGTGCAACTCATTATTAGGAAGGTGTCCTTAATGTTTTGTACACTCAGTGTATATACACAACATGACCAAAAGTATGTGGACACCTGCTCACAGAACATTTAATTCCAAAATCATGGGCATTAATATGGAGTTTGTCCCCCCTTTGCTGCTATAACAGCCTCCAATCTTCTGGGAAGGATTTCCACTAAATGCTGGAACATTTCTGGAGGGACTTGCTTCCATTCAACCACAACAGCATTAGTGAGATTGGCGGCTGATGTTGAGCGATTAGGCCTGGTGAAGCGTGATTCAGCCCTCCAGACAGCGCGATTCCACCACTCCAACTGACGCTTAACAAGGCCTCCACAGTCTGTAGGGCCGTAGGGAGACTGGGCAGAGGGAGGAGATGGCAGGACTTAGAGAAACGATCCACAACGACCAGTGAGGAGGGGAGATTGGTGATGAAATCGACCGACAGGTGCGACCATGGCCGTTGTGGAACGGGTAAGGGGTGTAGCTTACCTCTGGGCAGGTGCCTAGGAGCCTTACACTGGGTGCACCGAGCAGGAGGAAACATAAACCCTCACGTCATTGGCCAAGGTAGGCCACCAGTACTTCCCACTCAAACAGTGCACCGTCTGACCGATGCCTGGATGACCAGAGGAGGGTGACGTATGGGCCCAGTAGATCAACCGGTCACGGACAGCAGACGGAATGTACAGACGCCCAGCGGGACACTGGAGGGGAACGGGCTCTGCACGTAAAGCCTGTTCAATGTCCGCGTCCAGATCCCATACTACCGGCGCCGAGGCCAGGAGTATGGGGGTAGGATCCATGGGCCGCTCCTCTGTGTCATACAGCCGGGACAGTGTGTCTGCCTTCACATGCTGGGAACCTGGTCTGTAGGAAAGGGTGAAAACAAAACGGGTAAAAACATGGCCCACCTTGCCTGACGAGGATTCAGTCTCCTCGCTGCACGGATGAACTCCATGGTGCGGTGGTCCGTCCAGATTTGAAAAGGGTGTTTAGCCCCCTCAAGCCAACGTCTGCACGCCTTCAACGCCTTGACAACAGCTAACAACTCCCGGTACCCCACATCATAGTTTCGCTCTGCCGGGCTGAGCTTCCTCGAGAAGAAGGCACAGGGGCGGAGCTTCGGTGGCGTACCCGAGCGCTGAGAGAGCACGGCTCCTATACCAGCCTCAGACTCGTCCACCACAGAACCTGGACTGAAGAGAACCATCACAGAACCTGGACTGAAGAGAACCAAAACAGAACTTGGACTGAAGAGCTACAGCATCAAACCAAAGCTAGGCCTCACACCTTTATTCTCATGCTATCATATTGTTACCATATCCAGAACGTTTTCTGTAGTTTTAGTTCAGTTGTACAGTTGCATTTACTTACTTACTAGATAATTATGTAAATGTATGATGATAAATATATTATGCTTCTGCTCTTTTTCATTTTGCCATTTAGATATTTTTTTATTACATAATGTGCTTTTCTCAGTGACTGATACTGATAACATTGACAACAGCTTTTTAATGTGTAAAGTCTCAGACCAAGTTTATCTTGATGTGTTGAAATGATGTACTTGTATTGCTGTCAGACATTATTGAGCAATGGCATTAATGAGAAGGAATATTAATACCGTAATCACACTTTTTTTACATAAAATTATGAATTTCTACCTACTTTAGATAAAGTATGATTCAGTGTAATTTATGCATCATGTTGTAAATAAGCTCAAAGTTTAAGACAATTCATTCAAACTGTTTTTGTTTTTTTTACATTACAGTTTAGCCTGTCATTCCTAAAAATAAGAAAAAGATTTTAAACGTATTCCACAGTTATTATAATATTGTATGACATAATGGCTGTCAAGCATGTAAATGTGGCCGCGTTCGACATTGCAGCCGGCTTTAAAGGCGAGTCCAGACTGACTGACCTACGAGTAATCTAAGGTAATTATTTATCATGCAAGCCGATTTGTAGATCAGTCAGTCAGTCAGAATGTACCCATCACACGTCACAGTTTTGATGCTCTTGAACACAGCGTTGTGTGAATGAGGAAGGAAGCTCTCTCTGAATCAGCATCTTGGTCCCTGACATAGAGTTGGATAGAGGGCAGGGCTTTGCATCTTTTCATGATGGGTTCTGTGACAATATCGGCAGCTCAACTGACGGCTCTCTCTATTTTAAAGTAGTACATTTCTTCTTCTTCAACCTCCATGATTTTAATGACAGTCGATAAACAAACTGAAAGGATGCAAACAATGTTATGCCCATGCTTAAACAGCCTTTGTAGCTAGTGTGCCTTTTATCCAACTCTATGGTCTTTCACAACTTCAAAGTTGTGTCAACCACAGACCTCATACCTCACAGTCAGTGTCTGTTTCCTCAGACTGACAGATAGTTCATTACAACACCTCTCTCCCCTTCACTCTGTAAGTATGCTTGACAATATCTTAAAATATGTATAATTTATTATTTGTCTATAGCCATGAACCATAATCCTCTGTTATGGGCATGACTTTTGCATGTTCTTGTGAGGATTCTGAGAGCAGTAGACTTTGGTGGAGAGGTTTGCATGTTCTTGTGAGGGTTCTGAGAGTAGTAGACTGTGGTGGAGAGGTTTGCATGTCATTGTGAGGGTTCTGAGAGTAGTAGACTGTGGTGGAGAGGTTTGCATGTTCTTGTGAGGGTTCTGAGAGTAGTAGACTGTGGTGGAGCGGTTTGCATGTTATTGTGAGGGTTCTGAGAGTAGTAGACTGTGGTGGAGAGGTTTGCATGTTCTTGTGAGGGTTCTGAGAGCAGTAGACTGTGGTGGAGAGGTTTGCATGTTATTTTAAGGGCTCAGACAGTGGTAGATTATAGTGGATACTTTTTTTGAACATTTGATTGAGAGATATATCCTGTACATGTTGCTTATACAGTAATATTTTTGCCTGACAAATGTGAGCCTAATAAGGTAAGATTCTCACATACACGTATCGGTTTGAGAAGAATACATTATAGTGGGGACTTTTTGAAAATGACCTAAAGTAAGAGTGACGGTAAGAGTAAGAGTGATTGAGTGAATGTTTCATAAAAGGTTTAGGAGTAGAATTAAGATGAGACACAGTGATGGTGGGTTGTGTTTAGGAGTAGAATTAACATGAGACACAGTGATGGTGGGTTGTGTTTAGGAGTAGAATTAATATGAGACACAGTGATGGTGGGTTGTGTTTAGGAGTAGAATTAACATGAGACACAGTGATGGTGGGTTGTGTTTAGGAGTAGTATTAACATGAGACACAGTGATGGTGGGTTGTGTTTAGGAGTAGTATTAACATGAGACACAGTGATGGTGGGTTGTGTTTAGGAGTAGTATTAACATGAGACACAGTGATGGTGGGTTGTGTTTAGGAGTAGTATTAACATGAGACACAGTGATGGTGGTTGTGTATAGGAGTAGTATTAACATGAGACACAGTGATGGTGGGTTGTGTTTAGGAGTAGTATTAACATGAGACACAGTGATGGTGGGTTGTGTTTAGGAGTAGTATTAACATGAGACAGTGATGGTGGGTTGTGTTTAGGAGTAGAGTTAACATGAGACACAGTGATGGTGGGTTGTGCTTAGGAGTAGTATTAACATGAGACACAGTGATGGTGGGTTGTGCTTAGGAGTAGAGTTAACATGAGACACTGTGATGGTGGGTTGTGTTTAGGAGTAGTATTAACATGAGACACAGTGATGGTGGGTTGTGCTTAGGAGTAGTATTAACATGAGACACAGTGATAGTGGGATGTGGTTTTGTTGGTATAGATCACACTCAGCATCACATTCCTGTTTTACCTTCCTGTCCTAGATAGACCTATTACAGGCCTCTTGAACCATACGTTCTTTACACAGAGATCCTATTAATTTACTAGTTATTAGTTCTAATATGTAAATGCTTCTTTATATGGACATGATATGCACTTTACAGTATCTGGACAGCACATTACATTAGACTATATAGATAACATGCTACATTAGACAATATGGATAACAGGTTAATTATACTATATATGGAGAACAGGCTACACTAGACTATATATGGATAACATGCTACATTAGACTATATATGGATAACAGGCTACATTAGACTATATATGGATAACATGCTACATTAGACTATATATATGGATAACAGGCTACATTAGACTATATATGGATAACATGCTACATTAGACTATATATAGATAACAGGCTACATTAGACTATACATGGATAACAGGCTACATTAGACTATATATGGATAACAGGCTACATTAGACTATATATAGATAACAGGCTACATTAGACTATATATGGATAACAGGCTACATTAGACTATATACATGGATAACAGGCTACATTAGACTATATATGGATAACAGGCTACATTAGACTATATATGGATAACAGGCTACATTAGACTATATATGGATAACATGCTACATTAGACTATATATGGATAACAGGCTACATTAGACTATATAAATGGATAACAGGCTACATTAGACTATATATTGATAACAGGCTACATTAGACTATATATGGATAACATGCTACATTAGACTATATATAGATAACAGGCTACATTAGACTATACATGGATAACAGGCTACATTAGACTATATATGGATAACAGGCTACATTAGACTATATATGGATAACAGGCTACATTAGACTATATATGGATAACAGGCTACATTAGACTATATATGGATAACAGGCTATATTAGACTATACAGTATATGTACAGCAGCAGTCAATACAGCAGACTATGGTGATGATCATACTGATGTCTCTGCTTGTTTGTGTTGTTTCACCATTCTATCTGATTCAGGTTGTAATGTTGACATCAGTGTGTTGGTGTAGCCAGTGTTGTTTCACCATTCTATCTGATTCAGGTTGTAATGTTGACATCAGTGTGTTGGTGTAGCCAGTGTTGTTTCACCATTCTATCTGATTCAGGTTGTAATGTTGACATCAGTGTGTTGGTGTAGCCAGTGTTGTTTCACCATTCTATCTGATTCAGGTTGTAATGTTGACATCAGTGTGTTGGTGTAGCCAGTGTTGTTTCACCATTCTATCTGATTCAGGTTGTAATGTTGACATCAGTGTGTTGGTGTAGCCAGTGTTGTTTCACCATTCTATCTGATTCAGGTTGTAATGTTGACATCAGTGTGTTGGTGTAGCCAGTGTTGTTTCACCATTTTATCTGATTCAGGTTGTAATGTTGACATCAGTGTGTTGGTGTAGCCAGTGTTGTTTCACCATTCTATCTGATTCAGGTTGTAATGTTGACATCAGTGTGTTGGTGTAGCCAGTGTTGTTTCACCATTCTATCTGATTCAGGTTGTAATGTTGACATCAGTGTGTTGGTGTAGCCAGTGTTGTTCCACCATTCTATCTGATTCAGGTTGTAATGTTGACATCACTGTGTTGGTGTAGCCAGTGTTGTTTCACCATTCTATCTGATTCAGGTTGTAATGTTGACATCAGTGTGTTGGTGTAGCCAGTGTTGTTCCACCATTCTATCTGATTCAGGTTGTAATGTTGACATCACTGTGTTGGTGTAGCCAGTGTTGTTTCACCATTCTATCTGATTCAGGTTGTAATGTTGACATCAGTGTGTTGGTGTAGCCAGTGTTGTTTCACCATTCTATCTGATTCAGGTTGTAATGTTGACATCAGTGTGTTGGTGTAGCCAGTGTTGTTTCACCATTCTATCTGATTCAGTTTGTAATGTTGACATCAGTGTGTTGGTGTAGCCAGTGTTGTTTCACCATTCTATCTGATTCAGGTTGTAATGTTGACATCAGTGTGTTGGTGTAGCCAGTGTTGTTTCACCATTCTATCTGATTCAGTTTGTAATGTTGACATCAGTGTGTTGGTGTAGCCAGTGTTGTTTCACCATTCTATCTGATTCAGGTTGTAATGTTGACATCAGTGTGTTGGTGTAGCCAGTGTTGTTTCACCATTCTATCTGATTCAGGTTGTAATGTTGACATCAGCACAAGATTATTTCTTCTTTATTATTTTTCTATTTAACATTTATTTAACCAGGAAGGACTCATTGAGATTTAAAATCTCTTTATCAAGAGTGTCCTGGCCAAGATAGGCAGCACCAAGTCATTACAAAAATGACAGGAAAACAACATGAAAAACTACAAGTCATCTAGTAAATCCCATAGAATTCCCGAGAGAATAACAAAATCAAAAACAGCAAATTATAAACATTGACAGGTCCGGGAATCAGTCTCAAGATCATTCATCAGTGATTTAAAAACATAGACAGGTCAGGGAATCAGTCTCAAGATCATTCATCAGTGATTTAAAAACATAGACAGGTCAGGGAATCAGTCTCAAGATCATTCATCAGTGATTTAAAAACATAGACAGGTCACGGAATCAGTCTCAAGATCATTCATCAGTGATTTAAAAACATAGACAGGTCAGGGAATCAGTCTCAAGATCATTCATCAGTGATTTAAAAACATAGACAGGTCAGGGAATCAGTCTCAAGATCATTCATCAGTGATTTAAAAACATAGACAGGTCAGGGAATCAGTCTCAAGATCATTCATCAGTGATTTAAAAACATAGACAGGTCAGGGAATCAGGCTCAAGATCATTCATCAGTGATTTAAAAACATAGACAGGTCAGGGAATCAGTCTCAAGATCATTCATCAGTGATTTAAAAACATAGACAGGTCAGGGAATCAGTCTCAAGATCATTCATCAGTGATTTAAAAACATAGACAGGTCAGGGAATCAGTCTCAAGATCATTCATCAGTGATTTAGAAACATAGACAGGTCAGGGAATCAGTCTCAAGATCATTCATCAGTGATTTAAAAACACCAATCAGGACAAGTTCTTCCAGTTTAAAAGTATTCTGTAAGGTGTTACTATTATTGAGGACATTATTATTAGGATGGTGCAGTAATGTTGAGATGCCAGTAGGAGGAGCTCGACTCTAGAACACTGGAACCTTCAGTACCACTTTGATGCAGCTGATGAGGAGAGGAAATTGAATGTGTTTGTAGAATAGAATGAATGACATCATGGAACTGACCAAATGTAAATGGAACTTTGACCTGTTCCATGTAGAACTCAGAGGGACAAGGCAACACATTCTAATATATTATAAACATTCCATAGAGAATAGTCAACATATTGTTAACATGGTTCTGTATTTAAATAAAAGCGGAAATGGGTGACATTTTGTCCATTATAGAAATGTAGGACCCATTTTAATGCAGTAACCTCCCTTTTCTGATGTGCTGTTCTGGTCGTCATGCATGTTAGTGTCTTAAAGAGGAAGGAAAGGACTGTGTCATCTACTTTAAATATGTATCAACCACAGAACTGACACTTACTAGCAGTTTCCACTCACTATCAGTCAGTTGACTCACTGTACAAGACCTCTCCCCTTCACTTCACTCTGTAAGTACTCTTGACAATGTCTTGAAATATAGTTTTGGGTTATTTGTTTTTAGTAATAAGTCATATACTTGAGGGTAATGTATAATTCTACTTGTTGTTATGTTTTGAGCTGTGTTCTGGTTGTTACATCAGGGTCAGTATTCATAAAGTGTGTCAGTGTAGGAGTGTTGATCTACATAGAGATGAGATAATTAACCAGGGTAAAAAAAGACAATCAAACCAATATTTAAACACTGCAGTGTGTGTGTACGTGTCCGCCCCCATGGGTGTGAATTACACAGTGGATTTATCTGAGGGCCCTTTAGGACCAGACTGATAGGGAGGAGGGTTGACATCTATACTGTGTAGGATGTGTGTTTTAACTTTTCTACATCCATAACAACCAGCTCTCTAGACTTTGATACAGACTCCATGGGCCTTATGGGCCTTTACTACAGATAGTGTCTGTATTTGTGTGTGTGTGTGTGTGTGTGTGTGTGTCAGTCGCTGTTTAGCCTCACAGCTTGAGGATAGTAGCTATCATTGAACCTGGTGGTCATTCTTTAGGCTGCTGTACAGCTTGATGGACTGTAGAGGATTGAACATTTATCCTCCTATATTTGGGGTTCTGAGAATAAAACAGCTTCAGAACAATCAATGTAGAAATGTGTGTTTACAGTAATACTGTTGATGTTGAATAAGTTATTGTTGTTGTTTATAATGATGATGATGACAATTGTATATATTAGGAATTTATTTTTGCATCATGCCAGTTTAAGTAGACAGACGTAGACAGACATGCAACACATCACACACATTACATACATAGTGCAATAGACTTACAGACAGACAGTATTCACATAGACAACCATATAGCACAATACAACACAACACAATATGATACTGTTTTGTTTTCAGTAATGAGGCCCTGTACCCCGTTTACAGTTTCTACTTCAATGTATCAGGTGGAGTTATTCACCAGCTATATAGTTGTTGTTTATGTTTCTAAGACTGCAGGGTGGGAGATGCAACAATGGACTTGAGAACAGCAGGTAGTGTGTTGGTGGTCTTTCTCTGGTCTGTAGCAGGTATGGTCTCATTCATAATGTTTTAGTTGCCCTGTATATCAATCTAAAGACATTTCTAAAAGGAAAATAATCATAATGTTATTCTGGTGTTTTCTGTTAGGTGTCTCCACTTCCCTTTAAATAGTTATATTTCACACCTCACTGATTGATGCTTATCTCTGGTTTCCATTCACACTTCTGCATATCAGCAGCAGTAGCAGAATAAGAAGGTTGTCAACCACCAGCGGGGTTGGGGTCAATTCCATCTCAATTCCATCTCAATTCAGGAAGTAGACTGAAATTCCAATTCCAATTATTTTCAAATCTTTTGAATTAGGAACATTTAGAAAATGTGGAATTGTAATTTGGTTAACTTTCTGAATTGACTGGAATGCTTTTTACTTCCATGATGTATATTGAAATGAATACTAGGATGATATAAGGGAATGTACATTTGAGTAGATGGGTCCTACAGTATCCTGCACATGTTTACATGCATTTGGATGTAATATTGTAATGTCTGTTTTTTTATAGTCTTGACGTCACAAATGAAGTTCTCTCAAGGTTGAGTCCTGTGACACTGTGTTTCAGGTGTTCTGGGACAAAATACTGTGAAGAGTGTCTGTGCCTTAAAGGGGTCATCAGTGGACATGCGCTGTCCTGTTCCCAGTGTGACCCAAGTCACAGAGATAGTCTGGTTTAACACATGGTTGAATCCTTATGATCTGAGATGGGACCCTAAGTATGATGGTCGTGTGGAGTACAGTGGAACTACAGAGAAGGACTGTATCCTGAGAATCACAGACCTGAGACAGAGTGACATAACAACATATCACTTCAGATATAAAACAAACCAGTATTCAGAATGGAAATATTCATATGGATTCATTCTCAGTCTCACAGGTACTGTATAAATAGTATCGTACAGGTCAAGTTATTTATTACATGTTCTATGAGACCAGTGAAATGGTGGTGACTGACAGACTTCCTCCATTATTGTTTCATAACCTCTCCCTTCAGATCTAAAGGTGGAGAGGATATATGACAACACACTGACCTGTAGCACCACCTGTACTCTGACTGGTAACCCCACATACATCTGGTACAAGAACGGACAACGTCTAGATGAGAGCACCTCCCCCCAGTACAGAGACCCAGTCTCCAGTAACTATGACGATAGTTTCTCCTGTGCTGTAAAAGGCCATGAGGATCTCCCCTCTCCTGCAGTGTGTAAGTGGGGGAAAAAGTGTTGATTCAAACACAGTGTTTCACTCTAGCAATACCACCAGCTCAAATGGTTGTGATTCATACTGAAATGACTTGAAATGAACAGTTTACTTCTTTACTTTGCACCTACAGAAACAAGACATGAAAAGTTAAAACTATTAACAGAGAGCCTCTTTATGTTTCAGGTGTTCAGGGTCACAACTGCTGGAGGGTGACTTACACCAAGAGGAGAATCTGTGTCTTGAAGGGCTCCACAGTGAACATATCCTCCTCTTACACTCATCCCACTAGTTATATAGAACAAGGTTCATTCTGGTTTACACAGAAACACCCTGTAGATGTCAGGTCATATCCAGAGTATACAGGTCGTGTGGAGTACAATAGGAACACAGAGAACCACCACACCATGACAATAACACACCTGACAGAGAAGGACTCGGCTGAATACATATTCAGATTAATAACAACAAAAGAGGGGAGATTTTCTGGCCTTCCTGGTCTGATGTTGACTGTCACAGGTAATACTTCACCTACAGTTGTTACTGTAATAGGACAAGTAGGACTAATCACATGACAAGCCAGTCGGGAGTCAAATATGACGAATGTTTCCTCTTAGATATCCTGTTAGAGATGGATCCTACGTCTGTGTCAGAGGGGGAGAGAGTCACACTGAGATGTAGAACCCAATGTACAGTCGGTCTCAACCCCACCTACATCTGGTACAAGAACAGACAAAGTCTGACCAACCCAGTCACCAGTTATAACAGCCTGATCCTAGACCCAGTCACCAGTTATAACAGCCTGATCCTAGACCCAGTCAGCAGTGAGGATGCAGGGAACTACTCCTGTGCTGTAGAAGGCTTAGAGAGAATCCTCTCTCCAGAAGAGACTCTCACTGTCAGATGTGAGTACATGGAGTGTTGATATATCTACAGTGAAAGTCATTGATATCATCTCTTTAATAGATGGTTCTACATGTCAGTGTAATATACTAATCTATACTAATTTACATCATCTCTGTAATACATGGTTCTACATGTCAGTGTAATATACTAATCTATACTAATTTACATCATCTCTGTAATACATGGTTCTACATGTCAGTGTAATATACTAATCTATACTAATTTACATCATCTCTGTAATACATGGTTCTACATGTCAGTGTAATATACTAATCTATACTAATTTACATGGTATATGGGTTCTTATTTGTTCTGTCATCTTCAACACCAGACGGCCCAAAGAACACCTCAGTGTCACTCAGTCCCTCTGGTGAAATAGTGGAGGGCAGTTCAGTGACTCTGACCTGCAGCAGTGATGCCAACCCACCTGTGGACATATACACCTGGTACAAGAAGAATGGAGGTGGCTATCAGAGTATGACAGGACCACAGCATGTCTTCAAACAAATCCAGTCATCTGACAGTGGAGAGTACTACTGTGAGGCCCAGAATGAGATGGGGACAGACATGTCTAGGACCATTAACATGGATGTGAAGTGTGAGTAAAGTACAGCTCAGTGTTTGAATGAGAAGGTAGCAAAACAATTAGAACTAATTTAAGTAGCCCTTATGCATAACATCTCCAAATGTGTATTATTGTTAACATTTGTGTAATTTATATTTTTAGATAGTTCTCTGACTTAACAGAGAATATATTTTTGACATGTCATTTGTAAATATACTACTGTCATATCCTCGAGACATTTCTATTCTATTTCTTTTCTATTTTTAATAGTCTGGCTTCACAGATTTTGATATATATGATGACCATTATAATCATCTGTCAAATTCAAATTAATTTTTTACATTTCATTTGTAAATATACTACAGTCAATAACCTCTGACATATTCTCCTTTACTAGATACTCCAAAGAACAACTCAGTGTCAGTCAGTCCCTCTCGTGAAATAGTGGAGGGAGGTTCAGTGACTCTGACCTGCAGCAGTGATGCCAACCCACCTGTGGACAAATACACCTGGTACCAGAAGAACGTAACCTCACCAAAAGCATCAGGACAGAGTTACAGCATCACTAACATCATCTCTGAGGACAGAGGAGAATATTACTGTGAGGCTGAGAATAAATATGGACGTCTCAACTCTTCTTCTGTGTCTGTGGACGTTCAGTGTAAGTTCACCTCATCTTTAATCAGAGGATCACATTTAAATTCATATTTCAATAACAAGAAAAACACTATTTAATACACTGTTGTTACATATTGTCCACCAGACGGCCCAAAGAACACCTCAGTGTCAGTCAGTCCCTCTGGTGAAATAGTGGAGGGCAGTTCAGTGACTCTGACCTGCAGCAGTGATGCCAACCCACCTGTGGACAAATACACCTGGTACTTTCAAAATGAGACTTTTCTAAATGGATGTGGACAGATGTACAACATCAGTAACTTCAGGTCTGAGGACAGTGGACATTACCACTGTGAGGCCTGGAATAGAAGAGGATCTAGGAACTCTACAGCTCTGATGATCATTTTACCAGGTGAAGTTTCATCTTATATATTTCAACACAAAATGATGTTTCAAACTAATATTAATAATTATACTTTAGCTTATACAACTTTGTTTTATAATTATATATACTTTGAGATTAGATAAGTTAACAAATATTGTTCTAATGTCCTCATATCATCCATATTTTATTGTAGGGAAACAAACCTCAGTTCTGACTACAGCTGTAGGAATCATAGTGGTTGTTCTGGTTCTCATCCTCTGTTTCTCTGGACTCATGTGGTTCAGGTGAGAGATTCTTTTAAAGATTATTTCACTCCAACTCTTTTTTATGAACTTACTTTGTTCATTGATTCGTTCAATAATAAATGTATTAATTAATGTGTAAACCAGGAAGAAGGCCTCCACATCCACCTCTGACACAAGAGACACATCAGAGAATGTACAGGTGAGTCTGTTGGAATCAGAGAATGTACAGGTGAGTCTGTTGGAAACAGAGAATGTACAGGTGAGTCTGTTGTTCTGCACAACGCAGAGTTCCTGGATACAGCCGTTAGCTATGGTACATTGGTCTATATACTGTACCATGGCTAAGGACTGTTCTTAAGCACGACACAACGCAGAGTTCCTGGATACAGCCCTCAGCTGTGGTATATTGGCCTATATACTGTACCACGGCTAAGGACTGTTCTTAAGCACGACACAACGCAGAGTTCCTGGATACAGCCCTCAGCTGTGGTATATTGGCCTATATACTGTACCACGGCTAAGGACTGTTCTTAAGCACGACACAACGCAGAGTTCCTGGATACAGCCGTTAGCTGTGGTATATTGGTCTATATACTGTACCATGGCTAAGGACTGTTCTTAAGCACGACACAACGCAGAGTTCCTGGATACAGCCCTCAGCTGTGGTATATTGGCCTATATACTGTACCACGGCTAAGGACTGTTCTTAAGCACGACACAACGCAGAGTTCCTGGATACAGCCGTTAGCTGTGGTATATTGGTCTATATACTGTACCACGGCTAAGGACTGTTGTTCTGCACAACGCAGAGTTCCTGGATACAGCCGTTAGCTGTGGTATATTGGTCTATATACTGTACCACGGCTAAGGACTGTTGTTCTGCACAACGCAGAGTTCCTAGATACAGCCGTTAGCTGTGGTATATTGGTCTATATACTGTACCACGGCTAAGGACTGTTGTTCTGCACAACGCAGAGTGCCTTGATACAGCCCTTAGTCGTGGTATATTGACCATATACTACAAGCCCGAGGGCCTTATTGCTATTATAAACTGGTTACCAACATAAATAGAAAGTAAACAAATAGTTTGGTGTCATACCAGTGTTCTATTGTCTGATATACTGTATGTGAAATGAAATGCTTATTCAGCCAATCAGCATCCAGGACCTAAACTACCTGGTTTATAATAGTATCTAGTAATATACAGTGCTTTCAGAAAGTATTCAGACCTCTTGACCTTTTCCACATTTTGTTATGTTACAGCCACAGACTTCAAACCTCACACTCAGTGTCTATTTATATAGACTTCCAGTAAGTTAACTTACAACACACTTCACTTCACTTGATTGTCAGACGTAACAGAGTTAACTTCTAGCTGGCTAGCTAGCTTTCGGTATCACTGAACAACATCTGCTTCATGTAGCTAACAAGCCAACTGAGATAGTTAGTTCACTGAATTCATATACCAGTCCAACGTCGACTCTTAATAACACAGTATCTTTACATGGTTGGTTTATTCGGTCTACATTTCTTTACATTTTCAAATGTTATTTGACATTTTATTTTGTGTATTTTCATTTGTATCTTTATCTGCTGCCATCCTCCCCTGACTCCGCCCACTTCTTCCCCGAAGTAAACATGACTCCGCCCACTTCTTCCCCGAAGTCGACCTGACTCTGCCCACTTCTTCCCCGAAGTAGACCTGACTCTGCCCACTTCTTCCCCGAAGTAGACCTGACTCTGCCCACTTCTTCTCCGAAGTAGACCTACCCCGCCCACCTCTTCCCCGAAGTAGTGTCACGAACCCCGCTTCCTGAGTCTGTGTTTGCCTGTGTTTCTGTCCTGGAGTGTGTTTCCGGTGTCCTGGAACGCACCCTGTCTGGTTGCCGGGCAGATTAGCTTGTTGGGAGATCGATGTTCACCGCACCTGTATCCCATCAGTAATCTGCACACCTGTCCTGATCATCACCTCTCCCCTTCAAAAGCTCTGACCTGACATCCATTCCCTGCCGGATCGTTAGCCATGAACAGTATGTTGTGCCATAGTATCAGCCTCAAGTTGGATAGAATTTGTTTTGTTGTTTTGTACGTCTTGCTTGCCTTCAACTTACCTCCGTTTGTTCTGTCTTCAGTTACTCACCCGGATCATTTACCCCATTCCCGCCTGGTCATCGGAGGATTCCGCTTCCCCATTGGATCCACCTATTTACTCCCATCAACTCACCACCGCTGCCCGCTACGCCACCTGGATGTATCTACCCACTCACATTCACTTGTAAATAAATACTCACCTTCTTCCTACTCTCCTTGTCCTGGTCTGCTTCTGGGTTCGATTTTGAAGAAACGTGACAAGTAGACCTTGTGAGCATCGTAGATTTGCATGTTTTGCTCTCTGATCGGATTGTCTGAATTCACTAGTTGAGTGTCAATCACAGAAAAAAGCAATAGCTATAGAGTGAGTTGTTGTTTATGTTTCTAAGACTGCAGGGTGGGAGATGCAACAATGGCCTTGAGAACAGCAGGAAGTGTGTTGGGTCTTTGTCTGGTCTGTAGCAGGTCTGGTCTCATTCATTATGTTTTAGTAATGTTATCTTAATGTTATTCTGTGTGTTCAGTGACATCGTCTGTTAGGGGCTTCTTCTTTTCTGGAATAGTTGTCTTTCACACCTCACTGAGTAACACTTAGGTCCTTTCTGTGGTTTCCATTCACACTCAGCAAGTAGAGTACGGCAACAAAGTGTGGACAAATGCTGTTAGTGTGAGGAAATGGGTCTGTAATGTATAATCACTATAATGTGTGATTGTGTTTCAGTGTTACTGGGTCAGGATGGCAGGAGTGTGAAGTACATCACTCAGAGTATCTGTGTCTTGAAGGGGTCAACAGTAGAGCTGACCTGCTGTTACACATATCCCAGTGGTACAGTCACAACAACCTTCTGGTTCACTAGAAATGATGCTGAGGAGAATCCTGTGACTCTGAGTGATGAACCAGACTACACAGGTCATGTGACGTACTGTAGCAACAAGAAGAATGGCCACACCCTGACAATCAGAGATCTGAGAGAGTGTGACTCAGCTATGTGCAAGTACAGTGATATAGTTTTTTAGTCACTTTATTTGGATAGTCTGGATAGATGCTCTACAGATGGTCATGTTATCAATACACTTCCTGTTGATAAGTTACTGCTTATATTTTTTACTGTGTCACAATAGTCTCTTTCTACTATTGTCACTGTACCTTGACACAGCTCTCTCTCCACAGTGTCCATCCTGACCCTAACTGGGACACACACCACTGAAAATGAGGACCAGACACTCTGGCAGTAGGTATGTTATAACATATTCATTAATGTGTTTATTTTGTATATAGTATTTGTGTTTGTTTGTGTGAGTGAGTGAGTGGGTAAGTAGATAAGTGAGAGAAAGACAGACACAGAGGAGAGAGATGAACACAGAAAGTAGAAGTGTAACGGCTTTCTTCCGTCGAAGGAGAGTCGGACCAAAATGCAGCGTGGTTAGTTCGATACATGTTTAATGAAAACGAATACGAACAATACAAAAACAACAAACGGAAAATGTGAAAACGTATACAGCCTGTCTGGTGACAACTAAGACAGAGACAGGAACAATCACCCACAAACACACAGTGAAACCCGGGCTACCTAAATATGGTTCCCAATCAGAGACAACGATAATCACCTGACTCTGATGGAGAACCACCTCAGGCAGCCATAGACTTTACTAGACAACCCTACTCAGCCACAATCCCAATACCTACTAAAACCCCAATACAAAAACACAACACAAAATAAACCCATGTCACACCCTGGCCTGACCAAATAAATATATAAACACAAAATACTAAGACCAGGGCGTGACAAGAAGTGAGAGAATACTATAGAGCAGTGTGTAAAGTGCTCATCCTTTGTCACTGTCTCTCTGAGTGTGAAAATCTCCCACAGTGACACGTTCACATCTCTTCAGAGAGATGCTCAGCACTCCGTATATCAGACCATCCAGGGGAGAAAACCACCACAGAACCTGGACTAAAGAGAACCACCACAGAACCTGGACTAAAGAGAACCACCACAGAACCTGGAGGGAAGAGAACCACCACAGAACCTGGAGGGAAGAGAACCACCACAGAACCTGGAGGGAAGAGAACCACCACAGAACCTGGAGGGAAGAGAACCACCACAAAACATGGACTGAAGAGAACCACCATAAAACATGGACTGAAGAGACCCACCACAGAACATGGACTGAAGAGAACCACCACAGAACATGGACTGAAGAGAACCATCACAAAACATGGACTGAAGAGAACCATCACAAAACATGGACTGAAGAGAACC
The DNA here is from genome assembly GCF_002021735.2 of Oncorhynchus kisutch. Taxonomy (NCBI): domain Eukaryota; kingdom Metazoa; phylum Chordata; class Actinopteri; order Salmoniformes; family Salmonidae; genus Oncorhynchus; species Oncorhynchus kisutch. The sequence goes on along the minus strand of NW_022265017.1, from coordinate 577,666 downwards.
ATCACAAAACATGGACTGAAGAGAACCACCACAAAACATGGACTGAAGAGAACCATCACAAAACATGGACTGAAGAGAACCACCACAGAACATGGACTGAAGAGAACCATCACAAAACATGGACTGAAGAGAACCACCACAGAACATGGACTGAAGAGAACCACCACAGAACCTGGACTAAAGAGCTATGGCTCCAAACCAAAGCTAGTCCTTACACTCTATTCTCTTGCTAATATATTGTTATAATATCTTGAAGGTTCAACCAAATTACAAAATGACACATTGGTTTCCCTTCCCTTTTAGCAGTCTATGAACATGGTGTGACATCAGTCCCTGCTTTGGTTTAGTTTCTCCTGACACTGTTTCCACTTGCTAACGTTTTAGCATTCGTGGCACAAATCCCATTCGTCATGTGACTGTTAAGAGGCATTTCTCGCCCATCATTTCAAAATCAATCAAAAGTTTTTTTTAAATGCGTTGTGAAGGTCAACAAAGTCACTTCCAGATGATTTGAACATGATGAGAGAATGTTAACATGTGAAATCTTAATATCAGTCCCGTGACTTGAATGGGATTTTTGTAAATGTGGGAGTGTTCGACATTGTAGCTGACTTTATAGGCAAGTCGAGATCTACAAATCACCTTGCATGATGAATAACTACTCAATATTATTTATAGATCATTCAGTCAGTCACAATTTACCCATGATACATCAGTTTTGATGTTCTCGAACACTGTCTGTGTGACTGCTGAAGGAAGCCTTCTCTGCATAAGCTTCTTGGTTCCTGACATAGAGTTGGATAGAAGGTACATCTTGGCATCTTTGTCATGATGTCTTCTGTGACAGAATGAGCAGCACCATTGAGGGCTATTTCCATATTAAAGTAGTTTATATCTTCAACTTCCATAAGTTTAATAACAGTCGGTATACCAACTGAAATGGGGTATTCAATGGCTTAGCCGTGCTAAAACAGGCTTTGAAGCAAGTACGTCCTCTATTCAACTCTATTGTCCCTGACTGCTTCAATGTTGTGTCAACCACAGACTGCAAACCTCACACTCAGTGTGTATTTATATAGACTTCCAGTAAGTTAACTTACAACACATCTCCCCTTCACTCTGTAAGTCTGCTTGACTATATCTTAAAATATGTTTATTTTATCATGTGTTTGTGTCCATGAACTTCTGTATCCTGTTATGTGCATGGCGATGCTGTTGTAATGTATGTTTTGTTTTTCTGTTATTTACAGTATACTCTGTAGATGTATTTCTGCGTATTTAATCTGATACAGTATTGTACATGGGGTTACACATGTATTTTTGTATGGTATTTTAAGGACCATCAAAGCAAGAGATTGTTGTGGAGACTTGTTTGAAAATGAACTAAAGTAAGACTGAGAGTAACAGTGATTAGGTGTATGCTTCGTAAGAGCTTTAGGAGTAGTATTAACATGAGACACAGTGATGGTGGGTTGTGTTTAGGAGTAGTATTAACATGAGACACAGTGATGGTGGGTTGTGTTTAGGAGTAGTATTAACATGAGACACAGTGATGGTGGGTTGTGTGTAGGAGTAGTATTAACATGAGACACAGTGATGGTGGGTTGTGTTTAGGAGTAGTATTAACATGAGACACAGTGATGGTGGGTTGTGTGTAGGAGTAGTATTAACATGAGACACAGTGATGGTGGGTTGTGTTTAGGAGTAGTATTAACATGAGACACAGTGATGGTGGGTTGTGTTTAGGAGTAGTATTAACATGAGACACAGTGATGGTGGGTTGTGTAGGAGTAGTATTAACATGAGACACAGTGATGGTGGGTTGTGTAGGAGTAGTATTAACATGAGACACAGTGATGGTGGGTTGTGTTTAGGAGTAGTATTAACATGAGACACAGTGATGGTGGGTTGTGTTTAGGAGTAGTATTAACATGAGACACAGTGATGGTGGGTTGTGTTTAGGAGTAGTATTAACATGAGACACAGTGATGGTGGGATGTGTTTAGGAGTAGTATTAACATGAGACACAGTGATGGTGGGTTGTGTGTAGGAGTAGTATTAACATGAGACACAGTGATGGTGGGTTGTGTTTAGGAGTAGTATTAACATGAGACACAGTGATGGTGGGTTGTGTTTAGGAGTAGTATTAACATGAGACACAGTGATGGTGGGATGTGTTTAGGAGTAGTATTAACATGAGACACAGTGATGGTGGGTTGTGTGTAGGAGTAGTATTAACATGAGACACAGTGATGGTGGGTTGTGTGTAGGAGTAGTATTAACATGAGACACAGTGATGGTGGGTTGTGTTTTGGAGTAGTTTTAACATGAGACACAGTGATGGTGGGTTGTGTTTAGGAGTAGTATTAACATGAGACACAGTGATGGTGGGTTGTGTTTAGGAGTAGTATTAACATGAGACAGTGATGGTGGGTTGTGTTTAGGAGTAGTATTAACATGAGAGACAGTGATGGTGGGTTGTGTTTAGGAGTAGTATTAGCCTAAGACACAGTGATGGTGGGTTGTGTTTAGGAGTAGTATTAACATGAGACAGTGATGGTGGGTTGTGTTTAGGAGTAGTATAAACCTAAGACAAAGTGATGGTGGGTTGTGTTTAGGAGTAGTATAAACATAAGACACAGTGATGGTGGGTTGTGTTTAGGAGTAGTATTAACATGAGACAGTGATGGTGGGTTGTGTTTAGGAGTAGTATTAACATGAGACACAGTGATGGTGGGTTGTGTTTAGGAGTAGTTTAAACATGAGACAGTGATGGTGGGTTGTGTTTAGGAGTAGTATAAACATAAGACACAGTGATGGTGGGTTGTGTTTAGTATAAAGTATTTTGTTGGTTTAAATGCACACACTCAGTATCACTTCCCTGTTCTCCTTTCCTGTCTGTCCCGAGTCATATCAGAAATCTGTATATACACATTAGACTTTACAGAACATGTTCCTCTGTAGCTCAGTTGGTAGAACATGGCACCTGCAACGTTATGGGTTTGGTTCCCAGGACCACCCATAGGTGCTCTAGTCTAGAACACTGAACCTTCAGTACCACTTTGATGCAGCTGATGAGGAGTGATGGTCATGGGTGTTTAAATGGAATGGGTTCTAATTGAATAACATCAATGAACTTTGACCTGTATATTCAGAACTCAGAAGGGCAAGGTAGGTCATTAAAATGATAATGTTATAAATAGTATAGTCAACACATTGTTTACATGGTTCTGTATGTAGTATAAAAGACCACAGTGAAAACTGACACATTTTTTAAATAAAATAAATATATGCCCAGACTTGTCTTTTACACCATTTCTGTTCTATTACAGTAACAGCCCTTTTCTGGTGTGTTGGTCTGGTTGCCATGTTAATGTCTTTACTAAACAGGAAGGACAGTTCTGCATCCACTACTTGTGTTCTGACTGCTTTTATAAGGTGTCAACACTTACTTCTTGTTTTCACTCACTACCAGACAGTTGACTCACTGTACAAGACCTCTCCTCTTCACTTCACTCTGGAACTACTCTTGACAATATCTTGAAATATGGTTTCTGGTTATTTGTTTTTGGTCATAAGTCAAATACTCGTGGTTAATGTATCATTTGTGTGTGTGTGTGTGTGTGTGTGTGTGTGTGTGTGTGTGTGTGTGTGTGTGTGTGTGTGTGTGTGTGTGTGTGTGTGAAAGAGAGTGAGAGAGTGAAAGTCACTGGCTGTTTAGCCTCACAGCTTGAGGATAGGTGCTGTCATTGAACCTGGTGGTCAGTCTTTAGTCACTGGCTGTTTAGCCTCACAGCTTGAGGATAGGTGCTGTCATTGAACCTGGTGGTCAGTCTTTAGTCACTGGCTGTTTAGCCTCAGAGCTTGGGGATAGGTGCTGTCATTGAACCTGGTGGTCAGCCTTTAGGCTGCTGTACAGCTTGACAGACTGTAGAGGATTGAACATTTATCCTCCTATATTTGGGGTTCTGAGAATAAAACAGCTTCAGGATAATCAATGTAGAAATGTGTGTTTACAGTACAACAGAGCTGTTCAATAAGTGATTGTTGTTGTTTACAATGATGATGATGACTACATATATTAGGAATTTATTTTTTGCATCATGTCAGTTTAAGTAGACAGACATGCAACACAACACAACCATATAGCACAATACAACACAACACAACACAATATGAGCCTGGTTCATTTTTAGTAATGAGGCACTGTACTCCATTTACAGTTTCTACTTCAATGTATCGGGTGGAGTTAATCACCAGTTATAGAGTGAGTTGTTGTTTATGTTTCTAAGACTGCAGGGTGGGAGATGCAACAATGGCCTTGAGAACAGCAGGAAGTGTTTTGGTGGTCTTTCTCTGGTCTGTGACAGGTATGGTCTCATTCATAACTTATACGTTGGTCAATCTACAGACATTTGTATTACATGTGCTTGTGTTCTGTTAGGCATCTCCACTTCACTTTAAATAGTTGTGTTTCACACCTCACTGAGTGATGATTATCTGTGGTTTCCAATGTGGCAACAAAGTGTGGACAAACCCTAAACAAAGTGTGAGCCAAAATACCTTGTTCTAATACTGATACCATTGTGATGTCTAACTGTGTTTCAGTGGTACTGGGTCAGGATGGCTGGAGTGTTACATACACCACTCAGAGTATCTGTACCTTGAGGGGGTCAACAGTGGATCTGTTCTGCTCTTACACATATCCCAGAGGTTATACAGTCACAACAACCTTCTGGTTCACCAAAAAGTATGATGTGGAGAATTATGTGAGTCTGTTAGATGACCCAGACTACAAAGGTCGTGTGACGTACCGTAGCAATAAGAAGAATGGCCACACCCTGAAAATCACAGACCTGAGAGAGAGTGACTCAGCTACGTACATGTTCAGATTTATAACAGATCAGACCAGAGGGAAATATTTTGGGAGCCCTGGAGTCACTCTGTCTGTTACAGGTACAGTGATATTATATATAGTGTTGATCTGTTTAAATTGTTTAATTGGTTCAGGAAAATTGTCTTGATTTGTAGAGAAATAATATAAAAATGAATGTATGGTATAAAAGGAATGTCTGAATTGCCTCATTTGAACTAGACAACAGGTCATAGATGGTTTTAATGTTGTTATCTACTCCAGACCTGCAGGTGAAGGTGACCACTACATGGTGGTCAACGACACTGACCTGTAGCACCACCTGTACTCTGACTGGTAACCCCACCTACACCTGGTACAGGAACAGTAAGATTGTACAAGAGGACTCCTCCCCCTCATACACAGTCCAATTTAAAACTGAAGACAGCTTCTACTGTGCTGTAAAAGGCATTAATTCTCCTGCAGTGTGTGAGTGTGACTAATACACTTTTAAAGTCTGTCAAAATCCTCCAATACACCATTGGTCAGTGTTGATGTTTAGTGAAACAGACATGAGGTAGAGCTACTATTCCATATAGATTAATGGTGGTTGATGTTTAGTGAAACAGACATGAGGTAGAGCTACTATTCCATATAGATTAATGGTGGTTGATGTTTAGTGAAACAGACATGAGGTAGAGCTACTATTCCATTGAGATTAATGGTGGTTGATGTTTAGTGAAACAGACATGAGGTAGAGCTACTATTCCATTTAGATTAATGGTGGTTGATGTTTAGTGAAACAGACATGAGGTAGATCTACTATTCCATATAGATTAATGGTGGTTGATGTTTAGTGAAACAGACATGAGGTAGAGCTACTATTCCATATAGATTAATGGTGGTTGATGTTTAGTGAAACAGACATGAGGTAGAGCTACTATTCCATATAGATTAATGGTGGTTGATGTTTAGTGAAACAGACATGAGATAGAGCTACTATTCCATATAGATTAATGGTGGTTGATGTTTAGTGAAACAGACATGAGGTAGAGCTACTATTCCATATAGATTAATGGTGGTTGATGTTTAGTGAAACAGACATGAGGTAGATCTACTATTCCATATAGATTAATGGTGGTTGATGTTTAGTGAAACAGACATGAGATAGAGCTACTATTCCATTGAGATTAATGGTGGTTGATGTTTAGTGAAACAGACATGAGGTAGAGCTACTATTCCATATAGATTAATGGTGGTTGATTTTACAGTTCTAAATACTGACACCATTTGAAAAATGTACTTGTGTTTCAGCTTTTGAGGGTCACAGTTATTTCCAGGTGACTTACACCCAACAGAGGATCTGTACCTTGAAGGGGACATCAGTGGACATATCCTGCTCTTATACTTATCCCAGTGGTCATACAGTCTCTGAAACAATCTGGTATACAAAAGGAAAACTTGAAGAGGCGTCTCAAATCCTGAGCCCGGGCTATGGACGTCGTGTGGAGTACCTTGGAAATATGCAGAGTGACTCCATCCTGAGAATCACAGACCTGAGAGAGGAGGACTCAGCTGAGTATAAGTTTAGATTCAGAACAGATCAGACAACCTGGGAACCCACCTTCCCTGGAACAACTCTGACTGTGACAGGTAACACTGCAGGTCACATCCTATCAATACTGCAAAGGATTACTTAATGATGTACTCAGTGCTTTAATCCTCTTTCATTTAGGTCTGCAGGTGAAGGTGACTCCTGCCACTGTGACAGAGGGACAGAAGGTGACAGTGACCTGTAGCACCACCTGTACTCTGAGTGACAACCCCAATGCCACCTACATCTGGTACAAGAATGGACATGTAACCAATCAATCTAACAGTCTGTTCCTAAACCCAGTCAGCAGTGAGGATGCAGGCAGATACTCCTGTTCTGTAGAAGGCCATGAGGATCTCCCCTCTGATGAAGAGACTCTCACTGTCAGATGTGAGGATGTGTGATCCATCTCCAGTTGTATTCTTTTAGTAACATCTTCTCTCATCTATTATATCCATTATTTCAATCTTTGTCCAAGTTCCATGATTGTACTCATCTCATTACTGTAGTAACTACAAGTACTTCACAAACACTGTATTGTTACATTAATGTCTAAGTTACACATATTTATATTAATATTTCATTTATTTTAATCATAAGTCCAAGTTCCATGATGCTCCTCATGTAAAGCTCTATGTATGAACAATGTGTTACATATTGTCCACCAGACGGCCCAAAGAACACCTCAGTGTCAGTCAGTCCCTCTGGTGAAATAGTGGAGGGCAGTTCAGTGACTCTGACCTGCAGCAGTGATGCCAACCCACCTGTGGACAAATACACCTGGTACAAGAAGAACGTAACCTCACCAAAAGCATCAGGACAGAGTTACAACATCACTAACATCATCTCTGAGGACAGAGGAGAATACTACTGTAAGGCTGAGAATACAATATCATCTAATAACTCTACAACTCTGATGATCATTGTAGCAGGTAAAGTTACATCTTCAATACAAAACTACATGTTTCAATCTAATCTTAATCACTATACTTTGTCTTATTACACCTTAGTTTATAACTCTACATTGGGTTCTAAGATCCCTGAACAAGTATTGTATTAATGTCCTGTATTATAGTTTATTTTAGTTAATTATATAATGCCATGTTCTCATATCATCCATATTTTATTATAGGGAAACAAACCTCAGTTCTGACTGCAGCTGTAGGAATCATAGTGGTTGTTCTGGTTCTCATCCTCTGTCTCTCTGGACTCATGTGGTTCAGGTGAGTGAAAATGCATATTATCATGTTGTTCATTATTTAAACGTAGCAGTCTGATCTGTTGTTAACTTCATTATTTAATACAATTATTAATTCATTAATGTGCAAAACAGGAAGAAGGCCTCCAAATCCCCCTCTGACACAAGAGACACAGCAGACGGACAGGTGAGTCTGTTGGAATCAGAAGATGACTGTATTCTTTGTGGAACATTTTCTTCCTCATGTTGTCTGTCCTCTCTTCCCATCAGGGAGACTCTAGTCCAGTGTATGACAACGTCTCAAGCCTGGCCATGAGCCCCAAAGACAACCAGGATGACATTCACTACGCCAGCGTCCACTTCTCTCACTCCAAAAACCAGGAAGTGCCTCTGTACTCCACCGTCCAACAGTCTCAAACCCAGAAACAGGAAGAAGATGTCCAGTACTCTGCTGTGAAATTCAACCGCCCCACTGCTGCCACCCGGTGAGCATATTCTGCATTAATGGCATGCATATGCTGTTGCTTATTGTAGTAGATGTCATCAATATGCAAAACAGTTGACCCCTAGTGACTACTAGTGATGTCATTTCCTAAAACTTGTCTATTCCCAAAAATACCAACCCAACAATGGACAACTCAATACAATTACTATGACATGTCTATAATGAGGGAGTGATTTGATGATGGTTTTAAGGAAATGTTCCTATTTGATCCAAATGGCACCCTATTCCCAATTTAATGAGCTCCACATGCCCTGGTCAAAGGTAGTGCACTATAAAAGGTATAGGGTGCCACCATTTGGGACGCAGCCTTTGTTTCATTTCTGTTTCTCTGCTTCAGTCCCGTAGCAGCACAAGCATCTGAGGAGAACTCATCTGTCCTCTACAGCACAGTCAACAAACCCAGAACCAAGAAATCCTGAACAGAACTAACCCAGAACCAAGAAGACCTGCACACAACAAACCCAGAACCAAGAAGACCCGAACATTACAAACCAAGAACCATGAAGACCTGAACATTACAGAACCAAGAAAACCTGAACAGAACCAACCCAGAACCAAGAAGACCGGAACAGAACTAGTCCAGAACCAAGAAGACCTGAACAGAACTAGCCCAGAACCAAGAAGACCTGAACACAACAAGTTTAACAAAAACCTTGTATATCTGGACCTGTATATTATAACTTAGTGGTATAATTAAGCAATAAGGTCCGAGGGGGTGTGATATATTGGCCTATATACTGTACCACGGCTAAGGACTGTTCTTAAGCACGACACAACGCAGAGTTCCTGGATACAGCCGTTAGCTGTGGTATATTGGCCTATATACTGTACCACGGCTAAGGACTGTTCTTAAGTACGACACAACGCAGAGTTCCTGGATACAGCCGTTAGCTGTGGTATATTGGCCTATATACTGTACCACGGCTAAGGACTGTTCTTAAGCACGACACAACGCAGAGTTCCTGGATACAGCCCTTAGCTGTGGTATATTGGCCTATATACTGTACCACGGCTAAGGACTGTTCTTAAGCACGACACAAGGCAGAGTTCCTGGATACAGCCCTTATCTGTTGTATATTGGCCTATATACTGTACCACGGCTAAGGACTGTTCTTAACCACGACACAAGGCAGAGTTCCTGGATACAGCCCTTATCTGTGGTATATTGGCCTATATACTGTACCACGGCTAAGGACTGTTCTTAAGCACGACACAACGCAGAGTTCCTGGATACAGCCCTTAGCAGTGGTATATTGGCCATAAACCACAAACCCCCGAGGTGCCTTATTGCTATTATAAACTGGCTGCCAACATCAATAGAAAAGTAAAAAAGTATTTTTGCGTCATACCCGTGCTTTATTGTCTGATATACCAACACAATCTCACACTCAATTTGTGCAAATATGAACAAAAACAACAAGACACTCCTTTTTGAGCGATTTAATTTGTAGGATAATACACACATTTTGTGCGACTTCATTCATAGGAAAATACATTTTTGGCGGCAAACTTTTGAAAATGATCAGAGCGATTATCAGGACTTCTAAAGAAGGTAACTCTTCTCCCCAACGATCCATTTGTCCTTTTCTGTTTGTTTTGTCTTTGGTTCTTTTTCACACCTGGTTTCATTTGCGTTAATTTCTGTGTGTATAAGGGTAACCTGTTGCCTGCCTAAGTTTGTGTGGGATTAGTCTTTTTATTTGATGTGCTCAGTGTTATTTGTTTTCACGGTTACTTAAGTGTATATAGTGTCAGAACTGTGTTTGTTCCTCCGTGCGTTTGCACGGGTTCTCTGTTACGAGGGCGTTGTCCTTTTCGATTGTGCCATTCCAGTGTTGGTGGACTGTCTTCTTAAAGCACGCTTCTCAGGCATCCCTGCTCTCCTGCGCCTGACTCCTACACCTTTCACCTAGACGCACCTTATCACAGAAATGCATGATGAGTAATGGTGTTCCACACTGCCTTTTTTTGTCTGATATACAGTACACACTTCTGAAATGTTGTTTCAGCCAATCGGCATCCAGGAACCAAACTACCCAGGTTCACCTACCTAGGATACCCGGGGTGGCAGGGTAGCCTAGTGGTTAGAGCGTTGGACTAGTAACCGGAAGGTTGCAAGTTCAAATCCCCGACCTGACATGGTACAAATCTGTCGTTCTGCACCTGAACAGGCAGTTAACCCACTTTTCCTAGGCCGTCATTGAAAATAAGAATTTGTTCTGACTTGCCTAGTGAAATAAGGGTTGGTTTTGCCTTTTAAACTATGATGAACAAGAAAAGGACCTTAAAAAATATATATTTTTCAAGTATATAATTTTTTTTTAATATACACTGCTCCAAAAATATTAAGGGAACACTTAAACAACACAATGTAACTCCAAGTCAATCACACTTCTGTGAAATCAAACTGTCCACTTAGGAAGCAACACTGATTGACAATAAATGTCACATGCTGTTGTGCAAATGGAATAGACAACAGGTGGAAATTATAGGCAATTAGCAAGACACCCCCAATAAAGGAATGGTTCTGCAGGTGGTGACTACAGACCACTTCTCAGTTCCTATGCTTCCTGGCTGATGTTTTGGTCCCTTTTGAATGCTGGCGGTGCTTTCACTCTAGTGGTAGCATGAGATGGAGTCTACAACCCACACAAGTGGCTCAGGTAGTGCAGCTCATCCAGGATGGCACATCAATGCGAGCTGTGGCAAGAAGGTTTGCTGTGTCTTTTTATTTTTATTTTTATTTCACCTTTATTTAACCAGGTAGGCTAGTTGAGAACAAGTTCTCATTTGCAACTGCGACCTGGCCAAGATAAAGCATAGCAGTGTGAGCATACAACAAAGAGTTACACATGGAGTAAACAATTAACAAGTCAATAACACAGTAGAAAACAAAGGGGGGGTCTATATACAATGTGTGCAAAAGGCATGAGGAGGTAGGCAAATAATTACAATTTTGCAGATTAACATTGGAGTGATAAATGATCAGATGGTCATGTACAGGTAGAGATATTGGTGTGCAGAAGAGCAGAAAAGTTAATAAATAAAAACAGTATGGGGATGAGGTAGGTGAAAAGGGTGGGCTATTTACCAATAGACTATGTACAGCTGCAGCGATCGGTTAGCTGCTCAGATAGCTGATGTTTGAAGTTGGTGAGGGAGATAAAAGTCTCCAACTTCAGCGATTTTTGCAATTCGTTCCAGTCACAGGCAGCAGAGTACTGGAACGAAAGGCGGCCAAATGAGGTGTTGGCTTTAGGGATGATCAGTGAGATACACCTGCTGGAGCGCGTGCTACGGATGGGTGTTGCCATCGTGACCAGTGAGCTGAGATAAGGCGGAGCTTTACCTAGCATAGACTTGTAGATGACCTGGAGCCAGTGGGTCTGGCGACGAATATGTAGCGAGGGCCAGCCGACTAGAGCATACAAGTCGCAGTGGTGGGTGGTATAAGGTGCTTTAGGGACAAAACGGATGGCACTGTGATAGACTGCATCCAGTTTGCTGAGTAGAGTGTTGGAAGCCATTTTGTAGATGACATCGCCAAAGTCGAGGATCGGTAGGATAGTCAGTTTTACTAGGGTAAGCTTGGCGGCTTGAGTGAAGGAGGCTTTGTGGCGGAATAGAAAGCCGACTCTTGATTTGATTTTCGATTGGAGATGTTTGATATGAGTCTGGAAGGAGAGTTTGCAGTCTAGCCAGACACCTAGGTACTTATAGACGTCCACATATTCTAGGTCGGAACCATCCAGGGTGGTGATGCTAGTCGGGCATGCAGGTGCAGGCAGCGACCGGTTGAAAAGCATGCATTTGGTTTTACTAGCGTTTAAGAGCAGTTGGAGGCCACGGAAGGAGTGTTGTATGGCATTGAAGCTTGTTTGGAGGTTAGATAGCACAGTGTCCAAAGACGGGCCGAAAGTATATAGAATGGTGTCGTCTGCGTAGAGGTGGATCAGGGAATCGCCCGCAGCAAGAGCAACATCATTGATATACACAGAGAAAAGAGTCGGCCCGAGAATTGAACCCTGTGGCACCCCCATAGAGACTGCCAGAGGACCGGACAGCATGCCCTCCGATTTGACACACTGAACTCTGTCTGCAAAGTAATTGGTGAACCAGGCAAGGCAGTCATCCGAAAAACCGAGGCTACTGAGTCTGCCGATAAGAATATGGTGATTGACAGAGTCGAAAGCCTTGGCAAGGTCGATGAAGACGGCTGCACAGTACTGTCTTTTATCGATGGCGGTTATGATATCGTTTAGTACCTTGAGTGTGGCTGAGGTGCACCCATGACCGGCTCGGAAACCAGATTGCACAGCGGAGAAGGTACGGTGGGATTCGAGATGGTCAGTGACCTGTTTGTTGACTTGGCTTTCGAAGATCTTAGATAGGCAGGGCAGGATGGATATAGGTCTGTAACAGTTTGGGTCTGTCAGCGTAGTGTCCAGAGCATGGAGGCGATACCAGGAGACAGGCCAGTACATCAGGAGACGTGGAGGAGGCCGGAGGAGGGCAACAACCCAGCAGCAGGACCGCTACCTCCACCTTTGTGCAAGGAGGAGCAGGAGGAGCACTGCCAGAGCCCTGCAAAATGACCTCCAGCAGGCCAAACATGTGCATGTGTCTGCTCAAACGGTCAGAAACAGACTCCATGAGGGAGGTATGAGGGCCCGACGTCCACAGGTGGGGGTTGTGCTTACAGCCCAACACCGTGCAGGACGTTTGCCATTTGCCAGAGGACACCAAGATTGGCAAATTTGACACTGGCGCCCTGTGCTCTTCACAGATGAAAGCAGGTTCACACTGAGCACGTGTGACAGACATGACAGTCTGGAGACGCCGTGGAGAACGTTCTGCTGCCTGCAACATCCTCCAGCATGACCGGTTTGGTGGTGGGTCAGTCATGGTGTGGGGTGGCATTTCTTTGGGGGGCCGCACAGCCCTCCATGTGCTCGCCAGAGGTAGCCTGACTGCCATTAGGTACCGAGATGAGATCCTCAGACCCCTTGTGAGACCATATGCTGGTGCGGTTGGCCCTGGGTTCCTCCTCATGCAAGACAGTGCTAGACCTCATGTGGCTGGAGTGTGTCAGCAGTTCCTGCAAGAGGAAGGCATTGATGCTATGGCCCTGAATCCAATTGAGCACATCTGGGACATCATGTCTCGCTCCATCCACAGACTGTCCAGTAGTTGGCGGATGCCTTTGTCCAGGTCTGGGAGGAGATCCCTCAGGAGACCATCCGCCACCTCATCAGGAGCATGCCCAGGCGTTGTAGGGAGGTCATACAGACACGTGGAGGCCACACACACTACTGAGCCTCATTTTGACTTGTTTTAAGGACATTACATCAAAGTTGGATAAGCCTGTAGTGTGGTTTTCCACTTCAATTTTGAGTGTGACTCCAAATCCAGACATCCGTGGGTTGATACATTTGATTTCCATAGAAATTTTTTGTGTGATTTTGTTGAAGCACATTCAACTATGTAAAGAAAAAGGTATTTTATACAAATATTTCATTCATTCAGATCTAGGATGTGTTATTTTAGTGTTCCCTTTATTTTTTTGAGCAGTGTATATATATTTACAGCAAACACAATCTGATTACAGGAATCTTTGACAAATAAACTTGTAAGATTAAACTTAATTGTCGTTGCTTTTTACTTCTTATAAGTCATATCTTCTCCCTTCCTGTCCTGCCTGTGATGTAAGATACCTGCCTTTCAGTCTCCTCTCCCATCTTCTCTAACATAATAGAGGTTAGATTAGTCAAATAAATCCCTGACTGAAGGGGAGTAGAAATGTAATTACACTGTAACAAGCATTGCAGTTCATTGTAATAACTAAATGTAACTGGTGGTAATTGCAGTCTGTAATTACAGAGATGTAACAACAAATGGTTGTTACCATGCTTGTTTCAAAAAGTTTTCACTAAATTCAATAATTTATTTTATTTTATTTTACTTTATTAAACCTTTATTTAACTAGGCAAGTCAGTTAAGAATGAATTATTATTCACAATGATGGCCTACCCTGGCCCAACCCCGGCACATTCTGCCCGTTGTGTACAGCCTGGAATCGAAAAACAGGGTCTGTGCCTCTAGCACTGAGATGCAGTGACTTAGACCCCTGCACCACTTGGGGGCCCCACATTTAGTGTTTTGTTTCTTCTCAGCTGCATTTGATTAAGTAATAACTACCACAAGGTTGTAATCTCTCGTGGACTGATGCGGTGGCTGTCCCGAGATTAGATAGGCTCTAATTACCTACCCGTGAACACACACTCTTCAAAAGTTCCACTCAATGTTGTTGTTAGCACTTGCACCCAAAACGTTTACCATCTGGGTTAACAGATCAGATACAGTATAGGTCAACCTCACTGACTGGCGTCTACCATGCCATAGTTAGCTAGTTAGCTAGTGCTTAGCTACATTCAGAAGTAACTAATGTTACTCATAGTGTGCTGACATAAGTACATAGCTAGCTAACTAAGGTTAACATGCTAGGTGTGTCTTACATAATACCATTGAGGTACCGATACCCTGTGAACAAGGTTCAGGGAAGATTAGACCATTGAGGCTAGCTAGCTTTAGAGTAGTCATTACAGCATAGCTATTTGCCAGCTTAGGTAGCTAGCTAGTCAACGTAAGAAAACTAGCTAGCTTGATAGCTAATTTCCAAAAACTCAACAGATTGCATGGGAAAGTCTATTCTGTAGGTGGTAGCTAGCTAGCTAGCATAGTTGGTAGTTGGAAGGGACAAATAGCATAACAGGTAAGAAGCAGTTGGAGAGAAGTTTTTAACAGTACAATGGCAGGTTCTTAAAGTAACTGTCCAGTGAAACTCTCACTTTTAAAAGTTCATATTCTGTTAATATTCTGTTTACTGACAATACACTCATACCCAAATAATTTTGTTGACTCATACAATGCTCGTATTTGCGGCTAAACTATTTTTAAAAAAACTGACCTCAAACAGACTGTTTCAAAAATGCTTGCTATTTCCTAATAGTATGATGTCATACTCCTGAGGAGGATGAGCTGGCCAATAAGTGATCTACTGTGATCTAGAGGAGTATGAGCTGGCCAATAAGTGGTCTAATGTGATCTAGAGGACTATGAGCTAGCCAATAAGTGGTCTACTGTAACTATTCTGTCAGCTAAATAGTCCTCACAGTTAACATAACTGTAATACAGGATGGCAGACAATTTTATAGGCTGCATAACAAGGCTGCACTACCAGACCCAACCACAGAGGTATAGTATAGACAGGCTGCACTACCAGAACCCACCACAGGGACATAGTATAGACATGCTGCACTACCAGACCCGACCACAGGGACATAGTATAGACAGGCTGCACTACCAGACCCCACCACAGGGACATAGTATAGACAGGCTGCACTACCAGACGCCACCACAGGGACATAGTATAGACAGGCTGCACTACCAGACGCCACCACAGGGACATAGTATAGACAGGCTGCACTACCAGACCCCACCACAGGGACATAGTATAGACATGCTGCACCACCAGACCCCACCACAGGGACATAGTATAGACAGGCTGCACTATCAGACCCCACCACAGGGACATAATATAGACAGGCTGCACTACCAGACCCCACCACAGGGACATAGTATAGACATGCTGCACTTCCAGATCCGACCACAGGGACATAGTATAGACAGGCTGCACTACCAGACCCCACCACAGGGACATAGTATAGACATGCTGCACTACCAGACCCCACCACAGGGACATAGTATAAATGGCCTCCAATACCAGACCCCACTACAGGGACATAGTATAGACATGCTGCACTACCAGACCCGACCACAGGGACATAGTATAGACATGCTGCACTTCCAGACCCGACCACAGGGACATAGTATAGACAGGCTGCACTACCAGACCCCACCACAGGGACATAGTATAGACATGCTGCACTACCAGACCCCACCACAGGGACATAGTATAAATGGCCTCCAATACCAGACCCCACTACAGGGACATAGTATAGACATGCTGCACTACCAGACCCGACCACAGGGACATAGTATAGACAGGCTGCACTACCAGACCCGACCACAGGGACATAGTACAGACAGGCTGCACTACCAGACCCCACCACAGGGACATAGTATAGACATGCTGCACTACCAGACCCCACCACAGGGACATAGTATAGACATGCTGCACTACCAGACCCCACCACAGGGACATGGTATAGACAGGCTGCACTACCAGACCCCACCACAGGGACATAGTATAGACAGGCTGCACTACCAGACCCCACCACAGGGACATAGTATAGACAGGCTGCACTACCAGACCCCACCACAGGGACATAGTATAGACAGGCTGCACTACCAGACCCCACCACAGGGACATAGTATAGACAGGTTGCACTACCAGACCCCACCACAGGGACATAGTATAGACAGGCTGCACTACCAGACCCCACCACAGGGACATAGTATAGACATGCTGCACTACCAGACCCCACCACAGGGACATAGTATAGACAGGTTGCACTACCAGACCCCACCACAGGGACATAGTATAGACATGCTGCACTACCAGACCCACCACAGGGACATAGTATAGACAGGCTGCACTACCAGACCCCACCACTGGGACATAGTATAGACAGGCTGCACTACCAGACCCCACTCCAAGGTGGCATAGTATAGACAGGCTGCACTACCAGACCCCACTCCAAGGTGACATAGTATAGACAGGATGCACTACCAGACCCGACCACAGGGACATAGTATAGACAGGCTGCACTACCAGACCCCACTCCAAGGTGACATAGTATAGACAGGATGCACTACCAGACCCGACCACAGGGACATAGTATAGAAAGGCTGCACTACCAGACCCCACCACAGGGACATAGTATAGACAGGCTGCACTACCAGACCCCACCACAGGGACATAGTATAGACAGGCTGCACTACCAGACCCCACTCCAAGGTGACATAGTATAGACAGGATGCACTACCAGACCCGACCACAGGGACATAGTATAGAAAGGCTGCACTACCAGACCCCACCACAGGGACATAGTATAGACAGGCTGCACTACCAGACCCCACTCCAAGGTGGTATAGCCATTGACTATAGAGGAGTTTGATTTATGATTTACCCAAAATACTACAACAATATAGAAATACATACTGTACATCTAACATTGATTTATTTTGTAGATTAGCTACAACGTGGTTTAGCTGCAAAGATTGTAAATTCGAACGACTCTGTTTTTACAAATAATGAGTGAACCTTTTCTTGTAGTTTAGGGACAAATCTATTGGTTTCATTGGTCTTTTGGGATAATGCTTTTGGCTCGTTGTACTTTTGGGACTATGCTATTGGTTCCATTGTAAGTATTTTGTCTGTTCCTGTTGTTTGTCCTGCTGTCCAAAGGGTGAGGTTGGAGAGCACCAGGCTGGTGATCAGGTACCCAGACCGCTAGATGCAGAGAACCCCTCACTCTCCACAGAGGACCAACCCTATACGCCTCAACACCTCCTTAGCCTCCCAGTACACCTCCACAGGGTAAGGACATCTGTCCATCTGTCATAACGTCAACTATCATTTATAAACAGATACAGTATAAGCATTTATAATGGGTTAATTATGAGTCATTCTGAAGTTTTACCAATCAACTCATATCATACATTTTGATACAGAAAAATGACAGACAAATGACGGATTGTGCCGGTGGGAGCAAAGGTGCAGGTGTTTTCATATGTCCTCCATAGAGATAGATAGAGGACTCTAGTTCCCAAAAAGCCCTTTTTAGCATGGGCAGCGCCATTGAGGACTGTCAGTTTCAAGTGGGACTTCCTATGTGTTAAGGAAGGATCACATAATTCCATCCGGATCATCAGGAGGGATCAGCCAATTAATTATACTCATGAGTAAACATTCCTGTTAAGGGAATTTTTTATCTGTAATGACTAATTATATATACATTTCAATCAGGATGTACTAATCAGAATACTATTATGTTACTGTATATGTACTAATCAGAATACTATTATGTTACTGTATATGTACTAATCAGAATACTATTATGTTACTGTATATGTACTAATCAGAATACTATTATGTTACTGTATATGTACTAATCAGAATACTATTATGTTACTGTATATGTACTAATCAGAATACTATTATGTTACTGTATATGTACTAATCAGAATACTATTATGTTACTGTATATGTACTAATCAGAATACTATTATGTTACTGTATATGTACTAATCAGAATACTATTATGTTACTGTATATGTACTAATCAGAATACTATTATGTTACTGTATATGTACTAATCAGAATACTATTATGTTACTGTATATGTACTAATCAGAATACTATTATGTTACTGTATATGTACTAATCAGAATACTATTATGTTACTGTATATGTACTAATCAGAATACTATTATGTTACTGTATATGTACTAATCAGAATACTATTATGTTACTGTATATGTACTAATCAGAATACTATTATGTTACTGTATATGTACTAATCAGAATACTATTATGTTACTGTATATGTACTAATCAGAATACTATTGTGTTACTGTATATGTACTAATCAGAATACTATTATGTTACTGTATATGTACTAATCAGAATACTATTATGTTACTGTATATGTACTAATCAGAATACTATTATGTTACTGTATATGTACTAATCAGAATACTATTATGTTACTGTATATGTACTAATCAGAATACTATTGTGTTACTGTATATGTACTAATCAGAATACTATTATGTTACTGTATATGTACTAATCAGAATACTATTATGTTACTGTATATGTACTAATCAGAATACTATTGTGTTACTGTATATGTACTAATCAGAATACTATTATGTTACTGTATATGTACTAATCAGAATACTATTATGTTCCTGTATATGTACTAATCAGAATACTATTATGTTACTGTATATGTACTAATCAGAATACTATTGTGTTACTGTATATGTACTAATCAGAATACTATTATGTTACTGTATATGTACTAATCAGAATACTATTATGTTACTGTATATGTATGAATTTTCTTTCTTAATCCTAGTACTGAATATAATGTGTGTAAATATAATCAAGGATTAGAACAATGACTGTCTGTTCCTTGGTAGAAGTGAATGAACTAAATCTTCAGACTGGCTAGAATGCTTATCTACACCGGAAGACCTTGGCTCAGCCATAAATTATATTAAATTGGTAGGGAGACGATGTGGGAAGGCTTGAGATACTGCCTTTGTACCAGGGTGGGAGAAGAGACGGGTTGGTACTGGAACTAATGACGTCATTTTCAGTTTATAACCTGTGGTAACCTGTATCGTGTTCAGTACTCTCGTGAATAAACTCTGCTGATTGACTTTAAGACTGGGCTCTGTCCATTATTATAGAATAAGGGTCTTACAAATCCTTATGAATTGACAGAGTGTTTAATTTTAATTGGGTATTAAAACATAGAGCAATTTAATTCCTGTAACAATTCCATAACTGCAGGTGGCAGTAAATCGCCAACCTTGGCTTTACACCTGTTCAAACAACACACTCCAGGTGGCAGGATGCACCCTTTTAGTTCATTTACCCACTCATAGAAGTAGTAGAAGAAGAAAATGGACTACTTCAAAATGGAGATGGCCTCAATGGCACTGCTTAGTTCAAACTGCCCGTGACCTCACTGAAGCAAAAATGGGACATATAATGTAGACTATCATCACTTCTGTATGTGTAATGTTTACTGTTCATCTTTATTGTTTATTTCACTTTTGTATATTATCTACCCCACTTTCTTTGGCAATGTTAACACATGTTTCCCATGCCAATAAAGCCCCTTGAATTGAATTGTAGACCTCTCTCTCTCTCTGTCTCTGTCTCTGTCTCTGTCTCTGTCTCTGTCTCTGTCTCTGTCTCTGTCTCTGTCTCTCTCTCCCTCTCCCTCTCCCTCTCCCTCTCTCGCTCCCTCTCCCTCTCCCTCTCCCTCTCCCTCTCCCTCTCCCTCTCCCTCTCCCTCTCTCGCTCCCTCTCCCTCTCCCTCTCCCTCTCCCTCTCCCTCTCCCTCTCTCTCTCTCTGTCTCTCTCTGTCTCTCTCTCCCTCTCCCTCTCTCGCTCCCTCTCCCTCTCCCTCTCCCTCTCCCTCTCCCTCTCCCTCTCCCTCTCCCTCTCTCTCTCTCTGTCTCTCAAGCCTGACCAGAGAAGACGAGACATGACACCATTGCAACCCTGACCACCGTGCATCAAGGGAGTAAGAGCAGTATGAGGAAGAGCAGAATACTGCATTTTGAAGAAGAGGATGAGGGACTGTGTGATGAGGATAAGGGACTGTTCCCTATTTTAAAAGGGAACAGGAGGCTTGGATAGAATGGGGGGTGTTGGGTTGTATCACCCCTTTTGTAGTCCTCTGACACACAGACAGAACATTGGACATACAGTATGAGTGTGTGAATTGTCAGTCAAAATGAAGAGGAGTGCACCTCTGATTTCCGTCTCCCTCAACCTGAGCTGTGAAACATGTCATCATTGATGTCACATGATCAACATCATCTTTAGACCATATTGTGGACACTGTCTGACCTGCTAATTTACTGACAATTCAAACTTCTGCCTGGACAAGACAATTCAAACTTCTGCCTGGACAAGACAATTCAAACTTCTGCCAGACATGGTCAGGGCGTGAGTTGGGGTGGGCAGTCTATGTTTGTTTTTCTATGATTTGGGTATTTCTATGTTTCGGCCTAGTATGGTTCTCAATCAGAGGCAGGTGTCATTAGTTGTCTCTGTTTCAGAATCATACTTAGGTAGCCTGGGTTTCACTGTGTGTTTGTGGGTGATTGTTCCTGTCTCTGTGTTTGCACCAGATAGGACTGTTTAGGTTTTCGCACATTTATTGTTTTGTTAGTTATTTCATGTATAGTTCCTTTATTAAAGAACATGAATAACCACCATGCTGCATTTTGGTCCGCCTCTCCTTCACCACAGGAAAACCCTTACAGAATCACCCACCACAACAGGACCAAGCGGCGTGGTAACGGGCAACGGCAAAAGCAGCAGCTGGAGAAGGAACAGAGGCAGCAGCAGCAGGAGCAGCAGCAGCAGCAGGAGAAGCAACAGAGGCAGGAGAAGCAACAGAGGCAGCAGCAACAGGAGCAGCAGCAGCAGGAGAAGGAACAGAGGCAGCAGCAGCAGGAGAAGGAACAGAGGCAGCAGCAGCAGGAGAAGGAACAGAGGCAGCAGCAGCAGGAGAAGGAACAGAGGCAGCAGCAGCAGGAGAAGGAACAGAGGCAGCAGCAGCAGGAGAAGGAACAGAGGCAGCAGCAGCAGGAGAAGGAACAGAGGCAGCAGCAGGAGAAGGAACAGAGGCAGCAGCAGGAGAAGGAACAGAGGCAGCAGCAGCAGGAACAGCAGCAGCAGCAGTGGGAGAGGCTGCACTATTTGGAGAGACGGACTTGGGAGGAGATTCTAGACGGGAAAGGACCCTGGGCAGAGCCAGGGGAATATTGCCGCCCCAAAGCCGAGCTGGAGGCAGCAAAAGCAGAGAGGGGGCATCATGAGGAACTAACACGGCAGAGCGGATGGAAGCCTGAGAGTCAACCCCAAAAATGTATTGGGGGGGCACACAGGAAGTGTGGCGAAGCCAGGTAGGAGACCTGCGCCAACTTCCTGTGCTTACCGGGGGGCGAGAGAGACCGGGCAGGCACCGTGTTATGCTGTGGAGCGCACGGTGTCCCCAGTGCAGGTGCATAGCCCGGTGCGGTACATACCAGCTCCGCGTATCGGCCGGGCTAGAGTGAGCATTGAGCCAAGTGCCATGAAGCCGGCTCTACGCATCTGGTCCCCAGTGCGTCTCCTTGGGCAGGCTTACATGGCACCAGCTTTGCGCACGGTGTCCCCGGTTCGCCTGCATAGCCCAGTGCAGGCTATTCCACCTCGCCGCACTGGCAGGGCGACCGGGACCATTCAACCGGGTAAGGTTGGACAGGCTCGGTGCTCAAGAGCTCCAGTGCGCCAGCACGGTCCGGTCTATCCGGTACCACCTCCACGCACCAGCCCTCCAGTGGCAGCCACCCGCACCAGGCTGTCTCTCCGTCTCATCCTTACAGGTGCTCCCGCCTGCCCAGCGCCGCCAGTGCCACCAGTCTGCCCAGCGCCGCCAGTCTGCCCAGCGCCGCCAGTGCCGCCAGGGGCCGCCAGTGCCGCCAGTCTGCCAGGGGCCGCCAGTGCCGCCAGTCTGCCAGGGGCCGCCAGTGCCGCCAGTCTGCCAGGGGCCGCCAGTCTGCCAGGGGCCGCCAGTCTGCCAGGGGCCGCCAGTCAGCCAGGGGCCGCCAGTGCCGCCAGTCAGCCAGGGGCCGCCAGTGCCCCTCAGCCCAGAGGCGCCAGTGCCCCTCAGCCCAGAGGCGCCAGTGCCCCTCAGCCCAGAGGCGCCAGTGCCCCTCAGCCCAGAGGCGCCAGTGCCCCTCAGCCCAGAGGCGCCAGTGCCCCTCAGCCCAGAGGCGCCAGTGCCCCTCAGCCCATAGGCGCCAGAGGCCCTCAGCCCATAGGCGCCAGAGGCCCTCAGCCCCGAGCTTCCGCCCCTCTGTCCCGAGCTTCCGCCCCTCTGTCCCGAGCTTCCGCCCCTCTGTCCCGAGCTGCCCCTCAGTCCAGTGGGGTCATTTAGAAGGGTCGCCGTGGTTAGGAGGCCACGGAGGCAGACAATAAGGCGGACTAAGACGATGGTGAAGTGGGGTCCGCGTCCCGCGCCAGAGCCGCCACCGCGGACAGGTGCCCACACAGAGCATCCCCTATAGGTTAAGGTTTTGCGGTCGGAGTCCGCACCTTTGGGGGGGAGGTACTGTCACGTTCTGACCTTTCTTTCCTTTGTTTTGTCAATATTTATTATGGTCAGACCATGAGTTGGGTGGGCAGTCTATGTTTGTTTTTATATGATTTGGGTATTTCTATGTTTCGGCCTAGTATGGTTCTCAATCAGAGGCAGGTGTCATTAGTTGTCTCTGATTGAGAATCATACTTAGGTAGCCTGGGTTGTGTGTAGGAGTAGTATTAACATGAGATACAGTGATGGTGGGTTGTGTTTAGGAGTAGTATTAACATGAGATACAGTGATGGTGGGTTGTGTGTAGGAGTAGTATTAACATGAGACACAGTGATGGTGGGTTGTGTGTAGGAGTAGTATTAACATGAGACAGTGATGGTGGGTTGTGTTTAGGAGTAGTATTAACATGAGATACAGTGATGGTGGGTTGTGTGTAGGAGTAGTATTAACATGAGACACAGTGATGGTGGGTTGTGTGTAGGAGTAGTATTAACATGAGACAGTGATGGTGGGTTGTGTGTAGGAGTAGTATTAACATGAGACACAGTGATGGTGGGTTGTGTGTAGGAGTAGTATTAACATGAGACGGGTTGTGGTTTTGTTGGTGTAGATGCACTTCAGATGTCACTTCCCTGTTCTACTTTCCTGTCTGTCCTCTGACAGGCCTCCTGAATCATATCAGAAATCTATATATGCACATTAGACTATACAGAATATGTTCCTCTGTAGCTCATTTGGGAGAACATGGCACCTACAACGTTATGGGTTTGATTCCCGGGACCACCCAGAGGTAAAATATATGCTCAAAGACTGTACATTTATTTTGATAAGTAAATGGCAATATTTATGGACAGCAGACTACAATAGACCACACAGTCAATACAGCAGGCTGTGGTGATGTTCACTCATGCCTCTCCTAGATACAGCTTCTACCAGTACTGTACAACAGAGGAGGCTGGTATACAGGAGGATGGGCTCAATAAAATGGCTGAAATGACAGGAACATCATTCATTTTATTCCCATTACTTCCCAAATGAATGAGGACATCATGAGGACTGGAGGCTGCAGTAATGTAGCGATGCCAGTAGGTGGAGCTCTAGTCTAGAACAATGAACCTTCAGTACCACTTTGATGCAGCTGATGAGGAGTGATGGTCATGGGTGTTTAAATGGAATGGGTTCAAATTGAATAACATCAATGAACTTTGACCTGTATATACAGAACTCAGAAGGGCAAGGTAGGTCATTAAAATGTTAATGTTATAAGTAGTATAGTCAACACATTGTTTACATGGTTCTGTCTGTAGTATAAAAGACCACAGTGAAAACTGACACATTTTTTAAATAAAATGTATATATGCCCAGACTTGTCTTTTACACCATTTCTGTTCTATTACAGTAACAGCCCTTTTCTGGTGTGTTGGTCTGGTTGCCATGTTAATGTCTTTACTAAACAGGAAGGACAGTTCTGCATCCACTACTTGTGTTCTGACTGCTTTTATAAGGTTTCAACACTTACTTCTTGTTTTCACTCACTACCAGACAGTTGACTCACTGTACAAGACCTCTCCTCTTCACTTCACTCTGGAAATACTCTTGACAATATCTTGAAATATGGTTTCTGGTTATTTGTTTTTAGTCATAAGTCAAATACTTGAGGGTAATGTATCATTTGTGTGTGTGTGTGTGTGTGTGTCTGTGTGTGTGAGAGAGAGAGAGAGAGAGAGAGTGAGAGAGTGAAAGTCACTGGCTGTTTAGCCTCACAGCTTGAGGATAGGTGCTGTCATTGAACCTGGTGGTCAGTCTTTAGTCACTGGCTGTTTAGCCTCACAGCTTGAGGATAGGTGCTGTCATTGAACCTGGTGGTCAGTCTTTAGTCACTGGCTGTTTAGCCTCACAGCTTGAGGATAGGTGCTGTCATTGAACCTGGTGGTCAGTCTTTAGTCACTGGCTGTTTAGCCTCACAGCTTGGGGATAGGTGCTGTCATTGAACCAGGTGGTCATTCTTTAGTCACTGGCTGTTTAGCCTCACAGCTTGGGGATAGGTGCTGTCATTGAACCTGGTGGTCAGTCTTTAGGCTGCTGTACAGCTTGATGGACCGTAGAGGATTGAACATTTATCCTCCTATATTTGGGGTTCTGAGAATAAAACAACTTCAGAACGATCAATGTAGAAATATGTGTTTACAGTTCTACAGATCTGTTCAATAAGTGGTTGTTGTTTATGTTGTTGTTGATGACTATTGGATACATTAGGAAATAGTTTTTGCATCATACATGATGTCATCTTAATAAATAGACCGATGTAGACAGACATGCAACACGTCACACACATTACATACATATAGACTTACAGACAGACAGTATTCACATAGACAACCATATAGCACAATACAACACAACACAATATGAGCCTGGTTCATTTTCAGTAATGAGGCCCTGGACCCCATTTACAGTTTCTACTTCAATGTATCAGGTGGAGTTATTCACCAGCTATAGAGTGAGTTGTCATTTATGTTTCTAAGACTGCAGGGTGAGAGATGTAACAATGGCCTTGAGAACAGCAGGAAGTGTGTTGGTGGTCTTTCTCTGGTCTGTGACAGGTATGGTCTCATTCATAACTTATATGTTGGTCAATCTACAGACATTTGTATTACATGTGCTTGTGTTCTGTTAGGCATCTCCACTTCACTTTAAATAGTTATGTTTCACACCTCACTGAGTGATGATTATCTGTGGTTTCCAATATGGCAACAAAGTGTGGACAAACCCTAAACAAAGTGTGAGCCAAAATACCTTGTTCTAATTCTGATACCATTGTGATGTCTAACTGTGTTTCAGTGGTACTGGGTCAGGATGGCTGGAGTGTTACATACACCACTCAGAGTATCTGTACCTTGAAGGGGTCAACAGTGGATTTGTTCTGCTCTTACACATATCCCAGTGGTACAGTCACAACAACCTTCTGGTTCACTAAAATGGAGGCTGGTATAGAACCTGAAGATCTAGGTCAGGACCCAGAGTATGCAGGTCGTCTGGAGTATCATGGAGATAAGAAGAAAGACTGCACCCTGAAAATCACAGACCTGAGAGAGAGAGACTCAGCTACGTACAAGTTCAGATTAATAACAGATCAGGAAGGAGGGAAATATTCTGGAAGTCCTGGAGTCACTCTGTCTGTCACAGGTACAGTTACATTCAATATAGTTAAACTGTTGAATTCCATTTAGTTCAGGAAAATTGTCTTGGTTTGTGTTTATGTCTGCATAACATAGGATTTCTTCCATCTTTGTATTAGAGTGATAAGTCAGTGATAAAGGGATTTACTGTCACGACTCCGACCGAAGGACACTCCCCTTCCCGTTCGGGTGGCGCCTGGCGGTCGTCGTCGCCGGCCTACTAGCTGCCACTGATTATTTCCTCCCCCTCCTTATGTGTTGATTGTGTGCACCTGTTTTGAGTTAGGTAGTAAGGCTTTATTAGTCAGCCGGCCCGCAGGGTTCCTTGTGCGGGATTAATTATTGTGATCGTCTGTTTGGTGTACTTGTGTGCACGTCTATGGGTTTTGTGTTTTCCCATTTTGTGGGTTTTCCCTGGACAGTTTAAGTCCCCCTGTTTGGGGCATTTGTTTGTTCAGTACGCCCTGTGTTTTTGTGAGGGTTGGCTTATGTTCAGTGTTTCTCAGTGCATTAAAATAGCACAACCCCTGAACTCTCTGCTTCCTGCGCCTGACTCCTCACCCACTACACTCAGACCGTTACATTTACAGTGATATTGTTTTTTCTCCAGGTCTTCAGGTGAAGGTGACTGGAGGACATCAGGATAAGACACTGACCTGTATCACCACCTGTACTCTGACTGACAACCCCACCTACATCTGGTACAAGAACGGACAACATCTAGATGAGAGCACCTCCCCCCAGTACAAATACTCAGTCTCCAATGACTATGATGCCAGTTATTCCTGTGCTGTAAAAGGCCATGAGGACCTCCACTCTCCTGCAGTGTGTGAGTGTTCATTTAATACATTATACTGTGTGTTGGTTTCACTATGAGAACTTGAGAACTTTGAGCATTTCTAGATAGAAATGAGAATACAATCTGTTGTTCTCTTGTTATGTCACTGTGTTTCAGGTGTTCAGGGTCAGAGATGCAACAGAGTGACTTACACCAAGAGGAGAATCTGTGTCTTGAAGGGGTCAACAGTGGACATATCCTGTACTGTTGGTTATTATTCCACCACATCATCATTCTGGTTTAGAAGTGATAAGTCGACCCCTGAAGACCTAACAACAGACCCAGGGTATGCAGGTCGTGTGGAGTATACTGGAACATACAGAAGTCCTTTCACCCTGAGAATCTCAGATCTGAGAGAGGAGGACTCAGCTGAGTATCGCTTCACTTTTAAAACAGACCACTTTGAATGGGGTCATAGTTT
Organism: Oncorhynchus kisutch; assembly: GCF_002021735.2. Lineage (NCBI taxonomy): Eukaryota > Metazoa > Chordata > Actinopteri > Salmoniformes > Salmonidae > Oncorhynchus > Oncorhynchus kisutch. Next base: position 550,224 of record NW_022265017.1, on the reverse strand, counting down.
CCCAGGAACAACTCTGTCTGTCACAGGTAATACTACACTGTATGATACAACTGTAAATCATATTGAATTACAGGATAAATATATGAACCATCCTGTTAACACAGAGGTGTATATGGTTTTATACATATCGTTTCAGGTCTGCAGGTGAAGATGACTCCTGCTGCAGAGGGACAGAAGACACTGACCTGTATCACCACCTGTACTCTGACTGACAACCCCATCTACATCTGGTACAAGAACGGACAACGTCTAGATGAGAGCACCTCCCCCCAGTACAAAGACCCAGTCTACAGTAACTATGGAGACAGTTACTCCTGTGCTGTAAAAGGCCATGAGGATCACCACTCTCCTGCAGTGTGTGAGTGTGAATGAAACTAGTATTTTATGTGGTATCATTTGGAACAAATAATAATGGTTTTACTTTCTCTGTCAATATTCCTAACTAGATATATTGGAATGATAAACAGTTTTATAGATGTATGTCAATATATATATTGTTTATTATTCAAAATGAACCTGTCCAATACATCTAAAACATTGAGTCTCATTTTGGTTTCAGGAATTGATCAGCTACATTTTGTTTCAGGTGTTGTGGGTGAGAGCTGTATGAATGTGACTTACACCCATCAGAGTATCTGTGCTTTGAAAGGGTCAACAGTGGACATATCCTGCTTTTACACACATCCCAGTTGGTATAACGTCACAGAAGTGTCCTGGTTCAACAAATGGGAGTCTGTTTAACTAACGATCTGAGCCAGGAACCAGAGTATGCAGATCGTGTGGAATACCATCGACAAACAGAAAAGGACTCCACCCTGAGAATCACAGACCTGAGAGAAAGTGACTCAACTGAGTACAAGTTCAGATTTACAACTGATAAGGCAAGATGGCATTGCATTAATGTCCTGTATTATAGTTTATTGTAGTTAATTATATAATGCCATGTACTCATATCATCCATATTTTATTATAGGGAAACAAACCTCAGTTCTGACTGCAGCTGTAGGAATCATAGTGGTTGTTCTGGTTCTCATCCTCTGTCTCTCTGGACTCATGTAGTTCAGGTGAGTGAAAATGCATATTATCATGTTGTTCATTATTTAAATGTAGCCCTCTGATTTGTTGTTAACTTCATTTATGAAGTAATGTATTTATTAATTAATGTGCAAAACAGGAAGAATGCCTCCAAACCCACCAACACAAGAGACACAGCAGACGTTGGACAGGTGAGTCTGTTGGAATCAGAAGGAGACTGTGATGACTGTATTCTTTGTGGAACATTTCCACTCCTCATGTTGTGTGTCCTCTCTCTCCATCAGGGAGACACTAGTCCAGTGTTTGACAACGTCTCAAACATGGCCATGAACTCTACTGCAGCACAGACAGCTGACACAGACAACCAGGATGATGTTCACTAAGCCAGCGTCCACTTCTCCTGTCCCAAAAACCAGGAATTGTCTCTGTACTCCACCGTCCAAGTGCCTCAACCCCAGAAAGAGGATGAGGATGTCCCGTACGCTGCTGTGAAATTCAACCTCCCTATTGCTGCCACCCGGTGAGCATATTCTGCATTAAGGTCATTCATATGCTGCAGTTTATTGTAGGAGATGTCATCAATAAGCAAAACGGTTGACCCTTTGTGACCACTATGAAGTCAAACTATGAACCCAACAATGGACATCTCAGGACAATTACTATGATATGTCTATAATGAGGGAGTGATGTGATGATGGTTTTGAGGAATTGTTCTTCTGTTCCAAATGGCACCCTATTCCCTAATTAGTGCACTACTTTAGACAGAGCCCTATAGGGTGACACCATTTGGGACACTGTCTTTGTTTCATTTTTGTTTCTCTCTTCAGACACGCAGCAGCACAAGCAGCTGAGGAGGACTCCTGTGTTCTCTACAGTACAGTCAACAAACCCTGAACCAAGAAGACCCAAACACTACAAACCCAGAACCAAGAAGACCTGAACACAGCAAACCCAGAAAGAAGAAGACCTGAACACAGCAATCCCAGAAAGAAGAAGACCTGAACAGAACAAGTTTGACAAAAACCTTGTATATCTTGACCTGTATATTTAAACTAAGTAATATAATGCATGTGGAGGTGTGGAATATTGACCATTATAAACTGGGTGGTTTGAGCTGTGAATGCTGATTGGCTGACCGGCGTGGTATACCAGACCGTATACCATGGGTATTAACATTTGTGTTTACTGGTCTAAGTACATTGGTAACCAGTTTAAAATAAGGCACCTCGCTGTTTCTGGTGCATCCAAGCACTCCGCGTTGCATTGTGCATAAGAACAGCCCTTAGAGGTAGTATATTGGCCATATACCACACCTCCTCAGGCCTTATTGCTTAACTTTATAATGACAACAAGGCACTTCAGGGGTTTGTGGTATATGACCAACATACTGTTCCATGGCTTATTTTAAACTGGTTAACAACATAAATAGAACAGTAAACAAGTATTTTTACGTCAGACCCGTGGTATATTGTCTGATATACAGTATAGACTTCTGAAATGCTGTTTCAGCCAATCAGCATCCAGGGCCAAAACTACCCAGTTTGTAATTGTATTTAATAATATATTCCCTCTGGTAGACACTTTTGTCCAAATTCACACAGTCATTACAGTCATGCCTGAATATATTTTTCGTATGGGAAGTCCCAGCAGAAATGGAACCCATGCTCCATGCTGTACCAACTGAGCCACAGGACGACTCTATTCACACTTAGAGTAGGAGTTCTGATCTAGGGTCAGTTATGACTTTTAAACTATGATGAATTAGAAAGGGACCTTAACATTTTTATATATATATTTTTACATTGAAAAATGTTGTATTCCTGACGTAGGAAACCTTGAGTTCCAGTTATATTTTACAGTGCATTCAGAAAGTATTCAGACCCCTTGACTTTTTCCACATGTTGTGATGTTTCAAACTTTTTCTCAAATTGATGAAATAGTTCTCTCCTCATCAATCTACACACAAAGCCCCATAATGCTAAAGCAAAAAAGGTTTTTAGACAATTTTGCAAATGTATAAATAAAAAAAAACGGCAATATCACATTTACATAAGTATTCAGACCCTTTAATCAGTACTTTGTCAAAGCACCTTTGGCAGCGATTACAGCCTCGAGTCTTCTTGGGTATGACGCTACAAGCTTGGCACACTTGTTTTTGGGGAGTTTCTCCCATTCTTATCTGCAGATGTTCTCAAGCTTGGTCATGTTGGATGGGGAGCGTCGCTGAACAGATATTTTCAGGTCTCTCCAGGGATGTTCGATCAGGTTCAAGTCCGGGCTCTGGCTGGGCCACTCAAGGACATTGAGATTTCTCCCGAAGTAACTTCTGCTTTGTCTTGGCTGTGTGCTTAGGGTCCTTGTCCTATTGGAAGGTTGAACCTTCACCCCAGTCTGAGGACCTGAGCCCTCTGGAGCTGGTTTTCATCGAGGATCTCTCTGTACTTTTCTCCATTCATCTTTCCCTCGATCCTGACTAGTCTCCCAGTCCGTGCCGCTGAAAAATATCCCCTCAGCATGATGCTGCCACCACAATGCATCCCTTTAGGGATGGTGCCTGTTTTCCTCCAGACGGGACGCTTGGCATTCAGGCCAAAGGGTTCAATCTTGGTTTCATCAGACCAGATAATCTTGTTTCTCATGGTCTGAGAGTCTTTAGGAGCCTTTTGACAAACTCCAAGCAGGCTTTCATATGCCATTGGCTTCCATATGGCCACTCTACCATAAAGGCCTGATTGGTGGAGTGCTGCAGAGATGGCTGTCCTTCTTGAAGACTCTCCCATCTCCACAGACGAACTCTGGAGCTCCATCGGGTTCTTGGTCACCTCGCTGACCAAGGCCCTTCTCCCCCGATTGATCAGTTTGGTCAGGTGGCCAGCTCTAGGAAGAGTCTTGGTGGTTCTAAACTTCTTCTATTTAAGAATGATGGATACCACTGTGTTCTTGGACCTTCAAAAATACAGAAATGTTTTGGAACCCTTCCCCAGATCTGTGCCTCAGCACAATCCTGTCTCGGAGTCCTAGAGACAAATCCTTCGACCTTAATGAATGTTGCTCTGACATGCACTGTCAACTGTGGGACCTCATAGACAGGCGTGGGCCTTTCCAAATCATGTCCAATTAATTGAATTTACCAGAGGTGAGCTCCAATGAAGTTGTAGAAACATCTCAAGGATGATTAATAGAAACAGGATGCAGCTGAGTTCAATTTCAGGTCAAAGCAAAAGGTCTGAATACTTATCTAAATAAGATATTTCTGTTTTTTTGGTTTAATACATTTGCAGCGACTCCATGGCTTTATTAAATTCGGCTATCTCTGTATGCTGGGGAGAAACAGTCCGTTTGTTGCCATGCCACTATTTATTTTTCCTAAACACTCCCATCGCATTATACACCTTTTATTTACTATTTTCCAAGGTAGAGCTACCCACTTTCCCAAATAATAATTTATTAGTCACATCACTTCATTTCTCCTATCAAAGCCTACTTTATAATGTCTACACTTTCTTATCTCTTTATTTATCCACATATTCTCTCTTAGCCTATCTTACTTTTTAATTCCTGATTCATGGTTTTAGTGAAACAAAGTCTCTCCTGTTCTTCAGGCTATTTTTAAATTGCAGCCTCTGTTGCTACAGAGTGCCAGAGTCGCCTGCTGTTTCCCTCCTATTTCGTTTACAGGGCTCATGATATTTTAAAATTCTTTCTTCCTACTTCGCATCCGTTATATACTATCTGGGGCGGCAGGGTAGCCTAGTGGTTAGAGCGTTGGACTAGTAACCGGAAGGTTGCAAGTTCAAATCCCCGAGCTGACAAAGTACAAATCTGTCGTTCTGCCCCTGAACAGGCAGTTAACCCACTGTTCCTAGGCCGTCATTGAAAATAAGAATTTGTTCTTAACTGGCTTGCCTGGTTAAATAAATAAAAAACATATATTCTATCCTTGTTTAATACCTCTTGCTAGTCACAAAAGGTTAATTCACTTCCTCTACATAATCCGGTATTATCCTATAGGATTTTTCACGCATACCCTTCGTTTTACCTAAAACGACCTATAGTTTTACCTCCTAACTTAATTTACTTCCTCTACATAAGCCGGTATTATCCTATAGGATTTATTTTGCAGTTGAACCCAGCCAAATCGGGTCAGAGTTCTTCCGCTTCCTATATATTCACCCGAACAGACCCTCCTGTCGTGAATATCCCACCCAAGCAGACCCTCCTGTCGTGAATATCCCACCCAAGCAGACCCTCCTGTGGTGAATATCCCACCCAAGCAGACCCTCCTGTGGTGAATATCCCACCCAAGCAGACCCTCCTGTCGTGAATATCCCACCCAAGCAGACCCTCCTGTCGTGAATATCCCACCCAAGCAGACCCTCCTGTGGTGAATATCCCACCCAAGCAGACCCTCCTGTGGTGAATATCCCACCCAAGCAGACCCTCCTGTGGTGAATATCCCACCCAAGCAGACCCTCCTGTGGTGAATATCCCACCCAAGCAGACCCTCCTGTGGTGAATATCCCACCCAAGCAGACCCTCCTGTGGTGAATATCCCACCCAAGCAGACCCTCCTGTGGTGAATATCCCACCCAAGCAGACCCTCCTGTGGTGAATGTCCCACCCAAGCAGACCCCTTTCTAATTGTTCCTTTTTAAAGGGCGGTATCGTGGGCTTTCTAACTACTTATTTTGAACTTGAACTTGAGTTGAACCCAGCCAAATCGGGTCAGAGTTCTTCCGCTCCGTATCTATTCACCCGAGCAGTCCCCTTTTCTCTTCTAAAAGGCGGTAACCGTTAATACACCACCCAAGCAGACCCCTTTCTAATATTTTTCTTAAAGGGCGGTATTCGTGGATTTTTCTACTTATTTTTTGATACGTTTATGACCCTATGAGCAGGCAGCAGCTGCCCCACACCAGGCCAGGCAGCTCAGCCAGAGAGCGCAAACAACCGCACCTAGTCAAACCACACAAGATCCCCAAATGAATGGCTCGGTGAGAGGGGCAGTCCGAAACACACACACCCAACACAGGTCGCCAGCTCAGGTTGATTGGGCTGTGTTTACGCACATCCCAAAACAGATCCTGAGACAGTCGAGCCTGGTCAAGCAGAATCAGACGGAACAACTCCTCCCAATCAAACCAGACACGTGGGTCCGTTCGAACGGTCCGACCAGAACGCCCGACACCAGCAAGGTTCACAGCCCCTACTCACTTAGTCCTTACACCTGCACATACATGTTTATTTATTTATTTTTAACAACCCCCAAAATCACACATGCATGCAATTCATTGAATTCAAAAGTTCTTCAACATTTACTGAGTTTTTAGGACATTTTAAAGAGAGACCTACATGACGCTCTTCTCGCTGAGACAGGATCTCTGAAGCAATCTATACAAACATTTCAACTACGTAAGAACAAGCGTACCTTTTTATAGTTGTGTGGCCACAAGCCTAGATGGTCTGCGGAACACTCTGTTTTTACACACATACAACATATGAGTCCATCCCACATGCAAATGAAGGTACTTCCCTCAGTCCATCTGCCACCATTATATCCCAATCTGTGCATCCTGCTTGTTCACGCCCAATAACGCCCATATCTGCTTTTAGTTAAGTTATAATGGTGACAGGACCTCTTCATGTCCCCCAAAAAATACATGCCCATCTTATCCTTAAGTTTAGCTTGGTGTGTTCTTTGGTATGTCTGTCCATATTAGGACAAGTAGACTATGTGTCTCTTCTCTTCATGTCCTAAAAATATATGCCCTATGTCTATAGTCCTTCCGTTGGTCATTTGGCTGACCCCCTCCTTTGTGTGTCCCTCTGACCTTGGTATGTCCAGCTGTCCTATGCTCTCATGGCCTTACTTTGGTTTCCTGTCCTATACAATAGACAATGCATTTTACCAGAATGGCAAATGCACTCTAAGTGTATCTTTCTCTTGTGGTACAGTATTATGTTTCGATCCTATATGTACATCTTGCTCCAACAATACACAGCACCTTAAAGCTTGACCTCTAACCAATGACCCCAAACAGAACAGGTACACAACACAAAATACCACTATACTCCCATCAATCTCTCTCTCTCTATCGCTCTCTGTCGCTCTCTCGCTCATCTTTCCATCTCTCCCCACTCTCTCTCTCTTCCGTTTCTTTCTCTCTTCCATCTATCTCTCTCTCTCTCTCTCTCTCTCTCTCTCTCTCTCTCTCTCTCTCTCTCTCTCTCTCTCTGGTTCTTTGGGAATAATTGCTACAGCTAAGGGTGTTTGGAGATCTACTCCTCTGACTTCAGATGCTCAGAAGTCCATCCAGCTTGCTCCTGATTGGCCAAAGGGATACTTCCACAAAGGGAGTGTACTAAAAGGGTTGAAGGTCACTATCTGAGCTTTCTACTGTAAACGTGGACATTGCTCTGTGTGTGTGTGTCTGTCTGTCAGAAATCTGACTGTCTCTACACCCCCCCCCCTCCCTCCTCACCTCTTTTCTCTCCAGCGGTATGTTGAGGCAGACAGGGCCATGTAACACAGTGGAGGCTCCTCAGAGGAGGAAGGGGAGCACCATACTTATTATATTTATTTCATTTATTTCATGAAAATAAAATGTTTTAACATTTAAAAAAGTAATCATTTTAAGATAAAATTATGTCATCAAATAAATAATTAAAACATACTATTTTGCAATGAAGGTCTACCGTGGCCATATTCTACAGTGGACAGCATTCTGTAGGTTAGCACCATGGTGTAGCTGGAAGACAGTTAGGAGGACAGTTAGACAGTTAGAGGACAGTTAGACCCTCCTCTGGGTATATTGATTTCAATACCAAACCTAGGAGGCTCATCGTTCTCAACCTCTTGCATAGACTTACACAGTAATTATGACAACTTCTGGACGATATCCTCCAACCTATCAGAGATCTTGTTGCATGAACTGACATGTTGTCCACCCAATGAAAGGGTCAGAGAATCAATCTAGTACTGAAAGCATAAGCTACAGCTAGATAGCACAGCAGTGCATACAATGTGGTGAGTAGTTGACTCAGAGAGAGAGAAAAACAACAGTTTTGAACAAACACAGTACTTCCAAAATGAAGGAGAAGCAGGAGAGATATAAATATTTTTTTACATAGCTATCAAATGCAGCTATCTAGTTTAGCCTACTGAAACACCCTGCTCAAACAGAGGGATGCTATATTAGCTAGCTGGCTATGATGATCCAACACAACACTGGAACTCTTCCAAGTCAAGGGAAGCTTTTGGTTTTACTAATTTATTGCCTCCGGGGCTCGCCTGTCTAAGTGCTAAACTGCTTACTGACTGTACACAGTAACTTTACACACAAATCAAACCAAATTGTATTTGTCACATGCACCGAATACAACAGGTGTCACTGTAAAATGGTTCATGACAAGCCCTGAACTAACAATGCAATTGGTTTTATGTAAAAAAAAAAAATACATTTTTGTCTGCATCATGCAGACACAAAAAACAAGCAGACACAATAATAACAGACAGAAAGACAGACTTAGTTATATGCATGTCAGGGTTCACTTTGGGTCCGTTGTTCTGAAGATCAGTGAGCTGAAGACATCTCTTTCACACAAGAACCCAGTGGACATTCAGAGCAGCTTGCCTTGGCCTTGGCATAATGACAGCTCACTGTTGTCTGTTGTTTCTAGCTAGCTAATGTTGATAGCTAAATGTCAGCTAACTAACTAGCTCACTAGCTAACTATGGGGTCTTGCTGTAATTCAGCGGCAGCACATCATATTGTTCACAATCCAATACATTCAGAGTAGCTGTGTGATGCACATAAATGCTTGTTTATCACTGAATAACAGCCACTTCATGTAGCTAACAAGCTAGCTGAGCTCACTTGTTCGCTCAATTCAAACACCAGTTCAATATAACTCCCAATAACACAGTATTTTCACATGTGTGCCTGGTTTATTCTATATATATATATATATATATATATATTTACATTTGAAAATGTTATTTGATCTTCAATTTGTCTATTTTCATTGGACTTGTAGGGATATATGAAGCCTGGAGGCTGCAGTAATGTTGAGATGTCAGTAGGGAGAGCTCTAGTCTAGAACACTGGAACCAAAGATACTCCCCTTTCATCTGTTCTGGAACCTTCAGTACCAGCTGATGAGGAGTGATGGGAATGGGTCACATGTTGTCTCTTGTAAAACATGTAGGTCCACTCCTCATATAAAGAAATGCAACTACAGTATTCTGACTTTAGACCATTTTCTATTTAGATACAGTAACATCCCTTATGTGACATGTTGTTGCTGCATGTTAATGCCCTGACTAGACTACTTTAAAATGTGTCAACCACAGAACTCACACTTAGGCTATGTCTGCTTCTACTAATACTTACAGTAGACTACTTCTTGTTTCCACGCAGTGACAGTACGTTGACTAACTGTTCAAGACCTCTCCCCTTCACTTCACTCTGTAAGTACACTTGACAATATCTTGAAATATAGTTCTAGTTTTGATGTTTTTATCCAAACATCACATGACTTCCTGTATCTTTGTACTTGTTGGTTTATTTTGAACTGTGTTCTGGTTGTAACATCAGGGCCTGTATTCATAAAGTGTCTCAGACGGTCCATATAATTATGATCTAAAAGGCTAAACTGATCCCAGATCAGCTCTCCTACTCTGATACACTTGGTGAATACTGACCCTGGACTGTGGTTTCATGTGTTTAGTTTAGTTCAGTTTATTCAGTTGCATGTTTAAAACATGATCAGTAGAGTATACCAGTAATACCCAGATCTCCATTCAATGTTCACTGTTTAACCGTTTAACAGTGTAAGTTTAACAGGGTCAAGTAGAACTGTGAGTGAGTGAGTGAGTGAGTGAGTGAGTGAGTGAGTGAGTGAGTGAGTGAGTGAGTGAGTGAGTGTAAATGTATTTTTACATATGAATCTGATTGTTGGATACAGAGTCATGACCAAAATGATTTGCACCCTTGACAAATACAGAGATATATTGTATGCTATAAAAAGATGGGATGTACATTGTACATGTGGTTTCACATAAAGACTTGTACATGCTGTTTTAAGAGCTCTGAGAGCAATACATTTTGAAAATGGCCTAAAGCGTGACAGTAAGAGTGATTAAGTGGATTCTTCGTAAGAGCTTTAGGAGTAGTATAAACCTGAGACACAGTGATGGTGGTTGTGTATAGGAGTAGTATTAACATGAGACACAGTGATGGTGGGTTGTGTTTAGGAGTAGTATTAACATGAGACACAGTGATGGTGGGTTGTGTTTAGGAGTAGTATTAACATGAGACACAGTGATGGTGGGTTGTGTTTAGGAGTAGTATTAACATGAGACACAGTGATGGTGGGTTGTGTTTAGGAGTAGTATTAACATGAGACACAGTGATGGTGGGTTGTGTTTAGGAGTAGTATTAACATGAGACACAGTGATGGTGCACTTTAACGTGCATGACTGTTTTATTCTATATATATTTTTGACATTTTCTACGTTCTATTTTAGAAATTTTCATCAGACTTGTAGGGACATATGAAGCCTGGAGGCTGCAGTAATGTAGAGATGTCAGTAGGGAGAGCTCTAGTCTAGAACACTGGAACCAAAGATACTCCCCTTTCATCTGTTCTGGAACCTTCAGTAACCCTTTGATGCAGCTGATGAGGAGTGATGGGAATGCGTCATTTTGTCTCTTGTAAAACATGTAGGCCACTCCTCATATAAAGAAATGCAACTACAGTATTCTGACTTTAGACCATTTTCTATTTAGATACAGTAATATCCCTTATGTGACATGCTGTTCATGCATGGTAATGCCCTGACTAGGCTACTTTAAAATGTATCAACCACAGAACTCACACTTAGGCTATGTCTGCTTCTACTAATACATACAGTAGACTACTTCTTGTTTCCACGCAGTGACAGTGCGTTGACTGACTGTTCAAGACCTCTCCTCTTCACTTCACTCTGTAAGTACACTTGACGATATCTTGAAATATAGTTTTAGTTTTGATGTTTTTATCCAAACATCACATGACTTCCTGTATCTTTGTACTTGTTGGTTTATTTTGAACTGTGTTCTGGTTGTAACATCAGGGCCTGTATTCATAAAGTGTCTCAGACGGTCCATATAATTATGATCTAAAAGGCTAAACTGATCCCAGATCAGCTCTCCTACTCTGATACACTTGGTGAATACTGACCCTGGACTGTGGTTTCATGTGTTTAGTTTAGTTAAGTTTATTCATTTACATGTTTAAAACATGATCAGTAGAGTTTACCAGTAATACCCAGATCTCCATTCAATGTTCACTGTTTAACCGTTTAACAGTGTAAGTTTAACAGGGTCAAGTAGAACTGTGAGTGAGTGAGTGAGTGAGTGAGTGAGTGAGTGAGTGAGTGAGTGAGTGAGTGTAAATGTATTTTTACATATTAATCTGATTGTTGGATACAGAGTCATGACCAAAATTATTTGCACACTTGACAAATACAGAGATATATTGTATGCTATAAAAAGATGGGGTGTACATTGTACATGTCGTTTCACATAGACTTGTACATGCTGTTTTAAGAGCTCTGAGAGCAATACATTTTGAAAATGGCCTAAAGCGTGACAGTAAGAGTGATTAAGTGGATTCTTCGTAAGAGCTTTAGGAGTAGTAGTGACACAGTGATGGTGGTTGTGTACAGGAGTAGTATTAACATGAGACACAGTGATGGTGGGTTGTGTTTAGGAGTAGTATTAACATGAGACACAGTGATGGTGGGTTGTGTTTAGGAATAGTATTAACATGAGACACAGTGATGGTGGGTTGTGTTTAGGAGTAGTATTAACATGAGACACAGTGATGGTGGGTTGTGTTTAGGAATAGTATTAACATGAGACACAGTGATGGTGGGTTGTGTTTAGGAGTAGTATTAACATGAGACACAGTGATGGTGGGTTGTGTTTAGGAGTAGTATTAACATGAGACACAGTGATGGTGGGTTGTGTTTAGGAATAGTATTAACATGAGACACAGTGATGGTGGGTTGTGTTTAGGAGTAGTATTAACATGAGACAGTGATGGTGGGTTGTGTTTAGGAGTAGTATTAACATGAGACACAGTGATGGTGGGTTGTGTTTAGGAATAGTATTAACATGAGACACAGTGATGGTGGGTTGTGTTTAGGAGTAGTATTACACTGAAGCTCTGTCAGAGTGACCATCGAGTTCTTGGTCACCTACCTGACCAAGGCCCTTCTCCTCCGATTGCTCTTCCATTATAGAATGATGGAGGCCACTGTGTTCTTGGGGACCTTCAATGCTGCAGACATGTTTTTTACCCTTCCCCAAATCTTTGCCTAGACCCAATCCTGTCTCGGAGCTCTACAGACAATTCCTTCGACGTCATGGCTTGGTTTTTTCTCTGACATGAATAGTCAACTCTGGGACCTTATATAGACAGGAATTTACCACAGGTGGACTCCAATCACATTTTAAGGACGATCAATGGAAACATGATACACCTGAGCTCAATCCCGAATCTCATAACAAAGGTTATGAATAATTGTGTTAAAAAACTGTTTTTGTTTTGTCTTTATGGTGCATCCTGTGTAGAATGATGAGGGAAATGGTTTATTTATTCCATTTTAGAATAAGGCTGTAACGTAACAAAATGTATAAATAGGTAAAGGGGTCTGAATACTTACACTGTATAAATGTTTTGAGGGAAATAGTGACACAAGGAATAAATACAGAGTGAATAACGAATATCAATAACGAGTAAAAAATAACATCTGTTTCACAGTACAGAGTCGATGTGCAGGGGTACGAGGTAATTGAGGTGTTTGTGTACATACATATAAGGGAAAGGGGGATACCTAGTCAGTTGCACAACTGAATGCATTCAACTGAAATGTGTCTTCTACATTTAATTCAACCCCTCTGAATCTGAGAGGTGCGTGGGGCTGCATAAATGGACGTAATCGATGCCCGGGAGCAGTTGTTGTTGTGGGTTAACTGCCTTGCTCAAGGGCAGAACTGCAGAATTTACTGCTTTTGCCAGTTCAGGAAGTCAAAACAGCAACCTTTACTGGCCCAACGCTCTTAACCGCTAGGCTACCTGCTGCCCCATAGGGAGGGGTAAAGTGCCTAGGCATCAGGATAGATAATAGACTAAGTGAGCATAGAAGTAATTTACTGTAGCTCATCTGGTGGACTTGTGTCACTGGGCAGCTCGCGGCTGGATTTCCCTTTGTAATTCATGATAGTTTGCAAGCCCAGCCACAAGCTTCTCGCTTCAGAGCCAGCGTAGTAGAATTCAGCCTTAGTCCTGTATTGACGCGTTTCCGGTTTGATTGCTCATCTAGATGTGGTCGCAGAATTTCTTTATGCGTCCGGATTAGTGTCCCGTTCCTTGAAAGCGGAAGCTCTAGCCTTTAAATCAAATCAAAATCAAAATCAAATCAAATCAAATGTATTTATATAGCCCTTCGTACATCAGCTGATATCTCAAAGTGCTGTACAGAAACCCAGGCTAAAACCCCAAACAGCAAGCAATGTGTAGTATGTGTAGTAGCACGGTGGCTAGGAAAAACTCCCTAGAAAGGCCAAAACCTTGGAAGAAACCTAGAGAGAAACCAGGCTATGTGGGGTGGCCAGTCCTCTTCTGGCTGTGCCGGATGGAGATTAAAACAGAACATGGCCAAGATGTTCAAATGTTCATAAATGACCAGCATGGTCGTATAATAATAAGGCAGAACAGTTGAAACTGGAGCAGCAGCACAGTCAGATGGACTGGGGACAGCAAGGAGTCATCATGTCAGGTAGTCCTGGGGCATGGTCCTAGGGCTCAGGTCCTCCGAGAGAGAGAGAAAAAAAAGAGAGAATTAGAGAGAGCATATGTGGGGTGGCCAGTCCTCTTCTGGCTGTGCCGGGTGGAGATTAAAACAGAACATGGCCAAGATGTTCAAATGTTCATAAATGATCAGCATGTTCGAATAATAAGAAGGCAGAACAGTTGAAACTGGAGCAGCAGCACGGCCAGGTGGACTGGGGACAGCAAGGAGTCATCATGTCAGGTAATCCTGGGGCATGGTCCTAGGGCTCAGGTCCTCCGAGAGAGAGAAGGAGAGAATTAGAGAACGCACACTTAGTTTCACATAGGACACCGAATAGGACAGGAGAAGTACTCCAGATATAACAAACTGACCCTAGCCCCCTGACACATAAACTACTGCAGCATAAATACTGGAGGCTGAGACAGGAGGGGTCAGGAGACACTGTGGACCCATCCGAGGACACCCCCGGACAGGGCCAAACAGGAAGGATATAACCCCACCCACTTTGCCAAAGCACAGCCCCCACACCACTAGAGGGATATCTTCAACCACCAACTTACCATCCTGAGACAGGGCCGAGTATAGCCCACAAAGATCTCCGCCATGGCACAACCCAAGGGGGGGCGCCAACCCAGACAGGATGACCACATCAGTGAATCAACCCACTCAGGTGACGCACCCCTTCCAGGGACGGCATGAGAGGGCCCCAGTAAGCCAGTGACTCAGCCCCTGTAATAGGGTTAGAGGCAGAGAATCCCAGTGGAAAGAGGGGAACCGGCCAGGCAGAGACAGCAAGGGCGGTTCGTTGCTCCAGAGCCTTTCCGTTCACCTTCCCACTCCTGGGCCAGACTACACTCAATCATATGACTCACTGAAGAGACGAGTCTTCAGTAAAGACTTAAAGGTTGAGACCGAGTTTGCGTCTCTGACATGGGTAGGCAGACCGTTCCATAAAAATGGAGCTCGATAGGAGAAAGCCCTGCCTCCAGCTGTTTGCTTAGAAATTCTAGGGACAATTAGGAGGCCTGCGTCTTGTGACCGCAGCGTACGTGTAGGTATGTACGGCAGGACCAAATAAGAGAGATAGGTAGGAGCAAGCCCATGTAATGCTTTGTAGGTTAGCAGTAAAACCTTGAAATCAGCCCTTGCTTTGACAGGAAGCCAGTGTAGAGAGGCTAGCACTGGAGTAATATGATCAAATTTTTTGGTTCTAATCAGGATTCTAGCAGCCGTATTTAGCACCAACTGAAGTTTATTTAGTGCTTTATCCGGGTAGCCGGAAAGTAGAGCATTGCAGTAGTCTAACCTAGAAGTGACAAAAGCATGGATGAATTTTTCTGCATCATTTTTGGACAGAAAGTTTCTGATTTTTGCAATGTTACGTAGATGGAAAAATGCTGTCCTTGAAATGGTCTTGATATGTTCTTCAAAAGAGAGATCAGGGTCCAGAGTAATGCCGAGGTCCTTCACAGTTTTATTTGAGACGACTGTACAACCATTAAGATTAATTGTCAGATTCAACAGAAGATCTCTTTGTTTCTTGGGACCTAGAACAAGCATCTCTGTTTTGTCCGAGTTTAAAAGTAGAACGTTTGCAGCCATCCACTTCCTTATGTCTGAAACACAGGCTTCTAGCAAGGGCAATTTTGGGGCTTCACCATGTTTCATTGAAATGTACAGCTGTGTGTCATCCGCATAGCAGTGAAAGTTAACATTATGTTTTCGAATAACATCCCCAAGACGTAAAATATATAGTGAAAACAATAGTGGTCCTAAAACGGAACACCGAAATTTACAGTTGATTTGTCAGAGGACAAACCATTCACAGAGACAAACTGATATCTTTCCAACAGATAAGATCTAAACCAGGCCAGAACTTGTCCGTGTAGACCAATTTGGGGTTCCAATCTCTCCAAAAGAATGTGGTGATCGATGGTATCAAAAGCAGCACTAAGGTCTAGGAGCACGAGGACAGATGCAGAGCCTCGGTCCGATGCCATTAAAATGTCATTTCCCACCTTCACAAGTGCCGTCTCAGTGCTATGATGGGGTCTAAAACCAGACTGGAGCATTTCGTATACATTGTTTGTCTTCAGGAAGGCAGTAAGTTGCTGCGCAACAGCCTTTTCTAAAAGTTTTGAGAGGAATGGAAGATTCGATATAGGCCGATAGTTTTTTATATTTTCTGGATCAAGGTTTGGCTTTTTCAAGAGAGGCCTTATTACTGCCACTTTTAGTGAGTTTGGTACACATCCGGTGGATAGAGAGCCGTTTATTATGTTCAACATAGGAGGGCCAAGCACAGGAAGCAGCTCTTTCAGTAGTTTAGTTGGAATAGGGTCCAGTATGCAGCTTGAAGGTTTAGAGGCCATGATTATTTTCATCATTGTGTCAAGAGATATATTACTAAAACACTTCAGCGTCTCTCTTGATCCTAGGTCCTGGGAGAGTTGTGCAGACTCAGGACAACTGAGCTTTGAAGGAATACGCAGATTTAAAGAGGAGTCCGTAATTTGCTTTCTAATAATCATAATCTTTTCCTCAAAGAAGTTCATGAATTTATCACTGCTAAAGTGAAAGTCATCCTCTCTTGGGGAATGCTGCTTTTTAGTTAGCTTTGCGACAGTATCAAAAAGGAATTACGGATGGTTCTTATTTTCCTCAATTAAGTTAGAAAAATAGGATGATCGAGCAGCAGTAAGGGCTCTTCGGTACTGCACGGTACTGTCTTTCCAAGCTAGTCGGAAGACTTCCAGTTTGGTGTGGCGCCATTTCCGTTCCAATTTTCTGGGAGCTTGCTTCAGAGCTCGGGTATTTTCTGTGTACCAGGGAGCTAGTTTCTTATGAGAAATGTTTTTAGTTTTTAGGGGTGCAACTGCATCTAGGGTATTGCGCAAGGTTAAATTGAGTTCCTCAGTCAGGTGGTTAACTGATTTTTGTCCTCTGGCGTCCTTGGGTAGACAGAGGGAATCTGGAAGGACATCAAGGAATCTTTGTGTAGTCTGTGAACTATTAGCACGACTTTTGATGTTCCTTGGTTGGGGTCTGAGCAGATTATTTGTTGCAATTGCAAACGTAATAAAATGGTGGTCCGATAGTCCAGGATTATGAGGAAAAACATTAAGATCCACAACATTTATTCCATGGGACAAAACTAGGTCCAGCGTATGACTGTGACAGTGAGTGGGTCCAGAGACATGTTGGACAAAACCCACTGAGTCGATGATGGCTCCGAAAGCCTTTTGGAGTGGGTCTGTGGACTTTTCCATGTGAATATTAAAGTCACCAAAGATTAGAATATTATCTGCTATGACTACAAGGTCCGATAGGAATTCAGGGAATTCAGTGAGGAACGCTGTATATGGCCCAGGAGGCCTGTAAACAGTAGCTATAAAAAGTGATTGAGTAGGCTGCATAGATTTCATGACTAGAAGCTCAAAAGACGAAAACGTCATTTTTTTTTGTAAATTTAAATTTGCTATCGTAAATGTTAGCAACACCTCCGCCTTTGCGGGATGCACGGGGGATATGGTCACTAGTGTAGCCAGGAGGTGAGGCCTCATTTAACACAGTAAATTCATCAGGCTTAAGCCATGTTTCAGTCAGGCCAATCACATCAAGATTATGATCAGTGATTAGTTCATTGACTATAATTGCCTTTGAAGTAAGGAATCTAACATTAAGTAGCCCTATTTTGAGATGAGGTATCATGATCTCTTTCAATACTGACAGGAATGGAGGTGGTCTTTATCCTAGTGAGATTGCTAAGGCGAACACCGCCATGTTTAGTTTTGCCCAACCCAGGTCGAGGCACAGACACGGTCTCAATGGTGATAGCTGAGCTGACTACACTCAGTCCTGTTTGTGGGTGAGTCCCAGAAAGAGGGCCAATTATCTACAAATTCTATCTTTTGGGAGGGGCAGAAAACTCTGCTGTAGAGCTCATCACTCCCCCTAACTGGGAGGGGGCCAGAGACAATTACTCGATGCCGACACATCTTTCTAGCTGATTTACACGCAGAAGCTATGTTGCGCTTGGTGATCTCTGACTGTTTCATCCTAACATCGTTGGTACCGACGTGGATAACAATATATCTATACTCTATACACTCGCCAGTTTTAGCTTTAGCCAGCACCATCTTCAGATTAGCCTTAACGTCGGTAGCCCTGCCCCCCGGTAAACAGTGTATGATCGCTGGATGATTCGTTTTAAGTCTAATACTGCGGGTAATGGAGTCGCCAATGACTAGAGTTTTCAGTTTGTCAGAGCTAATGGTGGGAAGCTTCGGCGTCTCAGACCCCGTAACGAGAGGAGTAGAGACCAGAGAAGACTCGGCCTCTGACTCCAACTCGCTGCTTAATGGGGAAAACCGGTTGAAAGTTTCTGTCGGCTGAATGAGCGACACCGGTTGAGCGTTCCTACAGCATTTCCTTTGTGCCAGGGGATTTATACTACTATCTGTACTTACTGGTGGCACAGACGCTGTTTCATCCTTTCCTACACTGAAATTACCCTTGCCTAACGATTGCGTCTGAAGCTGGGCTTGCAGCACAGCTATCCTCGCCGTAAGGCGAGTACAGCGACTGCAATTAGAAGGCATCATGTTAATGTTACTACTTAGCTTCGGCTGTTGGAGGTCCTGACGAATCGTGTCCAGATAAAGCGTCCGGAGTGAAAAAGTTGAGGGAAAAAAATATATATATATATAAACGGTAATTAAAAGTAAAAACCGTAAAGTTGTCAGGTAGCAAAATAGGTTGGCAACAAAACGCACAGCAACTCGAAAACAAGTCTATATATATTTATATATATGATATATACTTTATATATATAGCATATTAGTATATATTAAATATAATGTATATATATATATATATTTATCGTTGATATATATTGTATATATTTACAAAAATGATAAATAGGGAATTGGAAATGATTCAGACAATTACATTGATGGAAGCCACAATCTATCTGCAATATTGAAGCTGAGCTACCCCCTTAAAAAAGTGTGTGTGTGTGTCACTTGCTGTTTATCCTCACAGCTTGGTGATAGCAGCTATCATTCAACCTGGTGATCAGTCTTTAGGCTGCTGTACAGCTTGGTGATAGCAGCTATCATTCAACCTGGTGGTCAGTCTTTAGGCTGCTGTACAGCTTGGTGATAGCAGCTAAACCTGGTGATCAGTCTTTAGGCTGCTGTACAGCTTGGTGATAGCAGCTATCATTCAACCTGGTGGTCAGTCTTTAGGCTGCTGTACAGCTTGGTGATAGCAGCTATCATTCAACCTGGTGGTCAGTCTTTAGGCTGCTGTACAGCTTGGTGATAGCAGCTATCATTCAACCTGGTGATCAGTCTTTAGGCTACTGTACAGCTTGGTGATAGCAGCTATCATTCAACCTGGTGGTCAGTCTTTAGGCTGCTGTACAGCTTGACGGACCGTAAAGGATGGAACATTTATCCTCCTATATTTGGGGTTCTGAGACGAAAACAGCTTCAGAACGATCAATGTAGAAATATGTGTTTACAGTAATACAGATCTGTTCAATATGTTGTTGATGATGATGATGATGACTTTATTGTATCCATTAGGAAATAGACTTTGCATCATGCATCAAGTCATCTTAAATAGATGTTAAATCTTAAATAGACAGATTCAACACATCACACACATTACTCACAGCTATAGAGTGAGTTGTTGTTGTTTATGTTTCGAAGACTGCAGGGTGGGAGATGCAACAATGTCCTTGAGAACAGCAGGAAGTGTGTTGGTGGTCTTTCTCTGGTCTGTAGCAGGTATGGTCTCATTCTTATCTTTTAGTTGCTCTGTTTAACAATCTACAGACATTTCTAAAAGGATAAGAAACATAATGTTATTCTGATGTGTTCTGTTAGGCGTCTCCACTTCACTTTAAATAGTTATCTTTCACACCTCACTGAGTGATGCTTTTCTACAGTTTCCATTCACACTCAGCAACTACAGCAACAACGTGTGAACAACCCCTACATTCAGTGTGAGCCAATTGGCCTTGTCTTAATTCTGACACCATTGTGTTGTGTGACTGTGTTTCAGTGGTACTGGGTCAGGATGGCTGGAGTGTGACTTACACCACTCAGAGTATCTGTGTCTTGAAGGGGTCATCAGTAGAGCCGTCCTGCTCTTACACATATCCCAGTGGTACAGTCAGAACAACCTTCTGGTTCAACAAATATGATGCTGTTGGTCCTGTAAGTCTGAGTGATGACCCAGACTACAAAGGTCGTGTGACGTACCGTAAGGATAAAGAGAATGGACACACCCTGACAATCACAGACCTGAGAGAGAGTGACTCAGCTACGTACAAATTCCGATTTACAGATCAGACTGGGAAATGGAGATATACTGGCGAACCTGGAGTCACTCTGTCTGTCACAGGTACAGTTACATTCTATATACTGGTGAACCTGGAGTCACTCTGTCTGTCACAGGTACAGTTACATTCAATACAGTTAAACTGTTGAATTTCATTTAGTTCAGGATAAATGTCTTGGTTTGTATTTGTCTGTATAACATAGGATTTCTTCCATCTTTGTATTAGAGTGATAAGTCAGTGATAAAGGGATTTACAGTGATATTGTTTTTTCTCCAGGTCTTCAGGTGAAGGTGACTGGTGGACATCAGGATAAGACACTGACCTGTAGCACCACCTGTACTCTGACTGACAACCCCACCTACATCTGGTACAAGAACGGACAACATCTAGATGAGAGCACCTCCCCCCAGTACAAAGACCCAGTCTCCAGTAACTATGAAGACAGCTACTCCTGTGCTGTAGAAGGCCATGAGGACCTCCACTCTCCTGCAGTGTGTGAGTGGGAATCTAATATGGAATCTCATACAGCATGTATACAGAATTTGATTCATTTCTGAAAATAACTGAAAATACTGTATAATGTACTCATGTGATTCAATTATATTTCAGGTGTCCAGGGTCAGGACTGCAACATAGTGACTTACACCAAGAGGACAATCTGTGCCTTGAAAGGGTCAACAGTGGACATATCTTGTACTTATGGCAGTGGTTATGATACTGTCACATCATCACTCTGGTTTAGTTCTAAACAGAAATCTAGGTGGAGGGATAAGTTGATGCCTGAGGACCTAACCACAGACCCAGGGTATGCAGGTCGTGTGGAGTATGTTGGAGAGAAGGAGAGAGGTCGCTCCACCCTGAGAATCACAGATCTGAGAATCACAGATCTGAGAGAGGAGGACTCTGCTGAGTACAAGTTCATATTCAACACACAGACATCAAGATGGGGACACAGTTTCCCTGGAACAACTCTGACTGTCACAGGTAACACTGGATCATGTTTATACATACATTTCTATTAGATGTTTAATTATACATTTTTGTATCCATAATACACTTTTGGTTTAATGATGTTATTGTCATTGACTCTGTATTCAGACCTGCAGGTGAAGGTGACTCCTGCCACAGAGGCAGGGAAGAGGACACTGACCTGTATCCCCACCTGTACTCTGACTGACAACCCCACCTACATCTGGTACAAGAACGGACACAAAGTAAAGGAGGACACTTCCAGACTGGACTCCGACTCCTTTAGTGATGCAGACAGCTACTCCTGTGCTGTAAAAGGCTATGAGAATATCTTCTCTCCTGCAGTGTGTGAGTGTGTTTTTAAAAATAAACATCTCATACATGTTTGTTTCAGGTTGTGAGACTTATGCCAATGAATCAATTAATATGGATCATTATTCAAATTATGGTTGTCACGAATGTAAACTGTTAAACTTGTTAGATTTTCTACTTCATAAACAACGTCAGTGTATATCGGTAGATATTGTAATGAAAGATTTATATAAGGTGTTCTATTGTCTTCTTGTATTTCAGGTCAGAAGTGTTGGAGTGTGACTTACACCCATCAGAGTATCTGTGCCTTGAAGGGGACAACAGTGGACATATCCTGCTCTTACACATATCCCAGTTATCATGAGATCAAACAAGCTTTCTGGTTTACTAAATGGTCTGGTATGGAGGCTGAAGATCTGAGCTCAGTGCCAGGTTATGAGGGTCATATAGAGTACCTTGGAGATAAGGAGAGTGACTGTACCCTGAGAATCACAGACCTGAGATTGAGTGACTCTGCTGGGTTCAGGTTCAGATTCATAACATCTGGAGGAAAGTTTTCTGGCCCACCTGTCTCCCTGACTGTCACAGGTAATCTGTCACTCATCTCACATCTATGACACATATCTAGATAGCTGTACTGTGAGTGTTGTATTGTATGTATGCTAATGAGAATGTTGTGTTTTAATCTGTTTTATTGATTCTATGGAACTCAGGACTTCCTGGAAAACAGTGGAAATGATTACAGAGTTGACTGTCCTGTCTAAATATATCAAATGAATGACCGTAATGACCTTATTTAAGGGCAGTCATGCAGACACTGCAGTGTTATGTAACAGGGAAAAAAACATATAATAGGACATATATAGGAGGAGAATAATGATGTGGTTCCTTTTACTCTAGATGTTGTGTTGGAGATGGATCCTACATCTGTGTCAGAGGGGGAGAGAGTCACACTGAGATGTAGAACCAACTGTACACTGAACCCCATCACAGCCTACAGTGGGTATAAGAATGGACAGTCTATACCAAACAGCAACACCTCTTCTCCTGTCTATATCCTATTCTCAGTCAGCAGTGAGGATACAGGCAGATACTCCTGTTCTGTAGAAGGACATGAGGATCTCCCCTCTGATGAAGAGACTCTCACTGTCACATGTAAGTACATTCGTGATTTTAATGTCCAGTTTAATATACTGACAATGTTGATACTTGAATTTAGAATAGATTGTTTTTCACATAAATATATCTATCAATACATATTTTAGTGAGTAACATCCTGTCACTCCCTGACCATAGAGAGCCCTCGGTTCTCTATGGTGTTTAGGTCAGAGCGTGACTAGGGGGGTGTTCTAGTCATTTATTTTCTATGTGGCTGGTTTGTGTGGTTCCCAATTAGAGGCAGCTGGTCATCGTTGCCTCTAATTGGGGATCATATTTAGGAAGTCCTTTCTCCCACCTGCTTTGTGGGATATTGTTTTTGAGTGAGTTCATGGTGCACCTCAGTACTGTCGGTCGTTGTTAGTTTCTTGGTTTATTTTAAGTTTCACTAAAAATAAAGATGTAGAACTCCAATCATGCTGCGCCTTGGTCCGTCTCTCCACACGATCGTGACACATCCATTTCCCTGAATGTGCATTACCACAATGTCATCATTATTTTTAGTGATTCTGTTTCACATTTTCTTTTGCTCTGAATTAATAATTTATAAATTATTTCAACTAAACACAAATGTTGCTATAAATAAATACAATGTATTTTACACCAGATGGTCCAAGGAACACCTCAGTGTCAGTTCGTCCCTCTGGTGACATAGTGGAGGGCAGTTCAGTGACTCTGACCTGCAGCAGTGATGCCAACCCACCTGTGGACAAATACACCTGGTACAAGAAGAACGTAACCTCACCAAAAGCATCAGGACAGAGTTACAACATCACTAACATCAGCTCTGAGGACAGAGGAGAATATTACTGTGAGGCCCAGAATGGAAGAGGATCTATGAACTCTACAGCTCTGATGATCATTGTAGCAGGTAAAGTTACATCTTCAATACTTCAATACAAATTGATGTTCAATAATAAATGATGTTTCAAGGTAATCTTCTTCTAGTTTGCCTCATTACACTTTGGTTTATAACTATACATAGGCTTCTATATACAAGTATTACATTAATGTCCTGTATTGCTGTATATTCGTTTTCACTTCATAATAACATGTACTCATATCATCTATATGATCTTTTAGAGAAACATACCTCAGTTCTGACTGCAGCTGTAGGAATCATAGTGGTTGTTCTGGTTCTCATCCTCTGTCTCTCTGGACTCATGTGGTTCAGGTGAGTGAAAATGCATATTTTAAAGATTATTTCACTTTATTATCTTCATTACTGTATTAATATATTCATTCACTCATTCACTCATTCATTCATCCATTCATTTACAAAACAGGAAGAAGGTCTTCAAAACCACCTTTGACACAAGACGCACGGCAGGCAATGGACAGGTGAGTCTGTTGAAACAGATGAAGGATCATTTTTATTGCTTTGTGGAAGATTTCCACTCTTCATACTGTCTGTCACCAGGTCTATTTATATAGTCTGTTCTCTCTCTTCATCAGGGAGATTCTAGTCCAGTGTATGACAACATCTCAGGCATGGCCTTCATCCCTACTGCAGCACAGACAGCGGCCACCGTCGACCAGGATGATGTTCACTATGCCAGTGATGTTCACTCTCGCTTAAAAAACCAGGAAGTGCCTCTGTACTCCACTGTCCAGCTGCCTCAACCCCAGAAAGAGGATGAGGATGTCCAGTACGCTGCTGTGAATTTCAAACTCCCCAGTGCTGCCACCTGGTGAGTATATTATGCCATTACAACAACATAGAGTCTACTATAAAGAACATGTGAACACACAGACAGCATCAAGGTCATTCATATGCTGCTGCTTATTGGAGGAGAGGACAATGATGTCATTAAAATAAGCAAAACAGTTGACCCCTAGTGACCCCTCATTGCTCCCTGATAACTCCCTTCATCACTATCTGAGGGTTGAAGGAGAAATCTTCATATCAAATGACATTTCATTGAACTCTATGGTGAACTCTAGGGGCATACTATGGTGTGACAGTGAACATTTTGAAAAGTCGCAATTTTAATGTCTAAAAGGTTCCAGGGCCATTCTTCAGGCCAAATGGCATTTCCTGAAACTACAAACTCAACAATTTACATCTCAAGACAGTTACTATGACATGTCTATAATGAAGGAGTGATGTGATGATGGTTTTGAGTAACTGTCCTGCTGCATTCCAAATGGCACCCTATTCCCTATTTAGTTCACTACTGGTCTAAAGTAGTGCATGCAAAAAGGGAGTAGGGTGCCATTTGGGACTCACATCAGTTTAACATCTGTTTCTTTCTCCAGGTCCACGGTGGAACAAGCAGCTGAGGAGGATCCCTCTGTTCTCTACAGTACAGTCAATAAACCCTGAACCAAGAAGACCTGAACACAACAAACCCAGAACCAAGAAGACCTGAACACAAGAAACCCAGAACCAAGAAGAACTGAAAACAACAAACCCAGAACCAAGAAGACCTGACAAACCCAGAACTGAAAACAACAAACCCAGAACCAAGAAGACCTGAACACAACAAACCCAGAACCAAGAAGAACTGAAAACAACAAACCCAGAACCAAGAACTAAAAAGAACAAACCCAGAACCAAGAAGACCTTGTATATCTGGACCCGTATGTTATAACTAAGTGGTATAATTAAGCAATAAGGTTCGAGGGGGTGTGGTATATTGACCTATATACTGTACCACGGATAAGGACTGTTCTTAAGCACGACACAACGCAGAGTTCCTGGATACAGCCGTTAGCTGTGGTATATTGGTCTATATACTGTACCACGGCTAAGGACTGTTGTTCTGCACAACGCAGAGTGCCTTGATACAGCCCTTAGTCGTGGTATATTGACCATATACTACAAGCCCGAGGGCCTTATTGCTATTATAAACTGGTTACCAACATAAATAGAAAGTAAACAAATAGTTTTGTATCATACCAGTGTTCTATTGTCTGATATACTGTATGTGAAATGAAATGCTTATTCAGCCAATCAGCATCCAGGACTTAAACTACCTGGTTTATAATAGTATCTAATAATATACAGTGCATTCGGAAAGTATTCAGACCCCTTGACCTTTTCCACATTTTGTTATGTTACAGCCTTATTCTAAAATTGAATAAAGAGTTTTTTTCCCCTCATCAATCTACACACAATACCCCATAATGACAAAGCAAAAACTGTTTTTTAGGAAGGTTTGCAAATGGATTAAAAATACAAAATGGAAGCATCACATTACGTAAGTATACAGACCCTTTACTCAGTACTTTGTTAAAGCACCATTGGCAGCGAGTCTTTCTTGGGAATCATGCTACCAGCTTAATTTTTTTTTTTACAGCAAGTAAATTTGGTTTTTAAGGTTTTTATTACAGTTATAGCACAATTTTGCCTCAAAATTCAGGAAGTAGTTCTGCTTGATGCAATGTTTCTTATTACTTTTTTCACAACATTACTAATGTGTGAAGTGTAAACAAATCATAAAAATGCTGCTGTAATTCAGCGGCAACGCACCGTATAGTTCACAATCCACTTTGTCCAGAGCAGCTGTGTGATGCACAAAAATGCCAGTTTATGGAAGTCACTTCACTTGATTGTCAGAGGTAACAGAGTTAACTTCTAGCTGGCTAGCTAGCTTTCGGTATCACTGAACAACGTCTGCTTCATGTAGCTAACAAGCCAACTGAGATAGTTAGTTCACTGAATTCATATACCAGTCCAACGTCGACTCTTAATAACACAGTATCTTTACATGGTTGGTTTATTCTGTCTACATTTCTTAACATTTTCAAATGTTATTTGACATTTTATTTTGTGTATTTTCATTTGTATCTTTATCTGCTGCCATCCTCCCCTGACTCCGCCCACTTCTTCCCCGAAGTAAACATGACTCCGCCCACTTCTTCCCCGAAGTAGACCTGACCCCGCCCACTTCTTCCCCGAAGTAGACCTGACTCCGCCCACTTCTTCCCCGAAGTAGACCCGACTCCGCCCACTTCTTCCCCGAAGTAGACCTGACTCCGCCCACTTCTTCCCCGAAGCAGACATGACTCCGCCCACTTCTTCCCCGAAGTAGACCTGACTCCGCCCACTTCTTCCCCGAAGTAGACCTGACTCCGCCCACTTCTTCCCCGAAGTAGACCTGACTCCGCCCACTTCCCCACCGAAGTAGACCTGACTCCGCCCACTTCCCCCCCGAAGTAGACCTGACTCCGCCCACTTATTCCCCAAAGTAGACCTTGTGAGCATCGTAGATTTGCATGTTTTGCTCTCTGATCGGATTGTCTGAATTCACTAGTTGAGTGTCAATCACAGAAGAAAAAAAACATTGATGAAAATACATTTTGAGAATATGTGAATCCCTCGTCCGTTTCCCTGACCCCTGGCAAAGACATAGAATGTGTAAAGGGCAAAGATTTCAGCTTCGCCTGTTCCACTGATATGGATTCAGCTAACAAATATGGAAACTCCAATGTTCACACCAGTCTCATACTTTTAAATCCATGACGGGAAGAGTGAACTTGCACACTTGGGAAAGGGTTGGGAATCGGGACCTCAGTCTCAGGCACCTTATTACCAGTTTGATATTTTGTTATTGATCCAAATGGATGAGGACATGATTGGGACATATGAAGAGAGACTGGAGGCTGCAGTAATGTTGAGATGCCAGTAGGCGGAGCTCTAGTCTAGAACACTGGAACCTTCAGTAGCACTTTGATGGAGATGATGAGGAGTGATGGGTCACATCTTGTGAGGAAACACATTAAGAAACCATATAGAACAGTCAACACTTTGTTGTGGATCTGTATTTAAAGAAAAGACTATGTTGAAAATGGGCTGCATTTAGCCCCTTTAAAACATGTAGGCCCACTCCTCAAATGAAGAAATGTAAATAGCTATGCAGTCTTTAGCAGTACATCCAGTACATCCCTTTCTGACATGCTGTTGATGCATGTGATTGTCTTAAATCCCTGACTAGGCTACTTTCACAATGTGTCAGTCACTAAAATCACACTTCTTGTTTCTATG
Source organism: Oncorhynchus kisutch (assembly GCF_002021735.2). Taxonomy (NCBI): domain Eukaryota; kingdom Metazoa; phylum Chordata; class Actinopteri; order Salmoniformes; family Salmonidae; genus Oncorhynchus; species Oncorhynchus kisutch. The sequence goes on along the minus strand of NW_022265017.1, from coordinate 522,564 downwards.
CACAGCTACGACGGTAAGTTGACTCACTGTATCATTTTACTTTTACTTACATTTTTGACACTGTCTCGCCCTAACCTTAGTATTCTTTGTTGTCTTCATTGTTTTATTTAGGTCAGGGTGTGACATGGGTGATGTATGTGTTTTGTACTGTCTAGGGGTTTTGTAGGTTTATGGGGTTGTTTACTATCAAGGTGTTCATGTATGTCTATGGTTGCCTAGATTGGTTCTCAATTAGAGGCAGCTGTTTATCGTTGTCTCTGATTGGGAACCATATTTAGGCAGCCATCTTCTTTGGGTATTTTGTGGGTTATCATCTATGTCTATGTGATGGTGCATGTTAGCACTCAGTTTCTTTAGCTGTCGTCTTGTTAGTTTAGTTTAGTTTAGTTTAGTTTAGTTTAGTGTACTACGTGTTTTTTTTGTCCGTTCATTAAAGTATGCATTCACACCACGCTGCGCTTTGGTCTCCTCAATACGACGATCATGACAGACACTTTGTGAATATGGACCCTGGACTGTTTTAATGGATCAGGTGGAGTTATTCACCCGCTATAGAGTGAGTTGTTGTTAATGTTTCTAAGACTGCAGGGTGGGAGATGCAACAATGGCCTTGAGAACAGCAGGAAGTGTGTTGGGGGTCTTTGTCTGGTCTGTAGCAGGTCTGGTCTCATTCATTATGTTTTAGTAATGTTATCTTAATGTTATTCTGTGTGTTCAGTGACATCGTCTGTTAGGGGCTTCTTCTTTTCTGGAATAGTTGTCTTTTACACCTCACTGAGTAACACTTAGGTCCTTTCTGTAGGTTTCCATTCACACTCAGCAAGTAGAGTACGGCAACAAAGTATGGACAAATGCTGTTAGTGTGAGGAAATGGGTCTGTAATGTATAATCACTATAATGTGTGATTGTGTTTCAGTGTTACTGGGTCAGGATGGCTGGAGTGTGAAGTACATCACTCAGAGTATCTGTACCTTGAAGGGGTTAACAGTAGAGCTGTCCTGCTCTTACACATATCCCAGTGGTACAGTCACAACAACCTTCTGTTTCACTACAAATGATGCTGAGGGGAATCCTGTGACTCTGAGTGATGAACAAGACTACACAGGTCATGTGACGTACTGTAGCAACAAGAAGAATGGCCACACCCTGACAATCAGAGATCTGAGAGAGTGTGACTCAGCTATGTACAAGTTCAGATTTATAACAGATCAGACCATAAGGAAATATAGTGGTGATCCTGGAGTCACTCTGTCTGTCACAGGTACAGTTACATTCAATATAGTTAAACTGTTGAATTCCATTTAGTTCAGGAAAATTGTCTTGGTTTGTATTTATGTCAGAATAACATAGGATTTCTTCCATCTGTGTATTAGAGTGATAAGTCAGTGATAATGGGATTTACAGTGATATTGTTTTTTAGTCACTTTATTTGGATAGTCTGGATAGATGCTCTACAGATGGTCATGATATCAACACACTTCCTGTTGATAAGTTACTGCTTATATTTTTTACTGTGTCACAATAGTCTCTTTCTACTATTGTCACTGTACCTTGACACAGCTCTCTCTCCACAGAGTGTCCATCCTGACCCTAACTGGGACACACACACCACTGAAAATGAGGACCAGACACTCTGGCAGTAGGTATGTTATAACATATTCATTAATGTGTTTATTTTGTATATAATATTTGTGTTTGTTTGTGTGAGTGAGAGAGACAGAGAGATGGACACAGAAAGTAGAAGTGAGAGAGAATGCTATAGAGCAGTGTGTAAAGTGTTCATACTGTGTTTCCTTTGTCACTCTGAGTGTGAAAATCCCCCACAGTGACACGTTCACATCTCTTCAGAGAGACGCTCAGCACTCCGTATATCAGACCATCCAGGGGAGAAAACCACCACAGAACCTGGACTGATAGAACCACCACAGAACCTGGACTGATAGAACCACCACAGAACCTGGAGGGAAGAGAACCACCACAGAACCTGGAGGGAAGAGAACCATCACAGAACATGGACTGAAGAGAACCATCACAGAACATGGACTGAAGAGAACCATCACAGAACATGGACTGAAGAGAACCATCACAGAACATGGACTGAAGAGAATCACCACAGAACATGGACTGAAGAGAACCACCACAGAACATGGACTGAAGAGAACCACCACAGAACATGGACTGAAGAGAACCACCACAGAACATGGACTGAAGAGAACCACCACAGAACATGGACTGAAGAGAACCACCACAGAACATGGACTGAAGAGAACCACCACAGAACATGGACTAAAGAGCTATGGCCCCAAACCAAAGCTAGTCCTTACACTCTATTCTCTTGCTAATATATTGTTATCATATCTTGAAGATTCAACCAAATTACAAAATGACACATTGGTTTCCCTTCCCTTTTAGCAGTCTATGAACATGGTGTGACATCAGTCCCTGCTTTGGTTTAGTTTCCCCTGACACTGTTTCCACTTGCTAACGTTTTACCATTTGTGGCACAAAGAGGCATTTCTCACACATCATTTCAAAATCAATCAAAAGTTTTAAAAAATGCGTTGTGAAGCTCAACAAAGTCACTTCCAGATGATTTGAACATGATGAGAGAATGTTAACATGTGAAATCTTAATATCAGTCCCGTGACTTGAATGGGATTTTTGTAAATGTGGGAGTGTTCGACATTGTAGCTGACTTTATAGGCAAGTCGAGATCTACAAATCACCTTGCATGATGAATAACTACTCAATATTATTTATAGATCATTCAGTCAGTCACAATTTACCCATGATACATCAGTTTTGATGTTCTCGAACACTGTCTGTGTGACTGCTGAAGGAAGCCTTCTCTGCATAAGCTTCTTGGTTCCTGACATAGAGTTGGATAGAAGGTACATCTTGGCATCTTTGTCATGATGTCTTCTGTGACAGAATGAGCAGCACCATTGAGGGCTATTTCCATATTAAAGTAGTTTATATCTTCAACTTCCATAAGTTTAATAACAGTCGGTATACCAACTGAAATGGGGTATTCAATGGCTTAGCCGTGCTAAAACAGGCTTTGAAGCAAGTACGTCCTCTATTCAACTCTATTGTCCCTGACTGCTTCAATGTTGTGTCAACCACAGACTGCAAACCTCACACTCAGTGTGTATTTATATAGACTTCCAGTAAGTTAACTTACAACACATCTCCCCTTCACTCTGTAAGTCTGCTTGACTATATCTTAAAATATGTTTATTTTATCATGTGTTTGTGTCCATGAACTTCTGTATCCTGTTATGTGCATGGCGATGCTGTTGTAATGTATGTTTAGTTTTTCTGTTATTTACAGTATACTCTGTAGATGTATTTATGCGTAGTAATCTGAAACAGTATTGTACATGGGGTTACACATATATTTTTGCATGGTATCTTAAGGACTCTCAAAGCAAGAGATTGTTGTGGAGACTTGTTTGAAAATGACCTAAAGTAAGACTGAGAGTAACAGTGGTTAGGTGGATGCTTCGTAAGAGCTTTAGGAGTAGTATTAACATGAGACACAGTGATGGTGGGTTGTGTTTAGGAGTAGTTTTAACATGAGACACAGTGATGGTGGGTTGTGTTTAGGAGTAGTATTAACATGAGACACAGTGATGGTGGGTTGTGTTTAGGAGTAGTATTAACATGAGACACAGTGATGGTGGGTTGTGTTTAGGAGTAGTATTAACATGAGACACAGTGATGGTGGGTTGTGTTTAGGAGTAGTATTAACATGAGACACAGTGATGGTGGGTTGTGTTTAGGAGTAGTATTAACATGAGACACAGTGATGGTGGGTTGTGTTTAGGAGTAGTATTAACATGAGACACAGTGATGGTGGGTTGTGTTTAGGAGTAGTATTAACATGAGACACAGTGATGGTGGGTTGTGTTTAGGAGTAGTATTAACATGAGACACAGTGATGGTGGGTTGTGTTTAGGAGTAGTATAAACCTAAGACACAGTGATGGTGGGTTGTGTGTAGGAGTAGTATTAACATGAGACACAGTGATGGTGGGTTGTGTTTAGGAGTAGTATTAACATGAGACACAGTGATGGTGGGTTGTGTTTAGGAGTAGTATTAACATGAGACACAGTGATGGTGGGTTGTGTTTAGGAGTAGTATTAACATGAGACACAGTGATGGTGGGTTGTGTTTAGGAGTAGTATAAACCTAAGACACAGTGATGGTGGGTAGTGTGTAGGAGTAGTATTAACATGAGACACAGTGATGGTGGGTTGTGTTTAGGAGTAGTTTAAACATGAGACAGTGACGGTGGGTTGTGTTTAGGAGTAGTATAAACCAAAGACACAGTGATGGTGGGTTGTGTTTAGTATGAAGTATTTTGTTGGTTTAAATGCACACACTCAGTATCACTTCCCTGTTCTACTTTCCTGTCTGTCCCGAGTCATATCAGAAATCTGTATATACACATTAGACTTTACAGAACATGTTCCTCTGTAGCTCAGTTGGTAGAACATGGCACCTGCAACGTTATGGGTTTGGTTCCCAGGACCACCCATAGGTGCTCTAGTCTAGAACACTGAACCTTCAGTACCACTTTGATGCAGCTGATGAGGAGTGATGGTCATGGGTGTTTAAATTGAATGGGTTCTAATTGAATAACATCAATGAACTTTGACCTGTATATTCAGAACTCAGAAGGGCAAGGTAGGTCATTAAAATGGTAATGTTATAAATAGTATAGTCAACACATTGTTTACATGGTTCTGTCTGTAGTATAAAAGACCACAGTGAAAATTGACACATTTTTTAAATAAAATAAATATATGCCCAGACTTGTCTTTTACACCATTTCTGTTCTATTACAGTAACAGCCCTTTTCTGGTGTGTTGGTCTGGTTGCCATGTTAATGTCTTTACTAAACAGGAAGGACAGTTCTGCATCCACTACTTGTGTTCTGACTGCTTCTATAAGGTGTCAACACTTACTTCTTGTTTTCACTCACTACCAGACAGTTGACTCACTGTACAAGACCTCTCCTCTTCACTTCACTCTGGAACTACTCTTGACAATATCTTGAAATATAGTTTTTGGTTATTTGTTTTTAGTCATTAGTCAAATACTTGAGGGTAATGTATAATTTGTGTGTGTGTGTGTGTGTGTGTGTGTGAGAGAGAGAGAGAGAGTGAAAGTCACTGGCTGTTTAGCCTCACAGCTTGAGGATAGGTGCTGTCATTGAACCTGGTGGTCATTCTTTAGTCACTGGCTGTTTAGCCTCACAGCTTGAGGATAGGTGCTGTCATTGAACCTGGTGGTCATTCTTTAGTCACTGGCTGTTTATCCTCACAGCTTGGGGATAGGAGCTGTCATTGAACCTGGTGGTCAGTCTTTAGGCTGCTGTACAGCTTGATGGACTGTAGAGGATTGAACATTTATCCTCCTATATTTGGGGTTCTGAGAATAAAACAGCTTCAGAACAATCAATGTAGAAATATGTGTTTACAGTTCTACACATCTGGTCAATAAGTGGTTGTTGTTTATGTTGTTTACAATGATGATGACTCCTGTATATATTAGTAACTCCTGTAATATTTATTTTTGCATCATGTCAGTTTAAGTAGACAGATGTAGACAGACATGCAACACATCACACACATTACATACATAGTGCAATAGACTTACAGACAGACAGTATTCACATAGACAACCATATTGCACAATACAACACAACACAATATGAGCCTGGTTCATTTTCAGTAATGAGGTCCTGTACCCCAGTTACAGTTTCTACTTCAATGTATCAGGTGGAGTTAATCACCAGCTATAGAGTGAGTTGTTGTTCATGTTTCTAAGACTGCAGGGTGGGAGATGCAACAATGGTCTTGAGAACAGCAGGAAGTGTGTTGGTGGTCTTTCTCTGGTCTGTGACAGGTATGGTCTCATTCATAACTTATACGTTGGTCAATCTACAGACATTTGTATTACATTTGCTTGTGTTCTGTTAGGCATCTCCACTTCACTTTAAATAGTTATGTTTCACACCTCACTGAGTGATGATTATCTGTGGTTTCCAATTTGGCAACAAAGTGTGGACAAACCCTAAACAGTGTGAGTGTGAGCCAAATACCTTGTTCTAATTCTGATACCATTGTGATGTCTAACTGTGTTTCAGTGGTACTGGGTCAGGATGGCTGGAGTGTTACATACACCACTCAGAGTATCTGTACCTTGAAGGGGTCAACAGTGGATCTGTTCTGCTCTTACACATATCCCAGTGGTCATAAAGTCACAACAACCTTCTGGTTCACTAAAATGGAGGCTGGTATAGAACCTGAAGATCTAGGTCAGGACCCAGAGTATGCAGGTCATCTGGAGTATCATGGAGATAAGAAGAAAGAATGTACCCTGAAAATCACAGACTTGAGAGAGAGAGACTCAGCTACGTACAAGTTCAGATTACTAACAGATCAGGAAGGAGGGAAATATTCTGGAAGTCCTGGAGTCACTCTGTCTGTCACAGGTACAGTTACATTCAATATAGTTAAACTGTTGAATTTAATTTAGTTCAGGATAAATGTCTTGGTTTGTAGTTATCTCTGTATAACATAGGATTTCCTCCATCTTTGTATTAGAGTGACACGTCAGTGATAAAGGGATTTACAGTGATATTGTTTTTTCTCCAGGTCTTCAGGTGAAGGTGACTGGAGGACATCAGGACAAGACACTGACCTGTATCACCACCTGTACTCTGACTGACAACCCCACCTACATCTGGTACAAGAACGGACAACATCTAGATGAGAGCACCTCCCCCAAGTACAAATACTCAGTCTCCAATGACTATGAAGACAGTTACTCCTGTGCTGTAAAAGGCCATGAGGATCTCCACTCTCCTGCAGTTTGTGAGTGTTTATTTATTAAGGGACAGATTGACATTTACTGTGGGTCGGGACAGGACTGGTCTTCAAAGTTTAAAATATTTTCACATGACCCTCCCCTTGTACTGTAAAATAAATTGAACACCCTCCCCCTCATAGAATTAACTCAAAATCATGTTTACGAACACAAATAAGAATAACTGTAGCGACCTGCATTTATAAACGTGAATACCGACTGATCGATGCCACGCAGGGCTACGGGCCAGAAGGTTGAGGGTTCCCGACCACCACAGACAAGCTCACCCTGCCTGTTCTATTACACTGTGATCATATACAAAATATATGCAACACATTTTCCACCAACAGGTTTCTGTTCCAATGCAGCACACAGCCAATAAACAAAGCATACAGACTTCAGGCACTTCAATGTCATGGTTTGTGTTTTCAACACCACAATAAATAGACAATGTAAATCTGGACAAACAGAGAACACATCCCTCCCTACCTTGTAGTCTTACCCAGTATTGAAGGCTTGACAATCTCTGAATGTCATTCAACTTGTTGGTGTTTTGTAACTAATGTCTCTTTCCGTTCATCAAATGGCTGCTGCTCAGTTTGGATTGATTGACTGATTGATTTTATTTGTCAGTTAAAGAAATACATATATAAACCATATTATTTTAAGTGACCAGGATTGTTGTTTTAAAGGATTGTACAATAAAGTTGGGGACTTATATCCATTGTGGTCCCTGTGTTTTACATAAATACATATACAATTATACTGAACAAAAATATAAACGCAATGTGCAACAATTTCAACCATTTTACTGGGTTACATTTCATATAAGGTAATCAGTCAGTTGAAATACTGTATATTCATTAGGTCCTAATCTATGGATTTCACATGACTGGGCAGGGCCACAACCATGGGTGGGCTTGGGAGGGCATAGGCCCACCCACTGGGGAGCCAGGCTCAGCCAATCAGACTGAGGTTTTCCCAACAAAATGGCTTTATCACAGACAGAATTACTCCTCGGTTTCATCAGCTGTCTGGGTGGCTGTTCTCAGATGATCCTGCAGGTGAAGAAGCCGGATGTGGAAATCCTGGACTGAATGTAAAAAAACACACAATCCTCCCCTAAACAAAAACTAAATAAATCCCTAATACATCACTGTAAAACTGTATACAATGTATATCTGTGTTGGTTTCATTTTGTAATATGAGAAATGTTAGCATTTCTAGATAGAACTGAGAATACAATCTAGCTGACCTCTTGTTATGTCACTGTGTTTCAGGTGTTCAGGGTCAGAGCTGCAACAGAGTGACTTACACCAAGAGGAGAATCTGTGTCTTGAAGGGGTCAACAGTGGACATATCCTGTACTTATGTTGGTTATTATTACGCCACATCATCATTCTGGTTTAGAAGTGATAAGTCGACACCTGAAGACCTAACCACAGACCCAGGGTATGCAGGTCGTGTGGAGTACACTGGAACATACAGAGGTCCCTTCACCCTGAGAATCACAGATCTGAGAGAGGAGGACTCAGCTGAGTATCGCTTCACTTTTAAAGCAAACAACATTGAATGGGGTCATAGTTTCCCAGGAACAAGTCTGTCTGTCACAGGTAATACTACACTGTATGATACAACTGTAAATCATAATGAATTACAGGATGAATATATGAACCATCCTGTTAACACAGAGGTGTATGTGGTTTTATACATATTGTTTCAGGTCTGCAGGTGAAGGTGACTCCTGCTGCAGAGGGACAGAAGACACTGACCTGTATCACCACCTGTACTCTGACTGACAACCCCACCTACATCTGGTACAAGAACGGACAACGTCTAGATGAGAGCACCTCCCCCCAGTACAAAGACTCAGTCTCCAGTAACTATGGAGACAGTTACTCCTGTGCTGTAAATGGCCACGATAATCTCCATTCTCCTGCAGTGTGTGAGTATGAATGAAACTAGTATTTTATGTGGTATCATTTGGAACAAATAAGAATGGTTTTAATTTCTCTGTCAATATTCTTAACTAGATATATTGGAATGATAAACAGTTTTATAGATGTATGTCAATATATATATTGTTTATTATTCAAAATGAACCTGTCCAATACATCTAAAACATTGAGTCTCATTTTGGTTTCAGGAATTGATCAGTTACATTTTGTTTCAGGTGTTGTGGGTGAGAGCTGTATGAATGTGACTTACACCCATCAGAGTATCTGTGCTTTGAAAGGGTCAACAGTGGACATATCCTGCTTTTACACACATCCCAGTTGGTATAACGTCACAGAAGTGTCCTGGTTCAACAAATGGGAGTCTGGTGTCACTAAAGACCTGAGCCTGAACCCAGAGTATGTAGATCGTGTGGAAAACCATCGACAAACAGAAAAGGACTCCACCCTGAGAATCACAGACCTGAGAGAAAGTGACTCAACTGAGTACAAGTTCAGATTTACAACTGATAAGGCAAGATGGGGGTACAGCTTCCCTGGAACATCTTTGACTGTCACAGGTAACACTGCACATTATAAAGGTTTGAAGAGTCATGATGTTAATAATTAACTCAAACCAATTCTGAACCATATACTCTTTTTTTGCTCTCCTTTAATTCAGGTTCTCAGGTGGAGGTGACTCCTAAATGGAGGTCAGAGTATAAGACACTGTCCTGTAGCACCACCTGTACTCTGACTGACAACCCCATCTATATCTGGTACAAGAACGGACAACATCTAGATGAGAGCACCTCCCCCCAGTACAAAGACCCAGTCTCCAGTAACTATGAAGACAGTTACTCCTGTGCTGTAAAAGGCCATGAGGATCTCCTCTCTCCTGCAGTTTGTGAGTGTTTATTTATTAATAAGGGACAGATTGAAATTTACTGTGGAACGGGACGGGACTGGTCTTCAAAGTGTACATTTTTTCACTTGACCCTCCCCTTGTACTTTAAAATAAATTGAACACCCTCCCCCTCATAGAATTAACTCAAAATAATATTTTCGACCACAAATCAGAATAACTGTAGCGACCTGCATTTATAAACGTGAATACCGACTTTGCCACTTTAGCCTGCTTTTGTGGCCTGATCGATGCCACGCAGGGCTACGGGCCAGAAGGTTGAGGGTTCCCGACCACCACAGACAAGCTCAACCTGCCTGTTCTATTACACTGTGATCATATACAAAATATATGCAACACATTTTCCACCAACAGGTTTCTGTTCCAATGCAGCACACAGCCAATAAACAAAGCATACTGACTTCAGGCACTTCAATGTCATGGTTTGTGTTTTCAACACCACAATAAATAGACAATGTAAATCTGGACAAACAGAGAATACATCCCTCCCTACCTTGTAGTCTTACCCAGTATTGAAGGCCTGACAATCTCTGAATGTCATTCAACTTGTTGGTGTTTTGTAACTAATGTCTCTTTCCGTTCATCAAATGGCTGCTGCTCAGTTTGGATTGATTGACTGATTGATTTTATTTGTCAGTTAAAGAAATACATATATAAACCATATTATTTTAAGTGACCAGGATTGTTGTTTTAAAGGATTGTACAATAAAGTTGGGGACTTATATCCATTGTGGTCCCTATGTTTTACATAAATACATATACAATTATACTGAACAAACATATAAACGCAACGTGCAACAATTTCAACCATTTTACTGAGTTACAGTTCATATAAGGTAATCAGTCAGTTGAAATACTGTATATTCATTAGGTCCTAATCTATGGATTTCACATGACTGGGCAGGGTCACAACCATGGGTGGGCTTGGGAGGGCATAGGCCCACCCACTGGGGAGCCAGGCCCAGCCAATCAGACTGAGGTTTTCCCAACAAAATGGCTTTATCACAGACAGAATTACTCCTCGGTTTCATCAGCTGTCTGGGTGGCTGTTCTCAGATGATCCTGCAGGTGAAGAAGCCGGATGTGGAAATCCTGGACTGAATGTAAAAAAACACACAATCCTCCCCTAAACAAAAACTAAATAAATCCCTAATACATCACTGTAAAACTGTATACAATGTATATCTGTGTTGGTTTCATTTTGTAATATGAGAAATGTTAGCATTTCTAGATAGAACTGAGAATACAATCTAGCTGACCTCTTGTTATGTCACTGTGTTTCAGGTGTTCAGGGTCAGAGCTGCAACAGAGTGACTTACACCAAGAGGAGAATCTGTGTCTTGAAGGGGTCAACAGTGGACATATCCTGTACTTATGTTGGTTATTATTCCACCACATCATCATTCTGGTTTAGAAGTGATAAGTCGACCCCTGAAGACCTAACCACAGACCCAGGGTATGCAGGTCGTGTGGAGTACACTGGAACATACAGAGATCCCTTCACCCTGAGAATCACAGATCTGAGAGAGGAGGACTCAGCTGAGTTTCGCTTCACTTTTAAAACAAACAACATTGACTGGGGTCATAGTTTCCCAGGAACAAGTCTGTCTGTCACAGGTAATACTACACTGTATGATACAACTGTAAATCATAATGAATTACAGGATAAATATATGAACCATCCTGTTAACACAGAGGTGTATGTGGTTTTATACATATTGTTTCAGGTCTGCAGGTGAAAGTGACTCCTGCTGCAGAGGGACAGAAGACACTGACCTGTATCACCACCTGTACTCTGACTGACAACCCCACCTACATCTGGTACAAGAACGGACAGCGTCTAGATGAGCCCACTTCCCAACAATACTCTAGTAATATCCTAGTAGTGTTGGGTCATTCTGCGGACAGTTACTCCTGTGCTGTAGAACACCATGAGGACCTCCACTCTCCTGCAGTGTGTAAGTATGAATTAATCTACTATTCTACTTAGAAAGCATCAAAAACTTTATATCAATGAGAAGAGTATTACTGCTTTATCTCTACATATTCATCATTACATAGAAATGACAGACAACGTCATAGATATATGCATGTCTATAGTGACAATGTTCAGTACCTCAGACACTTGAAGAATAGTTTAGTAGAGACACTCAAGTCCTAAAGTGTATTATTATTGTTCATGTTTTGTGTAAGTGAGAGTTTTAGATAAGTGAGTGATAGTTTTAGTAAGTGATAGTTTTAGTAAGTGATAGTCTTAGATAAGTGAGTGATAGTTTTAGTAAGTGATAGTTTTAGATAGTTCTCTGACTTTAGATATGATTTAATTTTGACATGACGTCATTTGAGGTAGTATACTACAGTCTTGACCCTCTGACATATTCTCCTTTACTAGATGCTCCAAGGAACACCTCAGTGTCAGTCAGTCCCTCTGGTGAAATAGAGGAGGGCAGTTCAGTGACTCTGACCTGTAGCAGTGATGCCAACCCACCTGTGGACAAATACACCTGGTACAAGAAGAACGTAACCTCACCAAAAGCATCAGGACAGAGTTACAGCATCACTAACATCATCTCTGAGGACAGAGGAGAATATTACTGTGAGGCCCAGAATGGAAGAGGATCTATGAGCTCTACAGCTCTGATGATCATTGTAGCAGGTAAAGTTACATCTCAATACAAACCTACATGTTTCAATCTAATCTTAATCATTATGTTTTGGCCTTTTACACCTTAGTTTATAACTATACATTGGGTTCTAAGATCCCTTAACAAGTATTGTATTAATGTCCTGTATTATAGTTCATTTTAGTTAATTATATAATGCCATGTTCTCATATCATCCATATTTTATTATAGGGAAACAAACCTCAGTTCTGACTGCAGCTGTAGGAATCATAGTGGTTGTTCTGGTTCTCATCCTCTGTCTCTCTGGACTCATGTGGTTCAGGTGAGTGAAAATGCATATTATCATGTTGCTCATTATTTAAATGTAGCCCTCTGATTTGTCGTTAACTTCATTTATGACGTAATGTATTCAATTAATGTGCAAAACAGGAAGAAGGCCTCCAAACCCACCAACACAAGAGACACAGCAGACGTTGGACAGGTGAGTCTGTTGGAATCAGAAGGAGACTGTGATGACTGTATTCTTTGTGGAACATTTCCACTCCTCATGTTGTCTGTCCTCTCTCTCCATCAGGAAGACTCTAGTCCAGTGTATGACAACATCTCAAACATGGCCATGAACTCTACTGCAGCACAGACCGCTGACACAGACAACCAGGATGATGTTCACTACGCCAGTGTCCACTTCTCTGGCTCCAAAAACCAGGAAGGTCCTATGTACTCCACCGTCCATGTGCCTCAACCCCACAAAGAGGATGAGGATGTCCCGTACGCTGCTGTGAATTTCTACCTCCCCAGTGCTGCCACCCGATGAGCATATTCTGCATTAAGGTCATTCATATGCTGCAGTTTATTGTAGGAGATGTCATCAATAAGCAAAACAGTTGACCCTTATTGACCACTATGAAGCCAAACTATGAACCCAAATATGGACATCTCAGGACAGTTACTATGACATGTCTATAATGAGGGGGTGACGTGATGATTGTTTTGAGGAACTGTTCTTCTGTTCCAAATGGCACCCTATTCCCTATTTAGTGCACTACTTTAGACAGAGCCCTATAGGGTGACACCATTTGGGACGCCGTCTTTGTTTCATTTTTTGTTTCTCTCTTCAGACCCGCAGCAGCACAAGCAGCTGAGGAGGACTTCTCTGTTCTCTACAGTACAGTCAATAAACCCTGAACCAAGAAGACCTGAACACAACAAACCCTGAACCAAGAAGACCTGAACACAACAAACCCAGAACCAAGAAGACCTGAACACAAAAGACCCAGAACCAAGAAGACCTGAACACAACAAACCCAGAACCAAGAAGACCTGAACACAACAAACCCAGAACCAAGAAGACCTGAACACAACAAACCCAAGACCAAGAAGACCTGAACACAACAAACCCAGAACCAAGAAGACCTGAACACAACAAACCCAGAACCAAGAAGACCTGAACACAAAAGACCCAGAACCAAGAAGACCCGAAAACAATAAACCCAGACCCAAGAAGACCCGAACACAACAAACCCAGAACCAAGAAGACCCGAACACAACAAACCCAGAACCGAGAAGACCCGAACACAACAAACCCAGAACCGAGAAGACCCGAACACAACAAACCCAGAACCGAGAAGACCCGAACACAACAAACCCAGAACCGAGAAGACCCGAACACAACAAACCCAGAACCGAGAAGACCCGAACACAACAAACCCAGAACCAAGAAGACCCGAACACAACAAATCCAGAACCACGAAGACCTGAACAGAACAAGTTTGACAATAGCCTTGTGTATCAGGACCTGTATATCTAAACTAAGTGATATATTGCCTGTGGAGGTGTGGAATATTGACCATTATAAACTGGGTGGTTTGAGCCCTGAATGCTGATTAGCTGACAGGCGTGGTATACCAGACCGTATACCATGGGTATAAACATTTGTATTTACTGGTCTAAGTACATTGGTAACCAGTTTAAAATAAGGCACCTCGGGGTTTGTGGTGCATCCAAGCACTCCGAGTTGCATTGTGCATAAGAACAGCCCTTAGCGGTAGTATATTGGCCATATACCACACCTCCTCAGGCCTTATTGCTTAACTTTATAATGGCAACAAGGTACTTCAGGGGTTTGTGGTATATGACCAACATACTGTTCCACGGCTTATTTTAAACTGGTTAACAACATAAATAGAACAGTAAACAAATATTTTTACGTCATACCCGTGGTATATTGTCTGATATACAGTATAGACTTCTGAAATGCTGTTTCAGCCAATCAGCATCCATGAACCAAGCTACCCAGTTTATTTAATAATATATGCCATCTAGTAGACACTTTTATCCAAATTCCCAGTCATTACAGTCATGCATGAATACATTTTTCCTATGGGAAGTCCCAGCAGGAATGGAACCCACGCTCCATGCTGTACAAACTGAGCCACAGGACGACTCTATTCACACTTAGAGTAGGAGTTCTGATCTAGGGTCAGTTATGACTTTGAAACAATTATGATTTAGAAAGGGACCTTAACATTTTTTTACATATTTTTTACGTTGAAAAATGTTGTATTTCTTGAGTTCCAGTTATATCTTACAGAGCATTCAGAAAGTATTCAGACCCCTTGACTTTTTCCACATGTTGTGATGTTTCAAACTTATTCTCAAATTGATGAAATAGTTCTCTCCTCATCAATCTACACACAAAGCCCCATAATGCTAAAGCAAAAAAGGTTTTTAGACAATTTTGCAAATGTATAAATACAAAAAAACTACAAAATCACATTTACATTAGTATTCAGACCCTTTAATCAGTACTTTGTCGAAGCACCTTTGGCAGCGATTACAGCCTCGAGTCTTCTTGGGTATGACGCTACAAGCTTGGCACACCTGTTTTTGGGGAGTTTCTCCCATTCTTATCTGCAGATGCTCTCAAGCTTGGTCATGTTGGATGAGGAACATCACTGAACAGATATATTTAGGTCTCTCCAGAGATGTTCGATCAGGTTCAAGTCCGGGCTCTGGCTGGGCCACTCAATGACATTGAGATTTCTCCCGAAGCCACTCCTGCTTTGTCTTGGCTGTGTGCTTGTGGTCCTTGTCGTATTGGAAGGTTGAACCTTCACCCCAGTCTGAGGCCCTGAGCTCTCTGGAGCTCGTTTTCATCAAGGATCTCTCTGTACTTTTCTCCATTCATATTTCCCTCGATCCTGACTAGTCTCCCAGTCCCTGCCTCTGAAAAATATCCCCTCAGCCTAATGCTGCCAACACCATGCATCACCGTAGGGATGGTGCAAGGTTTCCTCCAGACGTGACGCTTGGCATTCAGGCCAAAGAGTTCAATCTTGGTTTCATCAGACCAGATAATCTTGTTTCTCATGGTCTGAGAGTCTTTAGGAGCCTTTTGACAAACTCCAAGCAGGCTTTCATGTGCCATTGGCTTCCAACTGGCCACTCTACCATAAAGGCCTGATTGGTGGAGTGTTGCAGCAATGACCAAGGCCCTTCTCCCCCGATTGATCAGTTTGGTCAGGTGGCCAGCTCTAGGAAGAGTCTTGGTGGTTCCAAATTTCTTCTATTTAAGAATGATGGAGGCCACTGTGTTCTTGGACCTTCAGAAATGTTTTGGTACCCTTCCCCAGATCTGTGCCTCAGCACAATCCTGTCTCTGATTCAAAAGACAAATCCTTCGACCTTTTGCTCTGACATGCACAAATCCTCCTTTTGCTCTGACATGCACTGTCAACTGTGGGACCTTATATAGATGGGTGTGTGCCTTTCCAAATCATATCATATTAATTGAATTTACTACAGGTGGGCTCCAATTAAGTTGTAGAAACATCTCAAGGATGATCGATAGAAACAGGATGATGCGGAGTTCAATTTCGAGTCTCAAAGCAAAAGGTCTGAACACTTATCTAAATAAGGTATTTCTGTTTTTTAGTTTTAATACATTTGCAAACCTTTCTTAAAACCTGTTTTTGTTTTGTCATTATGGGAAAGTGTGGTATATTTGTATTTAATCTATTTTAGAATAAGTCTGTAACGTAACAAAATTTGAAAAAAGTCAAGGGGTCTGAATACTTTCCCAATGCATTGTATATAATTCCAAATTTTTATGTTATGTTCCTGAAACAAACTTGTGAGACTTTTGCCTCAACGTCCAGGAAAGAGTTAATGCTAATATCAAATCTTTTTTTTTGTAAACTGTGTTTAGTTTTTAACTAAACTTTTAAGAATAAACTTCATTGTCATTGTTTTTAACTTGTTATAACAGTATCTTCAGTAGAGAGAAAATGGAACACTTTCAAAATCACACCTCTTGTACTTTACAGTAACTACAAATAAGAGATTTGGGCAATAGTGGTTCATTCATCTTCATCATCATCATCATGTCTGTACAAAATATACACAGACACTTTCAGAAGGAGCAATGTCCAGCACCTAGACACACAACCAGTTACATTAAATATTATTCATTGTCATTTTTAAAACACTCAACATGACATAACATCTGTGTTTGGAGTGTGAAGGGTAATTCAGT
Organism: Oncorhynchus kisutch; assembly: GCF_002021735.2. Taxonomy (NCBI): domain Eukaryota; kingdom Metazoa; phylum Chordata; class Actinopteri; order Salmoniformes; family Salmonidae; genus Oncorhynchus; species Oncorhynchus kisutch. The sequence continues at coordinate 505,668 of NW_022265017.1, read as the reverse complement.
CAGCGAGGGCATTCCATTCCAGAACACAGAGATGGAACATTCTGAAATGTTCGATGATTGATAATAATACATCTCACAGTTAACAAGTTCAGACCAGGCAGTGAGATTATTGCCTGATATAAGAATGACAGTTCCCCATTTTGTCCAACTAGTAGTTAGTGAATACATTACGTCATTGTTAAGTGAGAATGTGATGTCATATAGAATGAGTGTTATGGTCTCCAACATGTCGTGGCTCTTGACCCCCTAATTGTTGACCGACCTTCCCAGGTAGGTTGTCTTTCTTTGGGGACAGAGAGGGCCAAGGAGTGGAGGGGAGAGTGGAGATCCCATGGAGAGATACCTTTTATGCCCATGACAGCACCACTGAGTGTTTTGGGATAGAGCTTGGGGCAGGAGCAGTGGGGGTAAATATGTGTCCCTTCTGTTAGGCCACACCCACAGGAAGTGTCATTAAATTATGTTGTCGAAAAGATGCATGGACTGCATGATGTTCTAATCTTGGAAGGGAGGCAGGAAGGGACAAAAAGCACAAAGGGTAAGAAGCAGTTGGAGAGAAGGTTTAATAGAATAACAGAAGCAGGACCTTAAAGTAACTGTCCAATGAAAATCTCACTTTTAAAACCTGATATTAAAGTACATTTTATACACTATATATTGTATGTTTACGCACATTAAAATATCCTGTTATCCATACATAGTCTAATGTAGCCTGTTATCCATATATAGTCTAATGTAGCCTGTTATCCATATATAGTCTAATGTAGCCTGTTATCCATACATAGTCTAATGTAGCCTGTTATGCATATATATTCTAATGTAGTCTGTTATCCATATATAGTCTAAAGTAGCCTGTTATCCATACATAGTCTAATGTAGCCTGTTATCCATACATAGTCTAATGTAGCCTGTTATTCATATATAGTCTAATGTAGCCTGTTATCCATATATAGTCTAAAGTAGCCTGTTATCCCATATATAGTCTAATGTAGCCTGTTACCCATATATAGTCTAATGTAGCCTGTTATCCATATATATTCTAATGTAGCCTGTTATCCATATATAGTCTAATGTAGCCTGTTTCCATCTATATTCTAATGTAGCCTGTTATCCATATGCAGTCTAATGTAGCCTGTTACCCATATATAGTCTAAGGTAGCCTGTTATCCATACATAGTCTAATGTAGCCTGTTTTCCATATATAGTCTAATGTAGCCTGTTATCCATATATAGTCTAAAGTAGCCTGTTATCCATATATAGTCTAATGTAGCCTGTTATCCTTATTTAGTCTAATGTAGCCTGTTATCCATATATAGTCTAATGTAGCCTGTTATCCATATATAGTCTAATGTAGCCTGTTATCCTTATTTAGTCTAATGTAGCCTGTTATCCATATATAGTCTAATGTAGCATGTTATCCATATATAGTCTAATGTAGCCTGTCATCCATATATAGTCTAATGTAGCATGTTATCCATATATAGTCTAATGTAGCATGTTATCCATATATAGTCTAATGTAGCCTGTTTTCCATATATAGTCTAATGTAGCCTGTTATCCATATATAGTCTAATGTAGCATGTTATCCATCTATAGTCTAATGTAGCATGTTATCCATATATAGTCTAATGTAGCATGTTATCATGTCCAGTCCAACTCCCTTACGGACTCGGGAGTGTCGAAGGTCAAGAGCCACGTGTCCTCCGTAACATAACCCAACCAAGCCACACTGCCCACTGAACCTTGAAGCCAGCCACACCGATGTGTCAGAGGAAACACTGTGCACCTGGCGACTGTGTCACACCCGACACGCTACAGGAGTCGCTAGAGCGCAATGGAACAAGGACGTCCCTGCCTACCAAACTCTCCCCTAACCCGGAAGACGCTGGGCCAGTTATCCTCTGTCCCAGTCGTGACCGGCTGCGACAGAGCCTGGACTGAACCAGGATCTCTAGTGCCACAGCTAGTAACTGTGATGCAGTGCCTTAGACCACTGGAGGCCTGGAACAAGTTTCTCCTGATGTGTTTGATGACGATTTACTTTGTATTGCTGTCAGACATTATTACTTATTATATATTTTATATTTTATTATATTATATTATTTTTTTGTTTAAAAACATGTAATCAGCACATTACATACATTTAAACATTTGCAGTTTTTTACATTTTATATTAATTATAATTTTATATTACGTAATAATATATTGTTCAGTGTCATGATATCACGTGTTTTGTCATCACATGTTTCATTATTACGTATTTTATATACGTTAAATACCTTTGCAGTTTTTACAGGTTTAGTGTCAATACAGTAGAAGCATCATGTTGTAAATAAGATCAACATTTAAGACAATAAATACACAGATTATTTGATCAACTAATAATACATTGATTCATAACTATTTCCACTCAGCTCTTGTTTCTTGTATTTCTGCCTATTAGACACATGTTGGCGACATTTAATCATTTAACCGTGAGTGGCGAGGCCAGCGTTTCCTAAACTCAGTCCTGGGGACCTCAAGGGGTGAACGTTTTGGTTTTTGCCCAAGCACTACACAGCTGATTCAAATAATCAAATCTTACTGTTGAGTTGATTACTCAAACACAGAGGCAGTGTTACTTAGTTGTCTTATTAACCTCAGAAATATGATTTCTAGTCACTGAAATGACCCTAGTTTAACCCTGTGTGTTCCTCCAGTGAAGGGTATTCAGCTGTATAAGCACAGCCAGTATTTATTTTCACTAAAACAGCTGTTTTGCAATGAATGTCTATAGTAGCTTCAACAGCACTCTGCAGGGTAGAACCATGTAACCGGAGGACAGCTAGTTTTCATCCTCCTCTGGGTACAATGACTTCAATACAGAACCTAGGAGGCTCATGGTTCTCAAGCTAGCTGCATCTAATGCAGCTAGCTAGTTTAGTTGCTCAAATAACCGTCTCAAACAGAGAGGGATGGTATGTTAACTAGCTGGCTACGGCTATCCAGCACTGGACCTCTTAAAAGTCAAGGTAAGATTTTGGTTTTATTCATTTATTGCCACCTGCGCCCACCGGTGTAACTGCTATACTGCTTGCTGACTGTACACTGTACTGCATGATTGTAGCGTGTTTACTACCGCATTAGTTCTAGTAGATATGTTGACAATACGTTAGCTAATATGGTAACAATGATGTAGGCTGTGTGTAGCGTTAGCAGTCATGATATGAAGGTTTGGCTTGGAAATGTTTTTTCTCCTGTTCACAGACAGCTGATGTGTTGTGCACTGAAGTCCACAGGTGAAGGGAAAAGGTGAGAGGAGTATAGTGCAGAGATGTAAGAAGGAATTCTACAATGGGCAATGTGATCATGCTGTTTGTCGGTGTCTGCTTTGAAAGTGGCCTGTGTTTGAATGTAATCAGAGGTGTATTCATTCATTCATTTTTTTTTAAATGAAAGCAAACGGAACGAAATTGGATAAACATACCTGAACTTGACCAAGAGAAAGTCTTGTTTGCAACTGTCGGATTAATGATCACATCCTAGATCAGGTAGATGCAGACCAGAGTGTACAAGGTGGTACTGAATGTGTCACTGTTTGTCACCTTGATTACTCTAATGTTTCTGTTGACCTGTGAACCTACGTTCTAGCCTTTCTAGCTAGGTTGTAGCAACCTCATGATGGCTATAGGGAACATTAGAGTATCATGATATGTAGTAGCTAAAATATATCCGTGTTACATTGAACTGGGCGAATGGAATATGAATGACAGTCATCCAAAATGCCATGATAGAAATAAGGCCATTATCATTAGACATGTTTACTCCCTCATCTTACATGTGTCTGTCTGTCTGTCTGTCTGTCTGTCTGTCTGTCTGTCTGTCTGTCTGTCTGTCTGTCTGTCTGTCTGTCTGTCTGTCTGTCTGTCTGTCTGTCTGTCTGTCTGTCTGTCTGTCTGTCTGTCTGTCTGTCTGTCTGTCTGTCTGTCTGTCTGTCTGTCTGTCTGTCTGTCTGTCTGTCTGTCTGTCTGTCTGTCTGTCTGTCTGTCTGTCTGTCTGTCTGTCTGTCTGTCTGTCTGTCTGTCTGTCTGTCTGTCTGTCTGTCTGCGTCTCTCCATCTCCCCGCCATAGTATAGAAAGGCTGCAGTACCAGATCCAACCACAGGGGTCATAGTATATACAGACTGCACAACCAGACACCATCACAGGGAGCATAGCCATTATTAGAGGAGTTTGTTTTCTGATTTAACCAAAACACTACAACAATAAAGAAATACATGCTGTACATCTAACATTAATTTATTGTGATGTTTAGCTACAATGTTTCCTGATGGAGGACCTCTCCTCCCCTCATGACTCCAGTGGTGGACCTTTCCTCCCCTCAGGACTCCAGTGCTGGACCTCTCCTCCCCTCATGACTCCAGTGGTGGACCTCTCCTCATGACTCCAGGGGTGGACCTCTCCTACCCTCAGGACTCCAGGGGTGGACCTCTCCTCCCCTCAGGACTCCAGGGGTGGACCTCTCCTCTCCTCATGACACCAGTGGTGGAGCTCTTCTCCCCTCATGACTCCAGTCGTGGACCTCTCCACCCCTTCCCTCAGGACTCCAGTGGTGGACCTCTCCTCCCCTCATGACACCAGTGGTGGAGCTCTTCTCCCCTCATGACTCCAGTCGTGGACCTCTCTCCTCCCCTCATGACTCCAGTGGTGGACCTCTACTCCCCTCAGGACTCCAGTGGTGGACCTCTCCTCCCCCCAGAACTCCAGTGGTGGACCTCTCCTCCCCTCAAGACTCCAGTGGTGGACCTCTCCTCCCCCCCAGGACTCCAGTGGTGGACCTCTCCTCCCCTCAGGACTCCAGTGGTGGAGCTCTTCTCCCCTCATGACTCCAGTCGTGGACCTCTCTCCTCCCCTCATGACTCCAGTGGTGGAACTCTACCCCCCTCAGGACTCCAGTGGTGGACCTCTCCTCCCCCCAGGACTCCAGTGGTGGACCTCTCCTCCCCTCAGGACTCCAGTGGTGGACCTCTCCTCCCATCATGACTCCAGTGGTGGACCTCTCCTCATGACTCCAGTGGTGGACCTCTCCTCCCCTCAGGACTTCAGTGGTGTTCCTCTCCTCCCCTCAGGACTCCAGTGGTGGACCTCTCCTCCTCTCAGAACTCCAGTGGTGGACCTCTCCTCCCCTCAGGACTCCAGTGGTGGACCTCTCCTCCCCTCAGGACTCCAGTGGTGGACCTCTCCTCCCATCAGAACTCCAGTGGTGGACCTCTCCTCCTCTCAGAACTCCAGTGGTGGACCTCTCCTCCCATCATGACTCCAGTGGTGGACCTCTCCTCCCCTCATGACTCCAGTCTTGGACCTCTCTCCTCCCCTCATGACTCCAGTGGTGGACCTCTCCTCCCATCATGACTCCAGTGGTGGACCTCTCCTCCTCTCAGAACTCCAGTGGTGGACCTCTTCTCCCCTCATGACTCCAGTCGTGGACCTCTCTCCTCCCCTCATGACTCCAGTGGTGGAACTCTACCCCCCTCAGGACTCCAGTGGTGGACCTCTCCTCCCCCCAGGACTCCAGTGATGGAATCTCTCCTCCCATCATGACTCCAGTGGTGGACCTCTCCTCCTCTCATAACTCCAGTGGTGGACCTCTCCTTCCCTCAGGACTCCAGTGGTGGACCTCTCCTCCCATCATGACTCCAGTGGTGGATCTCTCCTCCCCTCAGGACTCCAGTGGTGGACCTCTCCTCCCATCATGACTCCAGTTGTGGACGTCTCCTCCCCTCATGACTAGTGGTGGACCTCTCCTCCCCTCAGGACTCCAGTTGTTCACCTCTCCTTTCCTCATGACTCCAGTGGTGGACCTCTCCTCCCCTCAGAACTCCAGTGGTGGACCTCTCCTCCCCTCAGAACTCCAGTTGTGGACCTCTCCTCATGACTCCATTGGGTGACTATGTTTATTTCTGGTTATTCCACAGTATACATTTCTACAGTTATAGGTTCTATAGGCCATCTCAAATAGCACCCTGTTACTACAATCCTTGTATTTTGACTGTGGTCACCTCCCTCCATTCCTCTCCTCCTTCTACATTCTGTACTGTAGGTGAGGGGAGATATAATTAGAATGTAGAACTCTGATACTCTCTATGTTCTGTACTGTAGGTGTGGGGAGATAGAGAGTATCAAAGTTCTACGTTCTAATTCTATGTTCTCTACTGTAAATGTAAATCTCCCTCGGCCTGAACTGTGAAACATGGAAATGACATCATCATTAGAACTTGAAGGGATCTTTGTCCAGTGAACCTCCTCTATGATGACCATGTTGTAGACACTAAGGGGGATGACATCTGTTGTTATCATGTGTTTTACTGTGTATGTATGGTCATGTGACTGGACATGTGACCCCTTGTGATGTCATTGTGAGACTCAGTGCCAGCCTGATGCCATAGGGTGCCTAGTAATTGCCCCTACAGGGGATAAATAAATTTTATTTTTGAATTGAATTACAGTTGAATATGGGGCATGTTGCAGGCAGACTATATTACAGTCACCTGCCTGCTCTCACAAACATTAGTTCTTCTCCTTTTTTACCTAAAGGGGTACTGTAATTCAAAATCAAATAGCTAAATGATCCATGATATGACCACCTTAAAACAATTCCATATGTCAACTAGTAGAATAACCCTCCCGTCCCCGTCCACTGACGGCTCAGACTTCTAGATATTCAGAATCCCAGTGTCAGAGGGAGTCCAGTGCCTAAACACACAAATCAAATTGTATTTGAAACATGCGCCGATTACAACAGGTAGACCTTATTGTGAAATGGTTATTAAATGCTTATTAAGCAACAATGCAGTTTTTTATGTAAGGAATATTCCTATTTTTAATTATAAAAATTGTAAATAAAACTGAAACTAAATCACAATAAAAATAACAATAATGAAGCAGCAATAAACAATTATTCAATGTAAAAAAAACTTAAAAAACGCATCAGACACACATCACTCAGACACACATCACTCAGACACGCATCACTCAGACACACATCACTCAGACACACATCACTCAGACACACATCACTCAGACACACATCACTCAGACACACATCACTCAGACACACATCACTCAGACACACATCACTCAGACACACATCACTCAGACACACATCACTCAGACACACATCACTCAGACACACATCACTCAGACACACATCACTCAGACACACATCACTCAGACACACATCACTCAGACACACATCACTCAGACACACATCACTCAGACACACATCACTCAGACACACATCACTCAGACACACATCACTCAGACACGCATCACTCAGACACGCATCACTCAGACACGCCACGCATCACTCAGACACGCATCACTCAGACACGCATCACTCAGACACGCATCACTCAGACACGCATCACTCAGACACGCATCACTCAGACACGCATCACTCAGACACGCATCACTCAGACACGCATCACTCAGACACGCATCACTCAGACACGCATCACTCAGACACACATCACTCAGACACACATCACTCAGACACACATCACTCAGACACACATCACTCAGACACACATCACTCAGACACACATCACTCAGACACACATCACTCAGACACAGCATCACTCAGACACGCATCACTCAGACACGCATCACTCAGACACGCATCACTCAGACACGCATCACTCAGACACGCATCACTCAGACACGCATCACTCAGACACGCATCACTCAGACACGCATCACTCAGACACGCATCACTCAGACACGCATCACTCAGACACGCATCACTCAGACACGCATCACATCACTCAGACACGCATCACTCAGACACGCATCACTCAGACACGCATCACTCAGACACGCATCACTCAGACACGCATCACTCAGACACGCATCACTCAGACACACATCACTCAGACACACATCACTCAGACACACATCACTCAGACACACATCACTCAGACACACATCACTCAGACACACATCACTCAGACACACATCACTCAGACACACATCACTCAGACACACATCACTCAGACACACATCACTCAGACACACATCACTCAGACACACATCACTCAGACACACATCACTCAGACACACATCACTCAGACACACATCACTCAGACACACATCACTCAGACACACATCACTCAGACACACATCACTCAGACACACATCACTCAGACACACATCACTCAGACACACATCACTCAGACACACATCACTCAGACACACATCACTCAGACACGCATCACTCAGACACGCATCACTCAGACACGCATCACTCAGACACGCATCACTCAGACACGCATCACTCAGACACGCATCACTCAGACACGCATCACTCAGACACGCATCACTCAGACACGCATCACTCAGACACGCATCACTCAGACACGCATCACTCAGACACGCATCACTCAGACACGCATCACTCAGACACGCATCACTCAGACACGCATCACTCAGACACGCATCACTCAGACACGCATCACTCAGACACGCATCACTCAGACACGCATCACTCAGACACGCATCACTCAGACACGCATCACTCAGACACGCATCACTCAGACACGCATCACTCAGACACGCATCACTCAGACACGCATCACTCAGACACGCATCACTCAGACACGCATCACTCAGACACGCATCACTCAGACACGCATCACTCAGACACGCATCACTCAGACACGCATCACTCAGACACGCATCACTCAGACACGCATCACTCAGACACGCATCACTCAGACACGCATCACTCAGACACGCATCACTCAGACACGCATCACTCAGACACGCATCACTCAGACACCATCACTCAGACACGCATCACTCAGACACGCATCACTCAGACACGCATCACTCAGACACACATCACTCAGACACACATCACTCAGACACACATCACTCAGACACACATCACTCAGACACACATCACTCAGACACACATCACTCAGACACACATCACTCAGACACACATCACTCAGACACACATCACTCAGACACACATCACTCAGACACACATCACTCAGACACACATCACTCAGACACACATCACTCAGACACACATCACTCAGACACACATCACTCAGACACACATCACTCAGACACACATCACTCAGACACACATCACTCAGACACACATCCCTCAGACACACATCACTCAGACACACATCACTCAGACACACATCACTCAGACACACATCACTCAGACACACATCACTCAGACACACATCACTCAGACACACATCACTCAGACACACATCACTCAGACACACATCACTCAGACACACATCACTCAGACACACATCACTCAGACACAATAAGACACAATAAGACACAATAAGACACAATAAGACACAATAAGACACAATAATCCCAGACAGACAGAAAGACAGACAGTTATATGGATGTCAGGGTTCACTTTGGGTCCGTTGTTCTGAAGATCAGAGAGCTGAAGACATCTCTTTCACACAAGCACACAGTGGATATACAGAGCAGCTTGCCTTGGCCTTGGCCTAATGACAGCTCACTGTTGTCTGTTGTTCCTAGCTAGCTAATGTTGGTAGCTAAAAGTAGGCTCACTAACTAGCTCACTAGTTAACTATGGGGTCTTGCTGTAATTCAGCAGCAGCGCATCATATTGTTCACAATCCAGTCCATTCAGAATAGCTGTGTGATGCAGAGAAATGCTAGTTTATTTAGGAAAAATCTTCATGTAGCTAACAAGCTAGCTGAGCTCACTTGTTCGCTCAATTGAAATGTCAGTTCAACATAAGTCCCAATATCACAGTGTTTCTATGTGCGTGCCTGGTTAGTTCTCTATACATTTTACTTTTTCAAATGTTATCTTACCTTCTATTTTGTATATTTTCATCAGACTACTGGGGACATATGAAGCCTGGAGGCTGCAGTAATGTTGAGATGTCAGTAGGGAGAGCTCTAGTCTAGAACACTGGAACCAAAGATACTCCCCTTTCATCTGTTCTGGAACCTTCAGTACCAGCTGATGAGGAGTGATGGGAATGGGTCACATGTTGTCTCTTGTAAAACATGTAGGTCCACTCCTCATATAAAGAAATGCAACTACAGTATTCTGACTTTAGACCATTTTCTATTTAGATACAGTAACATCCCTTATGTGACATGTTGTTGCTGCATGTTAATGCCCTGACTAGGCTACTTTAAAATGTGTCAACCACAGAACTCACACTTAGGCTACGCCTGCTTCTACTAACACTTACAGTAGACTACTTCATGTTTCCACGCAGTGACAGTACGTTGACTAACTGTTCATGACCTCTCCCCTTCACTTCACTCTGTAAGTACACTTGACGATATCTTGAAATATAGTTTTAGTTTTGATGTTTTTATCCAAACATCACATGACTTCCTGTATCTTTGTACTTGTTGGTTTATTTTGAACTGTGTTCTGGTTGTAACATCAGGGCCTGTATTCATAAAGTGTCTCAGACGGTCCATATAATTATGATCTAAAAGGCTAAACTGATCCCAGATCAGCTCTCCTACTCTGATACACTTTGTGAATACTGACCCTGGACTGTGTTTTGATGTGTTTAGTTTAGATCAGTTTATTCATTTACATGTTTAAAACATGATCAGTAGAGTATACCAGTAATACCCAGATCTCCATTCAATGTTCACTGTTTAACCGTTTAACAGTGTAAGTTTAACAGGGTCAAGTAGAACTGTGAGTGAGTGAGTGAGTGAGTGAGTGAGTGAGTGAGTGAGTGAGTGAGTGAGTGAGTGAGTGAGTGAGTGAGTGAGTGTGTGAGTGTGTGAGTGAGTGAGTGAGTGAGTGAGTGAGTGAGTGAGTGTAAATGTATTTTTACATATGAATCTGATTGTTGGATACAGAGTCATGACCAAAATTATTTGCACCCTTGACAAATACAGAGATATATTGTATGCTATAAAAAGATGGGGTGTACATTGTACATGTGGTTTCACATAAAGACTTGTGCATGCTGTTTTAAGAGCTCTGAGAGCAATACATTTTGAAAATGGCCTAAAGCATGACAGTAAGAGTGATTAAGTGGATTCTTCGTAAGAGCTTTAGGAGTAGTATAAACCTGAGACACAGTGATGGTGGTTGTGTATAGGAGTAGTATTAACATGAGACACAGTGATGGTGGGTTGTGTTTAGGAGTAGTATAAACCTGAGACACAGTGATGGTGGGTTGTGTATAGGAGTAGTATTAACATGAGACACCGTGATGGTGGGTTGTGTTTAGGAGTAGTATTAACATGAGACACAGTGATGGTGGGTTGTGTTTAGGAGTAGTATGAACCTAAGACACAGTGATGGTGGGTTGTGTTTAGGAGTAGTATTAACTTAAGACACAGTGATGGTGGGTTGTGTTTAGGAGTAGTATTAACCTAAGACACAGTGATGGTGGGTTGTGTTTAGGAGTAGTATTAACATGAGACAGTGATGGTGGGTTGTGTTTAGGAGTAGTATTAACATGAGACAGTGATGGTGGGTTGTGTTTAGGAGTAGTATTAACATGAGACAGTGATGGTGGGTTGTGGTTTTGTTGGTTTAGATGCACACACTCAGTGTCACTTCCCTGTTCTACTTTCCTATCTGTCCTCTCACAGACCTCCTGAATCATATCAGAAATCTATATCTGCACTCTAGACTATTCAGAATATGTTCCTCTGTGGCTCAGTTTGTAGAACATGGCTCAAAGACTGTACATTGCTTTTGATAAGTAAATGGCAATATGTATGGACAGCAGACTACAATAGACCACACAGTCAGTACAGCAGGCTATGGTGATGTTCAATCATGCCTCTCCTAGATACAGCTTCTACCAGTACTGTACAACAGAGGAGGCTGGTATACAGGAGGATGGGCTCATTATAATGGCTGGAATGACAGGAACATCATTCAATTTATTCCTATTTCTTCCCAAATGAATGAGGACATCATGAGGACTGGGGGCTGCAGTAATGTAGCGATGCCAGTAGGTGGAGCGCTAGTCTAGAACACTGAACCTTCAGTACCACTTTGATGCAGCTGATGAGGAGTGATGGTCATGGGTGTTTAAATGGAATGGGTTCTAATTGAATAACATCAATGAACTTTGACCTGTATATTCAGAACTCAGAAGGGCAAGGTAGGTCATTAAAATGATAATGTTATAAATAGTATAGTCAACACATTGTTTACATGGTTCTGTCTGTAGTATAAAAGACCACAGTGAAAATTGACACATTTTTTAAATAAAATAAATATATGCCCAGACTTGTCTTTTACACCATTTCTGTTCTATTACAGTAACAGCCCTTTTCTGGTGTGTTGGTCTGGTTGCCATGTTAATGTCTTTACTAAACAGGAAGGACAGTTCTGCATCCACTACTTGTGTTCTGACTGCTTTTATAAGGTTTCAACACTTACTTCTTGTTTTCACTCACTACCAGACAGTTGACTCACTGTACAAGACCTCTCCTCTTCACTTCACTCTGGAACTACTCTTGACAATATCTTGAAATATAGTTTTTGGTTATTTGTTTTTAGTCATTAGTCAAATACTTGAGGGTAATGTATAATTTGTGTGTGTGTGTGTGTGTGTGTGTGTGTGTGAGAGAGAGAGAGAGAGAGTGAAAGTCACTGGCTGTTTAGCCTCACAGCTTGAGGATAGGTGCTGTCATTGAACCTGGTGGTCATTCTTTAGTCACTGGCTGTTTAGCCTCACAGCTTGAGGATAGGTGCTGTCATTGAACCTGGTGGTCATTCTTTAGTCACTGGCTGTTTATCCTCACAGCTTGGGGATAGGTGCTGTCATTGAACCTGGTGGTCATTCTTTAGTCACTGGCTGTTTATCCTCACAGCTTGGGGATAGGAGCTGTCATTGAACCTGGTGGTCAGTCTTTAGGCTGCTGTACAGCTTGACGGACCGTAGAGGATTGAACATTTATCCTCCTATATTTGGGGTTCTGAGAATAAAACAGCTTCAGAACAATCAATGTAGAAATATGTGTTTACAGTTCTACACATCTGGTCAATAAGTGGTTGTTGTTTATGTTGTTTACAATGATGATGACTCCTGTATATATTAGTAACTCCTGTAATATTTATTTTTGCATCATGTCAGTTTAAGTAGACAGACATAGACAGACATGCAACACATCACACACATTACATACATAGTGCAATAGACTTACAGACAGACAGTATTCACATAGACAACCATATTGCACAATACAACACAACACAATATGAGCCTGGTTCATTTTCAGTAATGAGGTCCTGTACCCCAGTTACAGTTTCTACTTCAATGTATCAGGTGGAGTTAATCACCAGCTATAGAGTGAGTTGTTGTTCATGTTTCTAAGACTGCAGGGTGGGAGATGCAACAATGGTCTTGAGAACAGCAGGAAGTGTGTTGGTGGTCTTTCTCTGGTCTGTGACAGGTATGGTCTCATTCATAACTTATACGTTGGTCAATCTACAGACATTTGTATTACATTTGCTTGTGTTCTGTTAGGCATCTCCACTTCACTTTAAATAGTTATGTTTCACACCTCACTGAGTGATGATTATCTGTGGTTTCCAATTTGGCAACAAAGTGTGGACAAACCCTAAACAGTGTGAGTGTGAGCCAAATACCTTGTTCTAATTCTGATACCATTGTGATGTCTAACTGTGTTTCAGTGGTACTGGGTCAGGATGGCTGGAGTGTTACATACACCACTCAGAGTATCTGTACCTTGAAGGGGTCAACAGTGGATCTGTTCTGCTCTTACACATATCCCAGTGGTCATAAAGTCACAACAACCTTCTGGTTCACTAAAATGGAGGCTGGTATAGAACCTGAAGATCTAGGTCAGGACCCAGAGTATGCAGGTCATCTGGAGTATCATGGAGATAAGAAGAAAGAATGTACCCTGAAAATCACAGACTTGAGAGAGAGAGACTCAGCTACGTACAAGTTCAGATTACTAACAGATCAGGAAGGAGGGAAATATTCTGGAAGTCCTGGAGTCACTCTGTCTGTCACAGGTACAGTTACATTCAATATAGTTAAACTGTTGAATTTAATTTAGTTCAGGATAAATGTCTTGGTTTGTAGTTATCTCTGTATAACATAGGATTTCCTCCATCTTTGTATTAGAGTGACACGTCAGTGATAAAGGGATTTACAGTGATATTGTTTTTTCTCCAGGTCTTCAGGTGAAGGTGACTGGAGGACATCAGGACAAGACACTGACCTGTATCACCACCTGTACTCTGACTGACAACCCCACCTACATCTGGTACAAGAACGGACAACATCTAGATGAGAGCACCTCCCCCAAGTACAAATACTCAGTCTCCAATGACTATGAAGACAGTTACTCCTGTGCTGTAAAAGGCCATGAGGATCTCCACTCTCCTGCAGTTTGTGAGTGTTTATTTATTAAGGGACAGATTGACATTTACTGTGGGTCGGGACAGGACTGGTCTTCAAAGTTTAAAATATTTTCACATGACCCTCCCCTTGTACTGTAAAATAAATTGAACACCCTCCCCCTCATAGAATTAACTCAAAATCATGTTTACGAACACAAATAAGAATAACTGTAGCGACCTGCATTTATAAACGTGAATACCGACTGATCGATGCCACGCAGGGCTACGGGCCAGAAGGTTGAGGGTTCCCGACCACCACAGACAAGCTCACCCTGCCTGTTCTATTACACTGTGATCATATACAAAATATATGCAACACATTTTCCACCAACAGGTTTCTGTTCCAATGCAGCACACAGCCAATAAACAAAGCATACAGACTTCAGGCACTTCAATGTCATGGTTTGTGTTTTCAACACCACAATAAATAGACAATGTAAATCTGGACAAACAGAGAACACATCCCTCCCTACCTTGTAGTCTTACCCAGTATTGAAGGCTTGACAATCTCTGAATGTCATTCAACTTGTTGGTGTTTTGTAACTAATGTCTCTTTCCGTTCATCAAATGGCTGCTGCTCAGTTTGGATTGATTGACTGATTGATTTTATTTGTCAGTTAAAGAAATACATATATAAACCATATTATTTTAAGTGACCAGGATTGTTGTTTTAAAGGATTGTACAATAAAGTTGGGGACTTATATCCATTGTGGTCCCTGTGTTTTACATAAATACATATACAATTATACTGAACAAAAATATAAACGCAATGTGCAACAATTTCAACCATTTTACTGGGTTACATTTCATATAAGGTAATCAGTCAGTTGAAATACTGTATATTCATTAGGTCCTAATCTATGGATTTCACATGACTGGGCAGGGCCACAACCATGGGTGGGCTTGGGAGGGCATAGGCCCACCCACTGGGGAGCCAGGCTCAGCCAATCAGACTGAGGTTTTCCCAACAAAATGGCTTTATCACAGACAGAATTACTCCTCGGTTTCATCAGCTGTCTGGGTGGCTGTTCTCAGATGATCCTGCAGGTGAAGAAGCCGGATGTGGAAATCCTGGACTGAATGTAAAAAAACACACAATCCTCCCCTAAACAAAAACTAAATAAATCCCTAATACATCACTGTAAAACTGTATACAATGTATATCTGTGTTGGTTTCATTTTGTAATATGAGAAATGTTAGCATTTCTAGATAGAACTGAGAATACAATCTAGCTGACCTCTTGTTATGTCACTGTGTTTCAGGTGTTCAGGGTCAGAGCTGCAACAGAGTGACTTACACCAAGAGGAGAATCTGTGTCTTGAAGGGGTCAACAGTGGACATATCCTGTACTTATGTTGGTTATTATTACGCCACATCATCATTCTGGTTTAGAAGTGATAAGTCGACACCTGAAGACCTAACCACAGACCCAGGGTATGCAGGTCGTGTGGAGTACACTGGAACATACAGAGGTCCCTTCACCCTGAGAATCACAGATCTGAGAGAGGAGGACTCAGCTGAGTATCGCTTCACTTTTAAAGCAAACAACATTGAATGGGGTCATAGTTTCCCAGGAACAAGTCTGTCTGTCACAGGTAATACTACACTGTATGATACAACTGTAAATCATAATGAATTACAGGATGAATATATGAACCATCCTGTTAACACAGAGGTGTATGTGGTTTTATACATATTGTTTCAGGTCTGCAGGTGAAGGTGACTCCTGCTGCAGAGGGACAGAAGACACTGACCTGTATCACCACCTGTACTCTGACTGACAACCCCACCTACATCTGGTACAAGAACGGACAACGTCTAGATGAGAGCACCTCCCCCCAGTACAAAGACTCAGTCTCCAGTAACTATGGAGACAGTTACTCCTGTGCTGTAAATGGCCACGATAATCTCCATTCTCCTGCAGTGTGTGAGTATGAATGAAACTAGTATTTTATGTGGTATCATTTGGAACAAATAAGAATGGTTTTAATTTCTCTGTCAATATTCTTAACTAGATATATTGGAATGATAAACAGTTTTATAGATGTATGTCAATATATATATTGTTTATTATTCAAAATGAACCTGTCCAATACATCTAAAACATTGAGTCTCATTTTGGTTTCAGGAATTGATCAGTTACATTTTGTTTCAGGTGTTGTGGGTGAGAGCTGTATGAATGTGACTTACACCCATCAGAGTATCTGTGCTTTGAAAGGGTCAACAGTGGACATATCCTGCTTTTACACACATCCCAGTTGGTATAACGTCACAGAAGTGTCCTGGTTCAACAAATGGGAGTCTGGTGTCACTAAAGACCTGAGCCTGAACCCAGAGTATGTAGATCGTGTGGAAAACCATCGACAAACAGAAAAGGACTCCACCCTGAGAATCACAGACCTGAGAGAAAGTGACTCAACTGAGTACAAGTTCAGATTTACAACTGATAAGGCAAGATGGGGGTACAGCTTCCCTGGAACATCTTTGACTGTCACAGGTAACACTGCACATTATAAAGGTTTGAAGAGTCATGATGTTAATAATTAACTCAAACCAATTCTGAACCATATACTCTTTTTTTGCTCTCCTTTAATTCAGGTTCTCAGGTGGAGGTGACTCCTAAATGGAGGTCAGAGTATAAGACACTGTCCTGTAGCACCACCTGTACTCTGACTGACAACCCCATCTATATCTGGTACAAGAACGGACAACATCTAGATGAGAGCACCTCCCCCCAGTACAAAGACCCAGTCTCCAGTAACTATGAAGACAGTTACTCCTGTGCTGTAAAAGGCCATGAGGATCTCCTCTCTCCTGCAGTTTGTGAGTGTTTATTTATTAATAAGGGACAGATTGAAATTTACTGTGGAACGGGACGGGACTGGTCTTCAAAGTGTACATTTTTTCACTTGACCCTCCCCTTGTACTTTAAAATAAATTGAACACCCTCCCCCTCATAGAATTAACTCAAAATAATATTTTCGACCACAAATCAGAATAACTGTAGCGACCTGCATTTATAAACGTGAATACCGACTTTGCCACTTTAGCCTGCTTTTGTGGCCTGATCGATGCCACGCAGGGCTACGGGCCAGAAGGTTGAGGGTTCCCGACCACCACAGACAAGCTCAACCTGCCTGTTCTATTACACTGTGATCATATACAAAATATATGCAACACATTTTCCACCAACAGGTTTCTGTTCCAATGCAGCACACAGCCAATAAACAAAGCATACTGACTTCAGGCACTTCAATGTCATGGTTTGTGTTTTCAACACCACAATAAATAGACAATGTAAATCTGGACAAACAGAGAATACATCCCTCCCTACCTTGTAGTCTTACCCAGTATTGAAGGCCTGACAATCTCTGAATGTCATTCAACTTGTTGGTGTTTTGTAACTAATGTCTCTTTCCGTTCATCAAATGGCTGCTGCTCAGTTTGGATTGATTGACTGATTGATTTTATTTGTCAGTTAAAGAAATACATATATAAACCATATTATTTTAAGTGACCAGGATTGTTGTTTTAAAGGATTGTACAATAAAGTTGGGGACTTATATCCATTGTGGTCCCTATGTTTTACATAAATACATATACAATTATACTGAACAAACATATAAACGCAACGTGCAACAATTTCAACCATTTTACTGAGTTACAGTTCATATAAGGTAATCAGTCAGTTGAAATACTGTATATTCATTAGGTCCTAATCTATGGATTTCACATGACTGGGCAGGGTCACAACCATGGGTGGGCTTGGGAGGGCATAGGCCCACCCACTGGGGAGCCAGGCCCAGCCAATCAGACTGAGGTTTTCCCAACAAAATGGCTTTATCACAGACAGAATTACTCCTCGGTTTCATCAGCTGTCTGGGTGGCTGTTCTCAGATGATCCTGCAGGTGAAGAAGCCGGATGTGGAAATCCTGGACTGAATGTAAAAAAACACACAATCCTCCCCTAAACAAAAACTAAATAAATCCCTAATACATCACTGTAAAACTGTATACAATGTATATCTGTGTTGGTTTCATTTTGTAATATGAGAAATGTTAGCATTTCTAGATAGAACTGAGAATACAATCTAGCTGACCTCTTGTTATGTCACTGTGTTTCAGGTGTTCAGGGTCAGAGCTGCAACAGAGTGACTTACACCAAGAGGAGAATCTGTGTCTTGAAGGGGTCAACAGTGGACATATCCTGTACTTATGTTGGTTATTATTCCACCACATCATCATTCTGGTTTAGAAGTGATAAGTCGACCCCTGAAGACCTAACCACAGACCCAGGGTATGCAGGTCGTGTGGAGTACACTGGAACATACAGAGATCCCTTCACCCTGAGAATCACAGATCTGAGAGAGGAGGACTCAGCTGAGTTTCGCTTCACTTTTAAAACAAACAACATTGACTGGGGTCATAGTTTCCCAGGAACAAGTCTGTCTGTCACAGGTAATACTACACTGTATGATACAACTGTAAATCATAATGAATTACAGGATAAATATATGAACCATCCTGTTAACACAGAGGTGTATGTGGTTTTATACATATTGTTTCAGGTCTGCAGGTGAAAGTGACTCCTGCTGCAGAGGGACAGAAGACACTGACCTGTATCACCACCTGTACTCTGACTGACAACCCCACCTACATCTGGTACAAGAACGGACAACGTCTAGATGAGCCCACTTCCCAACAATACTCTAGTAATACCCTAGTAGTGTTGGGTCATTCTGCGGACAGTTACTCCTGTGCTGTAGAACACCATGAGGACCTCCACTCTCCTGCAGTGTGTAAGTATGAATTAATCTACTATTTTACTTAGAAAGCATCAAAAACTTTACATCAATGAGAAGAGTATTACTGCTTTATCTCTACATATTCATCATTACATAGAAATGACAGACAATGTCATAGATATATGCATGTCTATAGTGACAATGTTCAGTACCTCAGACACTTGAAGAATAGTTTAGTAGAGACACTCAAGTCCTAAAGTGTATTATTATTGTTCATGTTTTGTGTAAGTGAGAGTTTTAGATAAGTGAGTGATAGTTTTAGTTTAGTGAGTGATAGTTTTAGTAAGTGAGTGATAGTTTTAGTAAGTGATAGTTTTAGATAAGTGAGTGATAGTTTTAGTAAGTGATAGTTTTAGATAAGTGAGTGATAGTTTTAGTAAGTGATAGTTTTAGATAAGTGAGTGATAGTTTTAGTGAGTGATAGTCTTAGATAAGTGAGTGATAGTTTTAGTAAGTGATAGTTTTAGTAAGTGATAGTTTTAGATAGTTCTCTGACTTTAGATATGATTTATTTTTGACATGACGTCATTTGAGGTAGTATACTACAGTCCTGACCCTCTGACATATTCTCCTTTACTAGATGCTCCAAGGAACACCTCAGTGTCAGTCAGTCCCTCTGGTGAAATAGTGGAGGGCAGTTCAGTGACTCTGACCTGCAGCAGTGATGCCAACCCACCTGTGGACAAATACACCTGGTACAAGAAGAACGTAACCTCACCAAAAGCATCAGGACAGAGTTACAGCATCATTAACATCAGCTCTGAGGACAGAGGAGAATATTACTGTGAGGCCCAGAATGGAAGAGGATCTATGAACTCTACAGCTCTGATGATCATTGTAGCAGGTAAAGTTTCATCTTCAATACTTCAATACAAAATGATGTTCAATAAGAAATGATGTTTCAAGGTATCTTCTTCTAGTTTGCCTCATTACACATTGGTTTATAACTATACATAGGCTTCTATATACAAGTATTACATTAATGTCCTGTATTGCTGTATATTCGTTTTCACTTCATAATAACATGTACTCATATCATCCATTTTTTATTTTAGGGAAACAGACCTCAGTTCTGACTGCAGCTGTAGGAATCATAGTGGTTGTTCTGGTTCTCATCCTCTGTCTCTCTGGACTCATGTGTTTCAGGTGAGTAAAGAAGGAAAACTGATATTTGTATTATTCCTTCACCTTAACACTCTGATTTGTTACAAACTTAATTCATTCATAAATGTATTTATTTGCCCAACGCCCTTAACTGCTAAACTGTATTAGTAACATATCAACTTCCACTAGAGGTCAGTAGAGAGCAGAACTCACTCTGTCCCTCTTTACAGGAGTTTCACAGGAGGAAGTGATGCGTCAACAGACACACAGGTGATTATATCAGTTATTAGTTACACCATGGCACCCCCCCCCCCCCCGTGTAGTGTTAGGGCAAAAAACAAAACGTGCACCCAGAGGGAGCCCCAGCTCCGAGTTTGGGAAACCCTGAGTTACAACTAATTTACTGTTTCACTACAGTCTCTTTGATACTATTTTCATTGTTTTCTCTCTCTCTCTCTCTCTCTCTCTCTCTCTCTCTCTCTCTCTCTCTCTCTCTTTCTCTCTCTCTCTCTCTCTCTCTCTCTCTCTCTCTCTCTCTCTCTCTCTCTCTCTCTCTTTCTCTCTCTCTCTCTCTCTCTCTCTCTCTCTCTCTCTCTCTCTCTCTCTCCCTCTCCACAGAGTGTCCGCCCTGACTGTAACAGTGACACGTACACAGGTCTGAACATGAGGACCATGTCCCCTGACTACGACACTCTGGCAGTAAGTCTCTTATAATACATTTGGATTGTTTGTGTTTTATACAGTACTTTAATGTGTTTATAGAAAATGATGGAAAGACTGTTTCAAAGAACACATGCATTTCCTCTCTCTCTCCCTCTCCTACTCTCCCTATATCTTTCCCTCTCAATATATATCTTTCCCTCTCTCTTTCTCACTCTCTCTCTCTCTTTCTGTCCACAGAATGTCCATGCTGACCCTAACAGTGACCCCAACAGTGACATGTACACACCTCTGAACATGAAGACCATATCACCAGAGTATGACACCCTGGCAGTAAGTGTGTGTGTGTGTCCATAAACATTTTAGTGGGAGTGTAAATTGCTAATTCAGTATCTTCTTTCAGAATGTGAGGGGACCCTCCCACTGAAGAGAACCACCACAGAACCTGCACTGAAGAGAACCACCACAGAACCTGGACTGAAGGAAAGTACCTCAGAACATCAACTGAAGAGAACCACCACAGATCCTTTACTGAAAAGAACCACCACAGAACCTGGACTGAAGAGAATCACCACAGAAGCTGGACTGAAGAGATTCACCACAGAAGCTGGACTAAAGAGCTACGGTTCCAATCCAAAGCCAGGCCTCACCTCTATTCTCTTGCAACCATATCTAGATGGTTTTCCAGACCATGAACTTTAGCTTTGAGTAAATGGTGGAATATATTTGTAATGTTCTTATTATGATGATAAATGGGATGGGTTATGCTGCTGCTTTTTTTCAATGGGATTTTCCCATTTCCATATTTTTTCTTGTGTCCCAATCTGTTTCCTATCTGTAGTTTAAGATGACATTTCTGATCTGTTTCTATGGGGTTTTGCCATATACAGATGTTTTATAACATCAATAGTACTACTTTCCTCAGTAACTAATGTGGATAATATTGATAACAGCTTTCTATTATTTTTGTAGCTTTTGGGCCAAGTTTCTCCTGATGTGTTTAATGATTTACTTTGTATTGCTGTCAGACATTATTACTTATTTGTATGTTTTATATTACGTAATCCTATATTGTTTTCTTTCATAAAAAGAAATGTAATCAGTACATTACATACATTTAAGCATTTGCAGTTTTTTACATGTTATATTAATTATAATTGTATATTAAAAACATGTGTCTGTCTCTCTGTCTGTCTCCCCGCCATAGTATATACAGACTGCACTACCAGACCCCACCACAAGGGGCATAGTATATACAGGCTGCACTACCAGACCCCACCACAGGGGCATAGTATATACAGACTGCACTACCAGACCCCACCACAGGGGGCATAGTATACACAGACTGCACTACCAGACCCCACCACAGGGGGCATAGTATATACAGACTGCAGTACCAGACCCCACCACAAGGGGCATAGTATATACAGGCTGCACTACAAGACCCCACCACAGGGGCATAGTATATACAGACTGCACTACCAGACCCCACCACAGGGGGCATAGTATATACAGACTGCACAACCAGACCCCACCACAGAGGCATAGTATATACATACTGCACTACCAGACCCCACCACAGGGGCATAGTATACACAGACTGCACTACCAGACCCCACCACAAGGAGCATAGCCACTATTACAGGAGTTTGATTTCTGATTTAATCAAGACACTTCAACAATAAAGAAATACATGCTGTACATCTAACATTGATTTACTGTGAGGTTTAGCTACAATGTTTCCTGATGGAGGACCTCTCCTCCCCTCATGACTCCAGTGGTGGACCTCTCCTCCCCTCAGGATTCCAGTCATGGACCTCTCCTCCCCTCAGGATTCCAGTGTTGTACCTCTACTCCCCTCATGATTCCAGTGTTGGACCTTTCCTCCCCTCAGGATTCCAGTGTTGGACCTCTCCTCTCCTCAGGACTCCAGTGTTGGATCTCTCCTCCCCTCATGACTCCAGTGGTGGACCTTTCCTCCCCTCAGGATTCCAGTGTTGGACCTCTCCTCCCCTCAGGACTCCAGTTGTGGACCTCTCCTCCCCTCACGACTCCAGTGTTGTACCTCTTCTCCCCTCGTGACTCCAGTTGTGGATCTCTCCTCCCATCATGACTTCAGTGGTGGACCTCTCCTCTCCTCATGACTCCAGTGGTGGACCTCTCCTCTCCTCATGACTCCAGTGGTGGACCTCTCCTCCCCTCAGGACTCCAGTTGTGGACCTCACCTCCCCTCGTGACTCCAGTTGTGGATCTCTCCTCCCCTCAGGACTTCAGTGGTGGACCTCTCCTCCCATCATGACTTCAGTGGTGGACCTCTCCTCTCCTCCCCTCAGGACTCCAGTGATGGACCTCTCCTCTCCTCCCCTCAGGACTCCAGTGATGGATCTCTCCTCTCCTACCCTCAGGACTCCAGTGGTGGACCTCTCCTCTCCTCTCCTCAGGACTCCAGTGGTGGATCTCTCCTCTCCTCTCCTCAGGACTCCAGTGGTGGACCTATCCTCTCCTCTCCTCAGGAATCCAGTGGTGGACCTCTCCTCTCCTCTCCTCAGGACTCCAGTGGTGGACCTCTCCTCTCCTCAGGACTCCAGTGATGGATCTCTCCTCTCCTCAGGACTCCAGTGGTGGACCTCTCCTCTCCTCATGACTCCAGTGGTGGACCTCTCCTCCTCTCAGGACTCCAGTTGTTCACCTCTCCTCTCCTCAGGACTCTAGTAGTGGACCTCTCCTCCCTCTCAGGACTCCAGTAGTTGACCTCTCATCCCCTCATGACTCCAGTGGTGGACCTCTCCTCCCTCGGGACACCAGTGGTGGACCTCTCCTCCCCTCAGGACTCTACTGGATGTGTATGTTTAACTCTGGCTATCATACCTGGGTTGTTAGTGTGACTCTAGACCATGCTAGCCCACTGAGCTAAAGTGTAGACATTAGCTCCTGTTCACTAACATGAATCTCCAGGTCTAAGACAAGGTTATCTCATCATTACAGACCAGCTTCGTTCACTGAAATCACACCCAGTCTGTTGTTTGCTTATTCCACATCTAAATTATACATACTTTAATGTGAGTCTATATACCTACAGCTATAGACTGTCCAAAATAGCACCCTATTCCTACATAGTGCACTATTTTCTACCAGAGCCTCATAGTCACGGTCAAACAGTGCACTGTGTAGGGGATAGGGTGCCATTTAGGTCACATTCATAATGTTGGGTTGTTGTAAGGTTGCTGTAATGGATTTATTCTGACCATGGTCCTTCCCTACCTCAGGTCCCCCTGTCCCTCTCTCTGGGAGGGGGACGTCACCATGGACCTCACTGAGAAACACATATTGGACCTTTTCAAAACGTATGACCATCATGCCCCATTTCTATCTGTTTTAGTTCTGTATCTGCATCTCTAACTACATGTTAGTTAACAGACGCTCTTATCCAGAGAGACTTACAGGAGTAAGTAGGGTTAAGTGCTTTGCTCAAGGGCACACTGGCTGTTTTTTTCTCACCTAGTTGGCTCAGGTATTTGAACCAGCAACCTTTCTGTTATTGGCCCAACACTCATAACCACTAGTCTACCTGCACAACCACTGCTTAGGCTTCTCTTGCTGTGAGTTTCTTTGTTTCTGACATGGTGTGATAATCATCAAGGTACATAACATTAACACTTTAAATGGTTCACTCAAAATGGCCGCCGGTCCCCCATTCTAGTACTATTACATTTATCTCTGTCTGCTGAGTTGGAATGAGAATCATCATTATTGTACATTCTAATACTATTACATTTATCTCTGTCTGCTGAGTTGGAATGAGAATCTTTGTTGTTGTACATTCTAATTCAATGTCCTTTACTGTAGGTGTGGGGAGATGGAGTATCATTGTTCTGCATGAGATTATGTGCCTTTTGTCAACTTCAAGAATGCCAACATGGCCGCTGTCGCCTTAGAGAGGCTCCAGGTGAGTGGTGGGATGAAACATAATGCTGTCTAAATGCCTTCAACTATGTGAGATGTGCTTTCAATTATTTAGCTTAAACTTTAGAAGTTTATACTTTTGGGAAAATGCTATTGGTTCCATTGTACTATTGGGACAATGCTTATTAGTCCCATTATGAGTGGACCACAGTCCCAACGCTTGCAGGTATCCACTGATTCATTTCAAACCACTCATTGTTGATTTCCAACTTGTTGTGTAATATTCATGTCCATTGGCCGATGAGCACCGATACGTTTTCTCTCAAATTTCTCTTCATATGACAAGGATTGAAAAGGATTTGCCAGTAGATTGCCGACTTGATGCATGAAGATGACTGCTTGTCCAGCTTGTCTAGCTAAGATTTTGAAAGTATGATGTGGACATGATCAGTCCAATCAAAGCTATGGGTTTTTAACTTGATTTGACGCCATTTTAGGCCAACGACCTTGAGCCTTCTTGGATGGGCACTTCTAATGTAAATATATGGCACCACCTAAATTGCCTGAAATTTTTTAGTTCTCCCTGTAGATTTTGTGGTGACGTAGTGTCCCCATGAGTGACAGAACACTGAGCCAATCACAGCGCGACTAGAGAACATTACCCACGCCTACGCTCCTCATTTTCCGCTGGCTGCCCCACCACCACTGAAAGCTATAAGCTTTGCTGAAACAACTGCATTTTGGA
Organism: Oncorhynchus kisutch; assembly: GCF_002021735.2. Taxonomy (NCBI): domain Eukaryota; kingdom Metazoa; phylum Chordata; class Actinopteri; order Salmoniformes; family Salmonidae; genus Oncorhynchus; species Oncorhynchus kisutch. Next base: position 480,026 of record NW_022265017.1, on the reverse strand, counting down.
GCTGCCTTCCTAAAGAAAACAAAAAAAGAGGCCATGATTGTATGCGGCTTTATTAACTCAATGATTATTTTTTTTACATTGTTTGTAAACTGATATTTGAGACATAGTAATGCCAAAATAACATGCAAAACAGGCAACATTTCTTTAGTTAAACAGGTGGGGCTCAAAACAGGTGGGGCTCTGCCCTGAATGACGGTCACCATTGGTTAGCCCTATATATTGGGGCAGGTAGCGTTCTCCAGGCACCCGCTAAACCCAGATTTGTCCATCGGACTGCCAGATGGTGAAACATGATTTATCAATCCAGACAACACGTTTCTACTGCTCCAGAGTCCAATGTCTGCTTTACACCACTGCAGCTGACGCCTGGCATTGAACATGGTGAGCTTAGGCTTGAGTGTGGCTGCTCGGCCATGGAAACCCATTTCCTGAAGCTCCGGACTAACAGTTCTTGTGCTGAAGTTGCTTCCAGAGGAAGTTTGGAACTCAGTAGTGAGTGTTGCAACCGAGGACAGACAATTGTTAAGCGCTAAGCGTTTCAGCACACGGCCTGTTCTGTGAACTTGTGTGGCCTATGACTTCGAGGCTGAGCTTTTGTTGCTCCTATTCGTTTCCACTTGACAATAACAGCACTTACAGTTGACCGGGGCAGCTCTAGCACTGAAGAAATTTGATAAACCTTGATAAGGTGGCATTCTATGACGGTGCCGTGTTGCAAGTCACTGAGCTCTTCAGTAAAGCCATTCTACTCCCAATGTTTGTTAACAGAGATTGCATGGCCGTGTGCTCGATTTTCCATATGTCAGCTTAGTAGAATCCCCCCAAACGGCTTAGACTTTTAGAGGTACAGAAACCCAGTGTCAGAGGGAGCAATGACCAGCACCTAGACACATAAATCACATCAAATTGTATTTGTCACATGCTCCGAATACAACAGGTGTAGACCTTACTGTGAAATGATTACTGACAAGAGCTTAACTAACAATGCTTTTTTATGTACGAAAATATTTTTGTATTATAAAAATACAAAATATATATGTATAAAAAAATCACACAATAAAATATCAATAATGAAGCAATAACCAATTACATGAAATACTATTCATGGTCATTTTCCAAAAACACACAATAGGACAATAATCCCAGACAGACAGACAGACTTAGTTATATACATGTCAGGGTTCACTTTGGGTCCGTTGTTCTGAAGATCAGTGAGCTGAACACAGCTCTTTCACACAAGAACACAGTGGATATACAGAGCAGCTTGCCTTGGCCTTGGCCTAATGACAGCTCACTGTTGTCTGTTGTTTCTAGCTAGCTAGCTAACTACGATAGCTAAATGTTAGGTAACTAACTAGCTCACAAGCTAACTATAGGGTCTTGCTGTAATTCAGCGGCAGCATATCATATTGTTCACAATCCAGTCCATTCAGAGTAGCTGAGTGATGCACAAAAATGCTTGTTTATCACTGAATAACAGCCACTTCATGTAGCTAACATGCTAGCTGAGCTCACTAGTTCACTCAATTCAAACACAAGTTCAATATAACTCCCAATAACACAGTATTTTCACATGTGTGCCTGGTTTATTCTATATATATATATTTACATTTTCAAATGTTATTTAATCTTAAAATGTGTGTATCTTCATTGGACTAGTAGGGACATATGAAGCCTGGAGGCTGCAGTAATGTTGAGATGTCAGTAGGGAGAGCTCTAGTCTAGAACACTGGAACCAAAGATACTCCCCTTTCATCTGTTCTGGAACCTTCAGTACCAGCTGATGAGGAGTGATGGGAATGGGTCACATTTTGTCTCTTGTAAAACATGTAGGTCCACTCCTCATATAAAGAAATGCAACTACAGTATGCTGACTTTAGACCATTTTCTATTTAGATACAGTAACATCCCTTATGTGACATGTTGTTGCTGCATGTTAATGCCCTGACTAGGCTACTTTAAAATGTGTCAACCACAGAACTCACACTTAGGCTACGCCTGCTTCTACTAATACTTACAGTAGACTACTTCTTGTTTCCACGCAGTGACAGTAAGTTGACTAACTGTTCAAGACCTCTCCCCTTCACTTCACTCTGTAAGTACACTTGACAATATCTTCAAATATAGTTTTAGTTTTGATGTTTTTATCCAAACATCACATGGCTTCCTGTATCTTTGTACTTGTTGGTTTATATTGAACTGTGTTCTGGTTGTAACATCAGGGCCTGTATTCATAAAGTGTCTCAGACGGTCCATATAATTATGATCTAAAAGGCTAAACTGATCCCAGATCAGCTCTCCTACTCTGATACACTTTGTGAATACTGACCCTGGACTGGGGTTTCATGTGTTTAGTTTAGTTCAGTTTATTCATTTACATGTTTAAAACATGATCAGTAGAGTATACCAGTAATACCCAGATCTCCATTCAATGTTCACTGTTTAACCGTTTAACAGTGTAAGTTTAACAGGGTCAAGTATAACTGTGAGTGAGTGAGTGAGTGAGTGAGTGAGTGAGTGAGTGAGTGAGTGAGTGAGTGAGTGAGTGAGTGAGTGAGTGAGTGAGTGAGTGAGTGAGTGAGTGAGTGAGTGAGTGAAAATGTATTTTTACATATGAATCTGATTGTTGGATACAGAGTCATGACCAAAATGATTTGCACCCTTGACAAATACAGAGATATATTGTATGCTATAAAAAGATGGGATGTACATTGTACATGTGGTTTCACATAAAGACTTGTGCATGCTGTTTTAAGAGCTCTGAGAGCAATACATTTTGAAAATGGCCTAAAGCGTGACAGTAAGAGTGATTAAGTGGATTCTTCGTAAGAGCTTTAGGAGTAGTATAAACCTGAGACACAGTGATGGTGGTTGTGTATAGGAGTAGTATTAACATGAGACAGTGATGGTGGGTTGTGTTTAGGAGTAGTATTAACATGAGACACAGTGATGGTGGGTTGTGTTTAGGAGTAGTATAAACCTGAGACACAGTGATGGTGGTTGTGTACAGGAGTAGTATTAACATGAGACACAGTGATGGTGGGTTGTGTTTAGGAGTAGTATTAACATGAGACACAGTGATGGTGGGTTGTGTTTAGGAGTAGTATTAACATGAGACACAGTGATGGTGGGTTGTGTTAAGGAATAGTATTAACATGAGACACAGTGATGGTGGGTTGTGTTTAGGAGTAGTATTACACTGAAGCTCTGTCAGAGTGACCATCGAGTTCTTGGTCACCTACCTGACCAAGGCCCTTCTCCTCCGATTGCTCTTCCATTATAGAATGATGGAGGCCACTGTGTTCTTGGGGACCTTCAATGCTGCAGACATGTTTTGTACCCTTCCCCAGATCTTTGCCTCGACCCAATCCTGTCTCGGAGCTCTACAGACAATTCCTTCGCGGTCATGGCTTGTATTTTTCTCTGACATGCATAGTCAACTGTGGGACCTTATACAGACAGGAATTTACCACAGGTGGACTCCAATCACATGTTAAGGACGATCAATGGAAACATGATACACCTGAGCTCAATTTCGAATCTCATAACAAATGTTATGAATACTTGTGTTAAAAAACACGTTTTTGTTTTGTCTTTATGGTGCATCCTGTGTAGAATGAGGGAAATTGTTTATTTAATCCATTTTAGAATAAGGTTGTAACGTAACAAAATGTATAAATAGGTAAAGGGGTCTGAATACTTACACTGTATAAATGTTTTGAGGGAAATAGTGACACAAGGAATAAATACAGAGTGAATAACGAATATCAATAACGAGTAAAAATAACTGTTTCACAGTACAGAGTTGATGTGCAGGGGTACGAGGTAATGAGGTGTTTGTGTACATACATATAAGGGAAAGGGGGATACCTAGTCAGTTGCACAACTGAATGCATTCAACTGAAATGTGTCTTCTACATTTAACTCAACCCCTCTGAATCAGAGAGGTGCGCGGGGCTGTGTTAATGGACGTAATCGATGCACGGGAGCAGTTGTTGTTGTGGGTTAACTGCCTTGATCAAGGGCAGAACTGCAGAATTTACTGCTTTTGCCAGTTCAGGAAGTCAAAACAGCAACCTTTACTGGCCCAACGCTCTTAACCACTAGGCTACCTGCTGCCCCATAGAGAGGGGTATAGTGACTAGGCATCAGGATAGAATATAGACTAAGTGAGCATAGAAGTAATTTACTGTAGCTCGTCTGGTGGACTTGTGTCGCTGGGCAGCTTGCGGCTGGATTTCCCTTTGTAATCCATGATAGTTTGCAAGCACAGCCACATGCTTCTCGCTTCAGAGCCAGCATAGTAGGATTCAGCCTTAGTCCTGTATGGACGCGTTTCCGGTTTGATTGCTCATCGGAGGTTGTAGCAGAATTTCTTTAACCGTCCGGATTAGCGTCCCGTTCCTTGAAAGCGGAAGCTCCAGCCTTTAGCTCTGTGCAGATGTTGCCTGTAATCCATGGCTTCTGGTTGGTACGTCTGTAGGTCACTGTGGTGACCATGTCGGCGATGCTCTTATTAATGAAGTGGTGAATGACGTGGTCAATTTCTCAATGTTATTGGATGAATCCCGGAACATATTCTAGTCTGTGCTAGTGAAACAGTCCTGTAGCTGAGCATCCACCTGATCGGACCACTTCTGTATTGAGCGTGTCTCTGGTACGTCCTGTTTGTTTTTGCTTGTAGGCAGGAAGCAGGAGGATAAAGATATGGTCTGATTTGCCAAAAGGGGAGGGCTTTTTATGCATGTTTAGAGTATAGGTGAACTAGAGTTTTGTTGCCCCTAGTTGCAACAAAAACAGGTGAGGTTCAAAAAGGAGGAGCACAGGTGAGGTTGAAAAAGAGGAGCACCCTTTTTGGTTCTAGATATAATTATTTTTGGTTCCAGGTAGAACCTTTTTGTGTTCCATGTAGAACCCTCTGTGGAAAGGGTTCTACATGGAATCCAAAAATGTTCTACCTGGAAAGATAAAGGGTTCTTCAAAGTGTTATCCTATGTGGAGAGCCAAATAACCCTCTAAGGTTCCAAATAGCACCATTTGTTTTCTAAGAGCGTAGACAAATCAACAAGATGTATATCCATGTCCTCGTTCAACCACGACTCTGAGAAACATATATTACAGTTATTCAGGTCCTGTTGACAGGAGAGTCTCGAGCTCTTCCAGTTTGTTGGTCTATTTGGGGGTCTATTTGATGACCGACGTAATCTCGTCAGGATGCCTGCTCGCTTGACTCTCTGTTGCCGGGGATCAGGGTCTGGTCCGGAGTAAGCAGAATGTCCAAAGTTGTAACAGAATATATAGTGGCTAATACTACTATAGACATCAGTGTTTGTGTGTTAAATGTGACTTGGTCAAGTACTAGCCAGTGTTGTGTTTCATTAGTTAATTATGTTGTTATTGACCCAACATTATTGAGGACATTATTATTAGGTACCAGTACTAAACACAATGGCCAACAGTGTGTGTACCAAATGGCACCCTATTCCCTAAATAGTGTACTACTTTTAACCAGGGCACATAGGGTGCCATTTGGGACACATTCAGTGTAACAGAATATCACCGTGGCATTATATTACTGCCAAAATGCATATAAGGACATAGTTTGAAGAGAGGAGGCTGCAGTAATGTTGAGATGCCAGTAGGAGGAGCTCTTGTCTAGAACACTGGAACCTTCAGTAGCACTATGATGCAGCTGATGAGGAGTGATGGGATTTAGTCACATTTTGCCTGTTTTAAAATGTAGGTCCACTCCTCAACATAAGAAATATAACTGTGCTGACTTTCGTCCATTTTCAAGTTACACTGAAATGCTTCCTATTCACAAGAGACCTCACCATACATAGAATGATGCAGTACTAAACCACAGTCCAAGTATAGCCGTGTGTGTGTGTGTGTGTTTGTGTTTGTATGGTTTTACTATCCTTGTGTGGACCAGACGCCCTGACAAGGACTGTAAAAACAAAGTTGGACAAGTGGGTGCATTTCACAGGTCCCCACAAGTAACAAGGCTATTTTTGGGATTAGGATCAAGAGTTAGGTTTAGGTTTAGAGGTTAAGGTTAGGATTATATTAGGGTTAGTGGTTAGGTAAAACATATTACTGTCCTGGACTGTTTTGGTCCAAACACAACATTTTGTCTGTGTTTGTCATTAGTTTACTCCAATTAGAGGAGAGGAGGTAGGGTAAGGGGAAAATAATAAAGATTCAGATTGTTTAATAGTCACATGCACAGGGTTGCAGGTGTAATTGCAGGGTACAGTGATAATCTTAGGCTTGGAGCTCCAACATGCAGGACTAGTGAAATAACGCTCAGTCCTTTGACGATAAACGCGAATGTGACCATCAACCCTGTTGATACAAAACCGCGACTCGTCAGTGAAGAGCTCTTTTTGCCAGTCCTGTTTGGTCCAGCGACGGTGAGTTTGTGCCCATAGGCAACATTGTTGCTGGTGATGTCTGGTGAGGACCTGCCTTACAACAGGCCAACAAGCCCTCAGTCCAGCCTCTCTCAGCCTATTGCGGACAGTCTGAGCACTGTTGGAGGGATTGTGCATTCCTGGTGTAACTCGGACAGTTGTTGTTGCCATCCTTTACCTGTCCTGCAGGTGTGATGTTCGGTTGTACCGATCCTGTGCAGGTGTTGTTACACGTGGTCTGCCACTGGGAGGATGATCAGCTGTCCATCCTGTCTTCCTGTAGCGCTGTCTTAGGCGTCTCACACTACGGACATTGCAATTTATTGCCCTGGCCACATCTGCAGTCCTCATGCCTCCTTGCAGCATGCCTAAGGCACGTTCACGCAGATGAGCAGGGACCCTGGGCATCTTTCTTTTGGTGTTTTTCAGAGTCAGTAGAAAGGCCTCTTTAGTGTCCTAAGTTTCATAACAAGCATATGAAGATGAAGATCTGTGAAGTTTACAAATTATTTTTGGAAGACAGGGTCCTGAAAAAGGGACTTTTCTTTTTTTGCTGAGTTTATATGACATATATGATGTATACTGTATATATACTAATATATATTAAATATAATGTATATATATATATATATATATATTTATATTTGATATATATTGTATATATTTACAAAAATTTGGGAATTGGAAAAGATTCTGACAATTACATTGATTGAAGCCACAATCTCTCTGCAATATTGAAGCTGAGCCTCCCCCTTAAAAAAAGTGTGTGTGTGTGTGTCACTTGCTGTTTATCCTCACAGCTTGGTGATAGCAGCTATCATTCAACCTGGTGGTCAGTCTTTAGGCTGCTGTACAGCTTGACGGACCGTAAAGGATGGAACATTTATCCTCCTATATTTGTGGTTCTGAGACGAAAACAGCTTCAGAACGATCAATGTAGAAATATGTGTTTACAGTAATACAGGTCTGTTCGATAAGTGATTGTTGTTGTTGTTGATGATGATGATGACTTTACTGTATCCATTAGGACATAGACTTTGCATCATACATCATGTCATCTTAAATAGACAGATGTAGACAGACATGCAACACGTCACACACATTACATACAGACAGTATTCACATAGACAACCATATAGCACAATACAACACAACACAATATGAGCCTGGTTCATTTTCAGTAATGAAGCCCTGTGCCCCATTTACAGTTCTATGTATCAGGTGTAGTTATTCACCAGCTATAGAGTGAGTTGTTGTTGTTTATGTTTCGAAGACTGCAGGGTGGGAGATGCAACAATGTCCTTGAGAACAGCAGGAAGTGTGTTGGTGGTCTTTCTCTGGTCTGTAGCAGGTATGGTCTTTCTCTGGTCTGTAGCAGGTATGGTCTCATTCTTATCTTTTAGTTGCTCTGTTTAACAATCTACAGACACTTATAAAAGGATAAGAATCATAATGTTATTCTGATGTGTTCTGTTAGGAGTCTCCACTTCACTTTAAATAGTTATCTTTCACACCTCACTGAGTGATGCTTTTCTACAGTTTCCATTCACACTCAGCAACTACAGCAACAACGTGTGAACAACCCCTACATTCAGTGTGAGCCAATTGGCCTTGTCTTAATTCTGACACCATTGTGTTGTGTGACTGTGTTTCAGTGGTACTGGGTCAGGATGGCTGGAGTGTGACTTACACCACTCAGAGTATCTGTGTCTTGAAGGGGTCATCAGTAGAGCCGTCCTGCTCTTACACATATCCCAGTGGTTATACAGTCAGAACAACCTTCTGGTTCAACAAATATGATGCTGTTGGTCTAGTAAGTCTGAGTGATGACCCAGACTACAAAGGTCGTGTGACGTATCGTAAGGATAAAGAGAATGGACACACCCTGACAATCACAGACCTGAGAGAGAGTGACTCAGCTACGTACAAATTCAGATTTACAGATCAGACTGGAACATGGAAATATACTGGCGAACCTGGAGTCACTCTGTCTGTCACAGGTACAGTTACATTCTATATACTGGTGAACCTGGAGTCACTCTGTCTGTCACAGGTACAGTTACATTCTATATACTGGCGAACCTGGAGTCACTCTGTCTGTCACAGGTACAGTTACATTCAATATACTGGCGAACCTGGAGTCACTCTGTCTGTCACAGGTACAGTTACATTCAATATAGTTAAACTGTTGAATTCCATTTAGTTCAGGATAATTGTCTTGGTTTGTATTTCTGTCTGTATAACAGGATTTCTTCCATCTTTGTATTAGAGTGATAAGTCAGTGATAAAGGGATTTACGGTGATATTGTTTTTTCTCCAGGTCTTCAGGTGAAGGTGACTGGAGGACATCAGGATAAGACACTGACCTGTATCACCACCTGTACTCTGACTGACAACCCCACCTACATCTGGTACAAGAACGGACAACATCTAGATGAGAGCACCTCCCCCCAGTACAAAGACCCAGTCTCCAGTAACTATGTAGACAGTTACTCCTGTACTGTAAAAGGCCATGAGGATCTCCTCTCTCCTGCAGTGTGTGAGTGTGAATCTAATATGGAATCTAATACAGCAAGTATACAGAATGTTTGTACTACGTCCTTTTGGTCTCACTGTATAATTTGATGGGGTTTTTATGAAAATAACTGAAAATACAGTATAATGTACTCATGTGATTCCATTATGTTTTAGGTGTCCAGGGTCAGGACTGCAACAGAGTGACTTACACCAAGAGGACAATCTGTGCCTTGAAGGGGTCATCAGTGGACATATCCTGTACTTATTTCAGTCTTTATAACATCACATCATCACTCTGGTTTAGTCCTAAACAGAGATCTAGGTGGAGGGATGAGTTGATCCCTGAGGACCTAACCACAGACCCAGGGTATGCAGGTCGTGTGGAGTATGTTGGAGAGAAGGAGAGAGGTCACTCCACCCTGAGAATCACAGATCTGAGAGAGGAGGACTATGCTGAGTACAAGTTCATATTCAACACACAAACCTCAGGATGGGGGTACAGCTTCCCTGGAACAACTCTGACTGTCACAGGTAACACTGGATCATGTTTATACATACATTTCTATTAGATGTTTAATTATACATTTTTGTATCCATAATACACTTTTGGTTTAATGATGTTATTGTCATTGACTCTGTATTCAGACCTGCAGGTGAAGGTGACTCCTGCCACAGAGGCAGGGAAGAGGACACTGACCTGTATCACCACCTGTACTCTGACTGACAACCCCACCTACATCTGGTACAAGAACGGACACAAAGTAAAGGAGGACACTTCCAGACTGGACTCCGACTCCTTTAGTGATGCAGACAGCTACTCCTGTGCTGTAAAAGGCTATGAGAATATCTTCTCTCCTGCAGTGTGTGAGTGTGTTTTTAAAAATAAACATCTCATACATGTTTGTTTCAGGTTGTGAGACTTATGCCAATGAATCAATTAATATGGATCATTATTCAAATTATGGTTGTCACGAATGTAAACTGTTAAACTTGTTAGATTTTCTACTTCATAAACAACATCAGTGTATATCGGTAGATATTGTAATGAAAGATTTATATAAGGTGTTCTATTGTCTTCTTGTCTTTCAGGTAAGAAGTGTTGGAGTGTGACTTATACCCATCAGAGTATCTGTGCCTTGAAGGGGACAACAGTGGACATATCCTGCTCTTACACATATCCCAGTTATCATGAGATCAAACAAGCTTTCTGGTTTACTAAATGGTCTGGTATGGAGGCTGAAGATCTGAGCTCAGTGCCAGGGTATGAGGGTCATATAGAGTACCTTGGAGATAAGGAGAGTGACTGTACCCTGAGAATCACAGACCTGAGATTGAGTGACTCTGCTGGGTTCAGGTTCAGATTCATAACATCTGGAGGAAAGTTTTCTGGCCCACCTGTCTCCCTGACTGTCACAGGTAATCTGTCACTCATCTCACATCTATGACACATATCTAGATAGCTGTACTGTGAGTGTTGTATTGTATGTATGCTAATGAGAATGTTGTGTTTTAATCTGTTTTATTGATTCTATGGAACTCAGGACTTCCTGGAAAACAGTGGAAATGATTACAGAGTTGACTGTCCTGTCTAAATATATCAAATGAATGACCGTAATGACCTTATTTAAGGGCAGTCATGCAGACACTGCAGTGTTATGTAACAGGGAAAAAAACATATAATAGGACATATATAGGAGGAGAATAATGATGTGGTTCCTTTTACTCTAGATGTTGTGTTGGAGATGGATCCTACATCTGTGTCAGAGGGGGAGAGAGTCACACTGAGATGTAGAACCAACTGTACACTGAACCCCATCACAGCCTACAGTTGGTATAAGAATGGACAGTCTATACCAAACAGCAACACCTCTTCTCCTGTCTATATCCTATTCTCAGTCAGCAGTGAGGATACAGGCAGATACTCCTGTTCTGTAGAAGGACATGAGGATCTCCCCTCTGATGAAGAGACTCTCACTGTCACATGTAAGTACATTGGTGATTTTAATGTCCAGTTTAATATACTGACAATGTTGATACTTGAATTTAGAATAGATTGTTTTTCACATAAATATATCTATCAATACATATTTTAGTGAGTAACATCCTGTCACTCCCTGACCATAGAGAGCCCTCGGTTCTCTATGGTGTTTAGGTCAGAGCGTGACTAGGGGGGTGTTCTAGTCATTTATTTTCTATGTGGCTGGTTTGTGTGGTTCCCAATTAGAGGCAGCTGAGAGGTTGCCTCTCATTGGGATCATATTTAGGAAGTCCTTTCTCCCACCTGCTTTGTGGGATATTGTTTTTGAGTGAGTTCATGGTGCACCTCAGTACTGTCGGTCGTTGTTAGTTTCTTGGTTTATTTTAAGTTTCACTAAAAATAAAGATGTAGAACTCCAATCATGCTGCGCCTTGGTCCGTCTCTCCACACGATCGTGACACATCCATTTCCCTGAATGTGCATTACCACAATGTCATCATTATTTTTAGTGATTCTGTTTCACATTTTCTTTTGCTCTGAATTAATAATTTATAAATTATTTCAACTAAACACAAATGTTGCTATAAATAAATACAATGTATTTTACACCAGATGGTCCAAGGAACACCTCAGTGTCAGTCAGTCCCTCTGGTGACATAGTGGAGGGCAGTTCAGTGACTCTGACCTGTAGCAGTGATGCCAACCCACCTGTGGACAAATACACCTGGTACAAGAAGAAAGTAACCTCACCAAAAGCATCAGGACAGAGTTACAACATCACTAACATCATCTCTCAGGACAGAGGAGAATATTACTGTGAGGCCCAGAATAAATATGGACGTCTCAACTCTTCTTCTGTGTTTGTGGACGTTCAGTGTAAGTTCACCTAACCTCATCTTTAATCAGAGGATCACATTTAAATTCATATTTCAATAACAAGAAAAACACTATTTAATACACTGTTGTTACATATTGTCCACCAGACGGCCCAAAGAACACCTCAGTGTCAGTCAGTTCCTCTGGTGAAATAGTGGAGGGCAGTTCAGTGACTCTGACCTGCAGCAGTGATGCCAACCCACCTGTGGACAAATACACCTGGTACAAGAAGAAAGTAACCTCACCAAAAGCATCAGGACAGAGTTACAGCATCACTAACATCAGCTCTGAGGACAGAGGAGAATACTACTGTGAGGCCCAGAATGGAAGAGGATCTATGAACTCTACAGCTCTGATGATCATTGTAGCAGGTAAAGTTACATCTTCAATAGTTCAATACAAATTGACAGGTTTCAAACTGATCTTAATCATTGTGTTTTGACTGATTACTGTATTCTTTGTGGAACTTTCCACTCCTCATGTTGTCTGTTCTTTCTTTCCATCAGGGAGACTCTAGTCCAGTGTATGACAACATCTCAAACATGGACATGACCCCTACTGCAGCACAGACAGAGTCCACATACGACCAGGATGATGTTCACTACGCCAGCGTCCACTTCTCTCGCTCCAAAAACCAGGAAGTGCCTCTGTACTCCACCGTCCAGCTGCATCAACCACAGAAACAGGACCAAGATGTCCAATACGCTGCTGTGAAATTCAACCTCCCCAGTTCTGCCACCCAGTGAGCATATTCTGCCATTACAGCAACATAGAGTCAATACTAGAACATTGGGAACAAATAGCATTAAAGGAGAAGTTTGCTTGTTTACAACCAAATCTGGATGGGGGGGTGGAGTGGGGGGTGGAAAGTTGAATCTCATTTACTGCATTTCTACACAATTAAAACACTTTTAAATGGTATTTGGAAAACAGAAAAAACCAAGCAAAAATGACCCCAGCCATTATCACCTTGGCTGCTGAGGGTTATTTCACCTCAGTCCATTATCACCTTGGCTGCTGAGGGTTATCTCACCTCAGTCCATTATCACCTTGGCTGCTGAGGGTTATCTCACCTCAGTCCATTATCACCTTGGCTGCTGAGGGTTATCTTACCTCAGTCCATTATCACCTTGGCTGCTGAGGGTTATCTCACCTCAGTCCATTATCACCTTGGCTGCTGAGGGTTATCTCACCTCAGTCCATTATCACCTTGGCTGCTGAGAGTTATTTCAGCTCAGTCCATTATCACCTTGGCTGCTGAGGGTTATTTCAGCTCAGTTCATTATCACCTTGGCTGCTGAGGGTTATCTCAGCTCAGTCCATTATCACCTTGGCTGCTGAGGGTTATCTCACCTCAGTCCATTATCACCTTGGCTGCTGAGGGTTATCTCACCTCAGTCCATTATCACCTTGGCTGCTGAGAGTTATTTCACCTCAGTCCATTATCACCTTGGCTGCTGAGGGTTATTTCAGCTCAGTCCATTATCACCTTGGCTGCTGAGGGTTATCTCAGCTCAGTCGATTATCACCTGGGCTGCTGAGGGTTATCTCAGCTCCGTCCATTATCACCTTGGCTGCTGATGGTTATCTCAGCTCAGTCCATTATCACCTTGGCTGCTGTAGGCTAATTCACCTCAGTCCACCTACCAATACACACCAATATTAGCTATTCAGTTGTAATGTTATACACCTGAAAGGGAGGAAATATGGAAATTATTCACACTGACACACTAATCAGAGAAGAAACAAAGACATATGACATTTCAAGCACTGTATTGTTTACATGTTGATAGTATTATAATGTAGAACTATAGGGAAGATAGGTGCTGTGGAGATGTTCCAAATGGCACTCTATTCCCTATTTAGTGCACTACTTTTGACCGAGCCCTATAGGCCCTGATCAAACGTAGTGCACTATAAAGGGTATAGGGTTCCTTTGTTTCATTTCTGTTTCTCTCTCCTCAGACCAGCAGCAGCACAAGCAGCTGAGGTGGATGCCTCTGAGATCTACAGTACAGTCAACAAACCCAGAACCAAGAAGACCTGAACACAACAAACCCAGAACCAAGAAGACATGAACACAAAGGCCCAGAACCACAAACCCAGAACCAAGAAGACATGAACACAAAGGCCCAGAACCACAAACCCAGAAACAAGAAGACCTGAACACAACAAACCCAGAACCAAGAAGACATGAACACAAAGGCCCAGAACCACAAACCCAGAAACAAGAAGACCTGAACACAACAAACCCAGAACCAAGAAGACCTGAACACAACAAACCCAGAACCAAGAAGACATGAACAGAACAAACCCAGAAACAAGAAGACCTGAACACAACAAACCCAGAACCAAGAAGACATGAACAGAACAAACCCATAAACAAGAAGACCTGAACACAACAAACCCATAAACAAGAAGACCTGAACACAACAAACCCAGAAACAAGAAGACCTGAACACAACAAACCCAGAACCAAGAAGACCTGAACACAACAAACCCAGAAACAAGAAGACCTGAACAGAACAAACCCAGAACCAAGAAGACCTGAACACAACAAACCCATAAACAAGAAGACCTGAACACAACAAACCCAGAACCAAGAAGACCTGAACAGAACAAACCCAGAACCAGGAAGACCTGAACACAACAAACCCAGAAACAAGAAGACCTGAACACAACAAACCCAGAACCAAGAAGACCTGAACAGAACAAACCCAGAACCAGGAAGACCTGAACACAACAAACCCAGAACCAAGAAGACCTGAACAGAACAAACCCAGAACCAGGAAGACCTGAACACAACAAACCCAGAAACAAGAAGACCTGAACAGAACAAACCCAGAAACAAGAAGACCTGAACACAACAAACCCAGAAACAAGAAGACCTGAACACAACAAACCCAGAAACAAGAAGACCTGAACAGAACAAACCCAGAACCAGGAAGACCTGAACACAACAAACCCAGAAACAAGAAGACCTGAACACAACAAACCCAGAACCAGGAAGACCTGAACACAACAAAACCAGAACCAAGAAGACCTGAACAGAACAAACCCAGAAACAAGAAGACCTGAACAGAACAAACCCAGAAACAAGAAGACCTGAACAGAACAAACCCAGAACCAAGAAGACCTGAACACAACAAACCCAGAAACAAGAAGACCTGAACAGAACAAACCCAGAAACAAGAAGACCTGAACAGAACAAACCCAGAAACAAGAAGACCTGAACAGAACAAACCCAGAAACAAGAAGACCTGAACAGAACAAACCCAGAACCAAGAAGACCTGAACAGAACAAACCCAGAACCAAGAAGACCTGAACAGAACAAACCCAGAACCAGGAAGACCTGAACAGAACAAACCCAGAACCAAGAAGACCTGAACACAACAAACCCAGAACCAGGAAGACCTGAACAGAACAAACCCAGAACCAAGAAGACCTGAACACAACAAACCCAGAACCAGGAAGACCTGAACACAACAAACCCAGAACCAGGAAGACCTGAACACAACAAACCCAGAACCAGGAAGACCTGAACACAACAAACCCAGAACCAGGAAGACCTGAACAGAACAAACCCAGAACCAGGAAGACCTGAACACAACAAACCCAGAACCAAGAAGACCTGAACAGAACAAACCCAGAACCAAGAAGACCTGAACACAACAAACCCAGAACCAAGAAGACCTGAACAGAACAAACCCAGAACCAGGAAGACCTGAACACAACAAACCCAGAACCAAGAAGACCTGAACAGAACAAACCCAGAACCAGGAAGACCTGAACAGAACAAACCCAGAACCAGGAAGACCTGAACACAACAAACCCAGAACCAGGAAGACCTGAACACAACAAACCCAGAACCAAGAAGACCTGAACACAACAAACCCAGAACCAAGAAGACCTGAACACAACAAACCCAGAAACAAGAAGACCTGAACACAACAAACCCAGAACCAAGAAGACCTGAACAGAACAAACCCAGAACCAGGAAGACCTGAACACAACAAACCCAGAACCAGGAAGACCTGAACACAACAAACCCAGAACCAGGAAGACCTGAACAGAACAAACCCAGAACCAGGAAGACCTGAACACAACAAACCCAGAACCAGGAAGACCTGAACAGAACAAACCCAGAACCAGGAAGACCTGAACACAACAAACCCAGAACCAAGAAGACCTGAACAGAACAAACCCAGAACCAGGAAGACCTGAACAGAACAAACCCAGAACCAGGAAGACCTGAACACAACAAACCCAGAACCAGGAAGACCTGAACAGAACAAACCCAGAACCAGGAAGACCTGAACAGAACAAACCCAGAACCAAGAAGACCTGAACAGAACAAGTTTGACAAAAACCTTGTATAAATATAAATAAACCCTTGTATCGGGGGTTTGTGGTATGTGGCCAATATACCACGGCTAAGGGCTGTATCCAAGTACTCAGTGTTGCGTTGTGCATAAGAACAGCTCTTAGCCATGGTATATAAGGGCTGTTCTTGAGTGAACATGCCGTGGTATATTGACCATATACTGCAATCCCCTGAGGTACCTTATTGCTATTATAAACTGGTTACCAACATAAATTGAACAGTAAACAAGTATTTTTGCATCATACCCGTGGTATATTGTCTGATATACAGTATACACTTCTGAAATGCTGGTTCAGCCAATCAGCATCTAGGACCCAAACCACCCAGTTTATAATAGTATGTAATAATATTTTCCATCCAGCAGACACTTTTATCCAAATTCACTCAGTCATTACAGTCATGTTCAAATACATGTATCGTATGTGTAGTCCCAGCAGTGTCACGCTCGTTGAAATGGACGGACCAAGGCACAGTGTGAGTTGGGTTCCACATATTTATTTGCAGTGAAACTTCAACCAAAAACAAGAAACATACAACGACCGTGAACTACGTGGTGCTGAATGCCCTCACACAAAACAATATCCCACAAAGCAGGTGGAAACAGGGAACCCTTAAGTATGATCCCCAATTAGAGACAACGAACATCAGCTGCCTCTAATTTGGAATCATACTAAGAGCACCAACATATAAATGAAAAGACTAGAACCCCCCCCCCTAGTCACGCCCTGACCTACAACACCACAGAGAACCAAGGGCTCTCTATGGTCAGGGCGTGACAAGCAGGAATTGAACCCATGCACCATGCTGTACAAACTGGGCCACACAGAACTACTCTATTCACACTTAGAGTAGCAGTTCGGATCTAGGGTCAGTTTAGCCTTTTAAACTATGATGATTTAGTAGGACCTTAACATTTAAAAAAAAATTGGAAACATTTCTGATTACAGTATCTTTTTCCCAAAATGTTGTATTTCTGAGGGAAACAACCTCAAGGTCCAGTTGTATTTAATAGAACTATATGTGTTTGTACGTTATATTTCTGAAGTAGACAACCTCAAGGTCCAGTTGTATTTTATAGAACTATATATGTTTGTACGTTATATTTCTGAAGTAGACAACCTCAAGGTCCAGTTGTATTTTATAGAACTATATGTGTTTGTATGTTATATTTCTGAAGTAGACAACCTCAAGGTCCAGTTGTATTTTATAGAACTATATATGTTTGTATGTTATATTTCTGAAGTAAACAACCTCAAGGTCCAGTTGTATTTTATAGAACTATATATGTTTGTATGTTATATTTCTGAAGTAGACAACCTCAAGGTCCAGTTGTATTTTATAGAACTATATATGTTTGTATGTTATATTTCTGAAACAATCATCAGCCTTGTGAGACTATATGCTGTATGAAGCTTAGATCCAGAAAGTCATTATATCTGCTTCTATTATATTGTATTACTTCACATGGTACTATTAGATGATACACGTAGTATAAGTTTGGTATATTCTTTTGTTTTTATGTCCAGGAAAGAGTTCTGCTTGATGCAAGGTTTCTTATCGCTTTTATCTAATGTTGTTTTTTTTAAGCTAGTGTGTGAAGTGTGACTTTAATGAATAAACTTCATCGTCATTGTTTTCACCTTGTTATAACATTATCTTCAATGGAGACAAAATGGAAAGCTTTCAAAATCACACCTCTTCTACTGTACAGTACATACAGTCACTACAAATAAGAAATGTAAATTGGTTTGGAGAACAATAGTGGTTAATTCACCTTCATCACCATCATCATGAATGCACAAAATATACAGACACTTTCAGAAGGAGCAATAGGTGGCAGGTATCCTAGTGGTTAGAGCATTGGACAAGTATCCGAGAGGTTGAAAGATCGAATCCCTGAGCTGACAAGATAAAAATCTGACGTTCTACCCCTGACAAGGCAGTTAACCCACTGTTCCTAGGCTGTCAATGAAAGTAAGAATTTGTTCTAAACTGACATGCCTAGTTAAATAAAGGTAAAACATATATATATCTGCCACTTAGACACACAACCAGTTACATGAAATATTATTCATTGTCATTTCTAAAACACACAGACACAATATGACATAACATGGATGTTTGGAGTGTGGAGGGTAATTCAGTCAGCGAGGGCATTCCATTCCAGAACATTGAGAGATGGAACATTCTGGAATGTTCAGTCATTGATAATAATACATCTCACAGTTAACAAATTCAGACCAAGCAGTGAGATTATTGATGGTTTAAAGACTTTTGTTCTTCGAAGAATAACAGTCCACCATTTTGTCCAACTAGTAGTTAGAGAATATTATACATCATTGTTTAGTGAGAATAAAACACATCATTGTTTAGTGAGAATAAAATACATCATTGTTTAGTGAGAATAAAATACATCATTGTTTAGTGAGAATGGGATGTCATATAGAATGAGTGCTATGGTCTCCAACATGGCGTGGCTCTTGACCCCCTAACTGTTGACTGACCTTCCAAGGTAGGTGTCTCTCTTTGGGGACATAGAGGGTTAGAAGGGAGAATGGAGATCCCATGGAGAGGTACCTTTTATCATACTCATACCCAAATAACGTTTGTTTATTTTATTTCACCTTTATTTTAACATGGAGTACATATTGAGAACTAGGTCTCTTTTTGAAATGTGCCCTGCATAATACACCATACATATACACATTATACACTATATACAGAACCATTCAAAAGTTTGGACACACTTACTCATTCCAGGGTTTTCTTTATTTGTACTAGTTTTACATTGTAGAATAATAGTGAAGACTAACACATATGGAATCATGTGGAAACCAAACATTTCTGCAGGGACTTGCTTCCATTCAACCACAACAGCATTAGTGAGATTGGCGACTGATGTTGAGCGATTAGGCCTGGTGAAGCGTGATTCAGCCCTCCAGAGAGCGCGATTCCACCACTCCAACTGACGCTTAACAAGGCCTCCGCAGTCTGTAGGGCCGTAGGGAGACTGGGCAGAGGGAGGAGATGGCAGGACTTAGAGAAACGATCCACAGCGACCAGTGAGGAGGGTAGATTGGTGATGAAATCGACCGACAGGTGCGACCATGGCCGTTGTGAAACGGGTAAGGGGTGTAGCTTACCTCTGGGCAGGTGCCTAGGAGCCTTACACTGGGTGCACTGAGCAGGAGGAAACATAAACCCTCACGTCATTGGCCAAGGTAGGCCACCAGTACTTTCCACTCAAACAGTGCACCGTCTGACCGATGCCTGGATGACCAGAGGAGGGTGACGTATGGGCCCAGTAGATCAACCGGTCACGGACAGCAGACGGAATGTACAGACGCCCAGCGGGACACTGGAGGGGAGCGGGCTCTGCACGTAAAGCCTGTTCAATGTCCGCGTCCAGATCCCATACTACCGGCGCCGAGGCCAGGAGTATGGGGGTAGGATCCATGGGCCGCTCCTCTGTGTCATACAGCCGGGACAGTGTGTCTGCCTTCACATTCTGGGAACCTGGTCTGTAGGAAAGGGTGAAAACAAAACGGGTAAAAACATGGCCCACCTTGCCTGACGAGGATTCAGTCTCCTCGCTGCACGGATGAACTCCATGGTGCGGTGGTCCGTCCAGATTTGAAAAGGGTGTTTAGCCCCCTCAAGCCAATGTCTGCACGCCTTCAACGCCTTGACAACAGCTAACAACTCCCCGTACCCCACATCATAGTTTCGCTCTGCCGGGCTGAGCTTCCTCGAGAAGAAGGCACAGGGGCGGAGCTTCGGTGGCGTACCCGAGCGCTGAGAGAGCACGGCTCCTATACCAGCCTCAGACTCGTCCACCACAGAACCTGGACTGAAGAGAACCATCACAGAACCTGGACTGAAGAGAACCAAAACAGAACTTGGACTGAAGAGCTACAGCATCAAACCAAAGCTAGGCCTCACACCTTTATTCTCATGCTATCATATTGTTACCATATCCAGAACGTTTTCTGTAGTTTTAGTTCAGTTGTACAGTTGCATTTACTTACTTACTAGATAATTATGTAAATGTATGATGATAAATATATTATGCTTCTGCTCTTTTTCTGTGCGGTTTTGCCATTTAGATATTTTTTTATTACATAATGTGCTTTTCTCAGTGACTGATACTGATAACATTGACAACAGCTTTTTAATGTGTAAAGTCTCAGACCAAGTTTATCTTGATGTGTTGAAATGATGTACTTGTATTGCTGTCAGACATTATTGAGCAATGGTATTAATGAGAAGGAATATTAATACCGTAATCACACTTTATTTACGTAAAATAATGGATAGATAAAGATAGATAGATAGATACTTTAGATAAAGTATGATTCAGTGTAATTTATGCATCATGTTGTAAATAAGCTCAAAGTTTAAGACAATTCATTCAAAATGTTTTTGTTTTTTTTACATTACAGTTTAGCCTGTCATTCCTAAAAATAAGAAAAAGATTTTAAACATATTCCACAGTTATTATAATATTGTATGACATAATGGCTGTCAAGCATGTAAATGTGGCCACGTTCGACATTGCAGCCGACTTTAAAGGCGAGTCCAGACTGACTGACCTACGAGTAATCTAAGGTAATCATGCAAGCCGATTTGTAGATCAGTCAGTCAGTCAGAATGTACCCATCACACGTCACAGTTTTGATGCTCTTGAACACAGCGTTGTGTGAATGAGGAAGGAAGCTCTCTCTGAATCAGCATCTTGGTCCCTGACATAGAGTTGGATAGAGGGCAGGGCTTTGCATCTTTTCATGATGGGTTCTGTGACAATATCGGCAGCTCAACTGACGGCTCTCTCTATTTTAAAGTAGTACATTTCTTCTTCTTCAACCTCCATGATTTTAATGACAGTCGATAAACAGACTGAAAGGATGCAAACAATGTTATGCCCAGGCTTAAACAGCCTTTGTAGCTAGTGTGCCTTTTATCCAACTCTATGGTCTTTCACAACTTCAAAGTTGTGTCAACCACAGACCTCATACCTCACAGTCAGTGTCTGTTTCCTCAGACTGACAGATAGTTCATTACAACACCTCTCTCCCCTTCACTCTGTAAGTATGCTTGACAATATCTTAAAATATGTATAATTTATTATTTGTCTATAGCCATGAACCATAATCCTCTGTTATGGGCATGGCGATGCTGTAGGAAATGATGTTGTTTTAGTTTTTCTGTTATGTACAGTTTACTCTGTAGATGTATTTTTGCATATGAATCTGATTGGGAGATATACTGTATGTGGTTTCATTTATCAGACTTTTGCATGTTATTGGGAGGGTTCTGAGAGCAGTAGACTGTGGTGGAGAGGTTTGCATGTTCTTGTGAGGGTTCTGAGAGTAGTAGACTGTGGTGGAGAGGTTTGCATGTTATTGGGAGGGTTCTGAGAGCAGTAGATTGTAGTGGAGACCTTTGCATGTTCTTGTGAGGGTTCTGAGAGCAGTAGACTGTGGTGGAGAGGTTTGCATGTTCTTGTGAGGGTTCTGAGAGTAGTAGACTGTGGTGGAGAGGTTTGCATGTTATTTTAAGGGCTCAGACAGTGGTAGATTATAGTGGATACTTTTCTTGAACATTTGATTGAGAGATATATCCTGTACATGTTGCTTATACAGTAATATTTTTGCCTGCAAAATGTGAGCCTACTAAGGTAAGATTCTCACATACACGTGTCGGTTTGAGAAGAATACATTATAGTGGGGACTTTTTTGAAAATGACCTAAAGTAAGAGTGACGGTAAGAGTAAGAGTGATTGAGTGAATGTTTCGTAAAAGGTTTAGGAGTAGAATTAAGATGAGACACAGTGATGGTGGGTTGTGTTTAGGAGTAGTATTAACATTAGACACAGTGATGGAGGGTTGTGTTTAGGAGTAGTATTAACATGAGACACAGTGATGGTGGGTTGTGTTTAGGAGTAGTATAAACATGAGACACAGTGATGGTGGGTTGTGTTTAGGAGTAGTATTAACATGAGACACAGTGATGGTGGGTTGTGTTTAGGAGTAGTATTAACATGAGACACAGTGATGGTGGGTTGTGTTTAGGAGTAGTACTAACATGAGACACAGTGATGGTGGGTTGTGTTTAGGAGTAGTACTAACATGAGACACAGTGATGGTGGGTTGTGTTTAGGAGTAGTACTAACATGAGACACAGTGATGGTGGGTTGTGTTTAGGAGTAGTATTAACATGAGACACAGTGATGGTGGGTTGTGTAGGAGTAGTATTAACATGAGACACAGTGATGGTGAGTTGTGTTTAGGAGTAGTACTAACATGAGACACAGTGATGGTGGGTTGTGTTTAGGAGTAGTACTAACATGAGACACAGTGATGGTGGGTTGTGTTTAGGAGTAGTACTAACATGAGACACAGTGATGGTGGGTTGTGTTTAGGAGTAGTACTAACATGAGACACAGTGATGGTGGGTTGTGTTTAGGAGTAGTATTAACATGAGACACAGTGATGGTGGGTTGTGTTTAGGAGTAGTACTAACATGAGACACAGTGATGGTGGGTTGTGTTTAGGAGTAGTATTAACATGAGACACAGTGATGGTGGGTTGTGTAGGAGTAGTATTAACATGAGACACAGTGATGGTGAGTTGTGTTTAGGAGTAGTACTAACATGAGACACAGTGATGGTGGGTTGTGTTTAGGAGTAGTACTAACATGAGACACAGTGATGGTGGGTTGTGAGCTAGTTAGAGTATTTGGTAGAGCACCTGCAGTGTAATGAGTTTGGTTCCCAGGACCACCCATATGTAACATATTCTAAATACAGGACAGGTCAAACTAAAACAGACAATATGGACTGGATAACCAGGATAGTCACTGCTGTCCAGGAGAATCATCCCGTTGGCTATATTGTCATGATCAGTGGTTTCAAGTTTGTATCCTTCAATTGTTTTACTAAGCTGATCATAGCGAAAAATAAAATATTTTTGTATTTGTAGCTGTGTAAACACATTGGAAATAGTCTCAGGATAACTCCTCCTGATGTAGTTGGGTGGCTGATATTCAGAGCTTAATGTGGCTAAACATTGATTAGTCACAGGAATCAGGACGAATTAAGTTGATGAAACGGCCAGTTTTTACAAACGGTGGACCTACCAAATGGATGGGCATTCATGAAATTCCATTGTGGTCCGACATGGTAGAATACATCCCCGTAAGAACAGGTCGACATGGTAGAAAACACCCCCGTAAGAACAGGTCGACATGGTAGAAAACACCCCCGTAAGAACAGGTCGACATGGTAGAAAACACCCCCGTAAGAACAGGTCGACATGGTAGAATACACCCCGTAAGAACAGGTCGACATGGTAGAAAACACCCCGTAAGAACAGGTCGACATGGTAGAAAACACCCCCGTAAGAACAGGTCGACATGGTAGAATAGACCCCGTAAGAACAGGTCGACATCTTTTGGACATATTTTTTGGTCATGTCCGAACTGGCTTACAGACAACACTGTAGGCTTTACCTCAGTAAGCACTGTCCAACACGGACACCTTTTGGATGTTTTTTGGTGCATTCTGGACCGGCCCTGATTTCCACGTTCACGGACGTTGGTTTTTGGTCTGGTCCGGACCAAATCTGAACCAATCATAGACGTCTGTGTTTGTTTGAGATTTTGCCCGGTCTGGACCAGCTTTCATTTGGCCCAAACAAAGATGTCTATAAATCACCTCTTTTCATCTTTCATTCAGAACCTAAAGTGAAACTAACTTCAACACCTTGGAAAAATAATTATTTTAAAACCACGACCTAGAGAGGTAACACCGGCGATCAACTTAACACTTTACAACTAAGCACACTGAAAATAAACAGGACTTCTACAGAGTTGCACACACTGTGCACCAACCAACAGCTCCACACAGAGAGACAGAATAGCTTTATTTCCTCCTTCCTGACTGCTGATGTGCTCTTAAAGTGGCAGAGCACTGTGAAGGCTCTGTGCAGGATTTCACCACAACATTAAACTATGTATGGATAACAGGCTACATTAGACTATATATGGATAACAGGCTACATTAGAATATGTAAAGATAACAGGCTACATTAGACTATATATGGATAACAGGCTACATTAGAATATGTAAAGATAACAGGCTACGTTAGACTATATATGGATAACAGGCTACATTAGACTATATATGGATAACAGGCTACATTAGACTATATATGGATAACAGGCTACATTAGACTATACATGGATAACAGGCTACATTAGAATATGTAAAGATAACAGGCTACATTAGACTATATATGGATAGCAGGCTACATTAGACTATATATGGATAACAGGCTACATTAGACTATATATGGATAACAGGCTACATTAGACTATATATGGATAACAGGCTACATTAGACTATATATGGATAGCAGGCTAGATTAGACTCTATCCTGAATCCTGACTAGAACCCAAAAATTTGATCATATTACTCCAGTGCTAGCCTCCCTACACTGGCTTCCTGTCAAAGCAAGGGCTGATTTCAAGGTTTTACTGCTAACCTACAAAGCATTACATGGGCTTGCTCCTACCTATCTCTCTGATTTGGTCCTGCCGTACATACCTACACGTACGCTATGGTCACAAGACGCAGGCCTCCTAATTGTCCCTAGAATTTCTAAGCAAACAGCTGGAGGCAGGGCTTTCTCCTATAGAGCTCCATTTTTATGGAACGGTCTGCCTACCCATGTCAGAGACGCAAACTCGTTCTCAACCTTTAAGTCTTTACTGAAGACTCATCTCTTCAGTGGGTCATATGATTGAGTGTAGTCTGGCCCAGGAGTGGGAAGGTGAACGGAAAGGCTCTGGAGCAACGAACCGCCCTTGATGTCTCTGCCTGGCCGGTTCCCCTCTTTCCACTGTGATTCTCTGCCTCTAACCCTATTACAGGGGCTGAGTCACTGGCTTGCTGGGGCTCTCTCATGCCGTCCCTGGAGGGGGTGCGTCACCTGAGTGGGTTGATTCACTGTTGTGGTCATCCTGTCTGGGTTGGCGCCCCCCCCCCTTGGGTTGTGCCGTGGCGGAGATCTTTGTGGGCTATACTCAGCCTTGTCTCAGGATGGTAAGTTGGTGGTTGAAGATATCCCTCTAGTGGTGTGGGGGCTGTGCTTTGGCAAAGTGGGTGGGGTTATATCCTTCCTGTTTGGCCCTGTCCGGGGGTGTCCTCGGATGGGGCCACAGTGTCTCCTGACCCCTCCTGTCTCAGCCTCCAGTATTTATGCTGCAGTAGTTTATGTGTCGGGGGGCTGGGGTCAGTTTGTTATATCTGGAGTACTTCTCCTGTCCTATTCGGTGTCCTGTGTGAATCTAAGTGTGCGTTCTCTAATTCTCTCCTTCTCTCTTTCTTTCTCTCTCTCGGAGGACCTGAGCCCTAGGACCATGCCCCAGGACTACCTGACATGATGACTCCTTGCTGACCCCAGTCCACCTGGCCATGCTGCTGTTCCAGTTTCAACTGACCTGAGCCCTAGGACCATGCCCCAGGACTACCTGACATGATGACTCCTTGCTGTCCCCAGTCCACCTGGCCATGCTGCTGCTCCAGTTTCAACTTCCACCTGACTGTGCTGCTGCTCCAGTTTCAACTGTTCTGCCTTATTATTATTCGACCATGCTGGTCATTTATGAACATTTGAACATCTTGGCCATGTTCTGTTATAACCTCCACGCCAGAAGAGGACTGGCCACCCCACATAGCCTGGTTCCTCTCTAGGTTTCTTCCTAGGTATTGGCCTTTCTAGGGAGTTTTTCCTAGCCACCGTGCTTCTACACCTGCATTGCTTGCTGTTTGGGGTTTTAGGCTGGGTTTCTGTACAGCACTTTGAGATATCAGCTGATGTACGAAGGGCTATATAAATAAATTTGATTTGATTTGATATGCACAACAGGCTACATAAGAATATTTATAGATAACAGGCTACATTAGACTATATATGGATATCAGGCTACATTAGAATATACAGTATA
The DNA here is from genome assembly GCF_002021735.2 of Oncorhynchus kisutch. Taxonomy (NCBI): domain Eukaryota; kingdom Metazoa; phylum Chordata; class Actinopteri; order Salmoniformes; family Salmonidae; genus Oncorhynchus; species Oncorhynchus kisutch. Next base: position 453,846 of record NW_022265017.1, on the reverse strand, counting down.
TGGACAGCAGACTGTGGTGATGATCATACTGATGTCTCTGCTAACTAATGCTACTACCAATACTGTACACAAGGGTCAACAGTGTAACATAATATGATAGTGGTATGTTGTAGTACTACAGACTTCAGTGTTTGTGTGATTAAATGTGACTTAGTCAAGTAGTAGCCAGTGTTGTGTTTCACCATTCTATCTGATGTATTGTCAGTTTGGAATGTTGTTCTTAGCCCAACAATATTAAGGTCATTGTTATTAGGATGGTGCAGTAATGTTGAGATGCCAGTAGGAGGAGCTCTAGTCTAGAACACTGGAACCTTCAGTACCACTTTGATGCAGCTGATGAGGAGTGTAAATTGAATGTGTTTGTAGAATAGAATGAATGACATCATGGAACTGACCAAATGTAAATGGAACTTTGACCTGTTCCATGTAGAACTCAGAGGGACAAGGCAACACATTCTAAGATATTATAAACATTCCATATAGAATAGTCAACATATTCTTAACATGATTCTGTATTTAAATGAAATTGGAAATGGGGGACATTTTGTCCATTATAGAAATGTAGGACCCATTTTAATACAGTAACCTCCCTTCTCTGCTGTGCTGTTCTGGTCTTCATGCATGTTAATGTCTTAAAGAGGAAGAAAGGACTGTTCTGCATCAGCTACTTGTGTCCTGACTACATGAATATGTATCAACCACAGAACTGACACTTACTAGCAGTTGCCACACACTACCAGTAAGTTGACTCACTGTACAAGACCTCTCCTCTTCACTTCACTCTGTAAGTCCTCTTGACAATATCCTGAAATATAGTTTCTGGTTATCTGTTTTTAGTAAAGTCATATTCTTGAGGATAATGTATCATTTTACTTGTTGTTATGTTTTGAGCTGTGTTTTGGTTGTTACATCAGGGCCAGTATTCATAAAGTGTCTCGCCCGGTGTGGGTAAGTGTGTGTGTTACGCAGTGGATTTATCTGAGGGCCCTTTAGGACCAGACTGATAGGGAGGAGGAGGAGGAGTTGACATCTACACTGTGTAGGATGTGTGTTTCAACTTTTCTACATCCATAACAACCAGCTCTCTAGACTTTGATACAGACTCCATGGGCCTTATATACAGATGGTGTGTGTGTGTGTGTGTGTGTGTGTGTGTGTGTGTGTGTGTGTGTGTGTGTGTGTGTGTGTGTGTGTGTGTGTGTGTGTGTGTGTGTGTGTGTGTGTGTGTGTGTGTGTGTGTGTGTGTGTGTCCGCCGATGTTGTTTATAATGATGATGATGACTACATTAGGAAGTAATTTTTGCATCAATTCATCTTAAGTTGACAGATGTAGACAGACATGCAACACGTCACACACATTACATACATAGTGCAATAGACTTACAGACAGACAGTATTCACATAGACAACCATATAGCACAATACAACACAACACAATATGAGCCTGGTTCATTTTCAGTAATGAGGCCCTGTACCCCATTTACAGTTTCTACTTCTATGTATCAGGTGGAGTTATTCACCAGCTATAGAGTGAGTTGTTGTTTATGTTTCTAAGACTGCAGGGTGGGAGATGCAACAATGTCCTTGAGAACAGCAGGAAGTGTGTTGGTGGTCTTTTTCTGGTCTGTAGCAGGTATGGTCTCATTCATATCTTTAAGTTGCTCTGTTTATCAATCTACAGACATTTCTAAAAGCATAACATTTTTATGTTCTACTGTCGACACATTTGGCATCTCCACTTCATTTTAAACAGTTGTCTTTCACACCTCACTGAGTGAAGCTTATCTGTGGTTTCCATTCACACTCAACCAAAGAGTATCTATGTCTCAACTCAGCAACTATGGAACAAAGTGTTAGTGTGAGTCAAAAGACCTTGAACTTATTGTAACGTCCTTGTGATGTCTAACTGTGTTTCAGTGGTACTGGGTCAGTATGGCTGGAGTGTTACATACACCACTCAGAGTATCTGTACCTTGAAGGGGTCAACAGTGGAGATGTCCTGCTCTTACACATATCCCAGTGGTCATAAAGTCACAACAACCTTCTGGTTCACCAAAAAGTATGCTGTGGAGAATTATGTAAATCTGAGAAATGACCCAGACTACAAAGGACGTGTGATGTACCATAGTGATAAGATGAATGGACACACGCTGACAATCACAGACCTGAGAGAGAGTGACTCAGCTACGTACATGTTCAGATTTATAACAGATCAGACCAGAGGGAAATATTTTGGGAGCCCTGGAGTCACTCTGTCTGTTACAGGTACAGTGATATTATGTATAGTATTGATCTGTTTAAATTGTTTAATTGGTTCAGGAAAATTGTCTTGATTTGTAGAGAAATAATATAAAAATGAATGTATGGTATAAAAGGAATGTCTGAATTGCCTCATTTGAACTAGACAACAGGTCATAGATGGTTTTAATGTTGTTATCTACTCCAGACCTGCAGGTGAAGGTGACCACTACATGGTGGTCAACGACACTGACCTGTAGCACCACCTGTACTCTGACTGGTAACCCCACCTACACCTGGTACAGGAACAGTAAGATTGTACAAGAGGACTCCTCCCCCTCATACACAGTCCAATTTAAAACTGAAGACAGCTTCTACTGTGCTGTAAAAGGCATTAATTCTCCTGCAGTGTGTGAGTGTGACTAATACACTTTTAAAGTCTGTCAAAATCCTCCAATACATCATTGGTCAGTGTTGATGTTTAGTGAAACAGACATGAGGTAGATCTACTATTCCATATAGATTAATGGTGGTTGATGTTTAGTGAAACAGACATGAGGTAGATCTACTATTCCATATAGATTAATGGTGGTTGATGTTTAGTGAAACAGACATGAGGTAGAGCTACTATTCCATATAGATTAATGGTGGTTGATGTTTAGTGAAACAGACATGAGGTAGAGCTACTATTCCATATAGATTAATGGTGGTTGATGTTTAGTGAAACAGACATGAGGTAGAGCTACTATTCCATTGAGATTAATGGTGGTTGATGTTTAGTGAAACAGACATGAGGTAGAGCTACTATTCCATATAGATTAATGGTGGTTGATGTTTAGTGAAACAGACATGAGGTAGAGCTACTATTCCATATAGATTAATGGTGGTTGATGTTTAGTGAAACAGACATGAGGTAGATCTACTATTCCATATAGATTAATGGTGGTTGATGTTTAGTGAAACAGACATGAGGTAGAGCTACTATTCCATATAGATTAATGGTGGTTGATGTTTAGTGAAACAGACATGAGGTAGAGCTACTATTCCATATAGATTAATGGTTGTTGATGTTTAGTGAAACAGACATGAGGTAGAGCTACTATTCCATATAGATTAATGGTGGTTGATGTTTAGTGAAACAGACATGAGGTAGATCTACTATTCCATATAGATTAATGGTGGTTGATGTTTAGTGAAACAGACATTAGATAGATCTACTATTCCATATAGATTAATGGTGGTTGATGTTTAGTGAAACAGACATGAGGTAGATCTACTATTCCATATAGATTAATGGTGGTTGATGTTTAGTGAAACAGACATTAGATAGATCTACTATTCCATATAGATTAATGGTGGTTGATGTTTAGTGAAACAGACATGAGGTAGAGGTACTATTCCATATAGATTAATGGTGGTTGATTTTACAGTTCTAAATACTGACACCATTTGAAAAATGTACTTGTGTCTCAGCTTTTGAGGGTCACAGTTATTTCCACGTGACTTACACCCAACAGAGGATCTGTACCTTGAAGGGGACATCAGTGGACATATCCTGCTCTTATACTTATCCCAGTGGTCATACAGTCTCTGAAACAAACTGGTATACAAATGGAAAACTTGAAGAGGCGTCACAAATCCTGAGCCCGGGCTATGGACGTCGTGTGGAGTACCTTGGAAATATGCAGAGTGACTCCATCCTGAGAATCACAGACCTGAGAGAGGAGGACTCAGCTGAGTATAAGTTTAGATTCAGAACAGATCAGACAACCTGGGAGCCCACCTTCCCTGGAACAACTCTGACTGTCACAGGTAACACTGCAGGTCACATCCTATCAATACTGCAAACGATTACTTAATGATGTACTCAGTGCTTTAATCCTCTTTCATTTAGGTCTGCAGGTGAAGGTGACTCCTGCCACTGTGACAGAGGGACAGAAGGTGACAGTGACCTGTAGCACCACCTGTACTCTGAGTGACAACCCCACCTACATCTGGTACAAGAATGGACATGTAACCAACCAATCTACCAGTCTGTTCCTAAATCCAGTCAGCAGTGAGGATGCAGGCAGATACTCCTGTTCTGTAGAAGGACATGAGGATCTCCCCTCTGATGAAGAGACTCTCACTGTCACATGTGAGGATGTGTGATCCATCTCCACTTGTATTCTTTTAGTTACATCTTCTCTCATCTATTATATCTATTATTTCAATATATGTCCAAGTTCCATGATTGTACTCATCTCATTACTGTCGTAACTACAAGTACTTCACAAACACTGTATTGTTACATTAATGTCTAAGTTATACATATTTATATTAATATTTCATTTATTTTAATCACAAGTCCAAGTTCCATGATGCTCCTCATGTAAAGCTCTATGTATGAACAATGTGTTACATATTGTCCACCAGACGGCCCAAAGAACACCTCAGTGTCAGTCAGTTCCTCTGGTGAAATAGTGGAGGGCAGTTCAGTGACTCTGACCTGCAGCAGTGATGCCAACCCACCTGTGGACAAATACACCTGGTACAAGAAGAACGTAACCTCACCAAAAGCATCAGGACAGAGTTACAGCATCACTAACATCATCTCTGAGGACAGAGGAGAATATTACTGTGAGGCCCAGAATGGAAGAGGATCTATGAGCTCTACAGCTCTGATGATCATTGTAGCAGGTAAAGTTACATCTCAATACAAACCTACATGTTTCAATCTAATCTTAATCATTATGTTTTGGCTTATTACACCTTAGGTTATAACTCTACATTGGGTTCTAAGATCCCTGAACAAGTATTGTATTAATGTCCTGTATTATAGTTTATTTTAGTTAATTATATAATGCCATGTTCTCATATCATCCATATTTTATTGTAGGGAAACAAACCTCAGTTCTGACTGCAGCTGTAGGAATCATAGTGGTTGTTCTGGTTCTCATCCTCTGTCTCTCTGGACTCATGTGGTTCAGGTGGGTGAAAATGCATATTATCATGTTGTTCATTATCTAAACCTAGCAGTCTGATCTGTTGTTAACTTCATTATTTAATACAATTATTAATTCATTAATGTGCAAAACAGGAAGAAGGCCTCCAAATCCCCCTCTGACACAAGAGACACAGCAGACGGACAGGTGAGTCTGTTGGAATCAGAAGATGACTGTGTTCTTTGTGGAACATTTCCACTCCTCATGTTGTCTGTCCTCTCTTCCCATCAGGGAGACTCTAGTCCAGTGTATGACAACGTCTCAAGCCTGGCCATGAGCCCCAAAGACAACCAGGATGACATTCACTACGCCAGCGTCCACTTCTCTCACTCCAAAAACCAGGAAGTGCCTCTGTACTCCACCGTCCAACAGTCTCAAACCCAGAAACAGGAAGAAGATGTCCAGTACTCTGCTGTGAAATTCAACCGCCCCACTGCTGCCACCCGGTGAGCATATTCTGCATTAATGGCATGCATATGCTGTTGCTTATTGTAGTAGATGTCATCAATATGCAAAACAGTTGACCCCTAGTGACTACTAGTGATGTCATTTCCTAAAACTTGTCTATTCCCAAAAATACCAACCCAACAATGGACAACTCAATACAATTACTATGACATGTCTATAATGAGGGAGTGATTTGATGATGGTTTTAAGGAAATGTTCCTATTTGATCCAAATGGCACCCTATTCCCAATTTAATGAGCTCCACATGCCCTGGTCAAAGGTAGTGCACTATAAAAGGTATAGGGTGCCACCATTTGGGACGCAGACTTTGTTTCATTTCTGTTTCAGACCCGCAGCAGCACAAGCAGCTGAGGAAGACTCCTCTGTTCTCTACAGTACAGTCAACAAACCCTGACCCAAGAAATCCTGAACAGAACTAACCCAGAACCAAGAAGACCTGCACACAACAAACGCAGAACCAAGAAGACCCGAACATTACAAACCCAGAACCAAGAAGACCTGAACAGAACTAGCCCAGAACCAAGAAGACCTGAACAGAACTAGCCCAGCACCAAGAAGACCTGAACACAACAAACCCAGAACCAAGAAGACCCGAACATTACAAACCCAGAACAAAGAAAACCTGAACAGAACTAACCCGGAACCAAGAAGACCTGAACACAACAAGTTTAACCTTGTATATCTGGACCCGTATATTATAACTAAGTGGTATAATTAAGCAATAAGGTCCGAGGGGGTGTGGTATATTGGCCTATATACTGTACCACGGCTAAGGACTGATCTTAAGCACGACACAATGCAGAGTTCCTGGATACAGCCGTTAGCAGTGGTATATTGACCTATATACTGTACCACGGCTAAGGACTGTTCTTAAGCACGACACAACGCAGAGTTCCTGGATACAGCCGTTAGCAGTGGTATATTGGCCATAAACCACAAACCCCCGAGGTGCCTTATTGCTATTATAAACTGGCTACCAACATCAATAGAAAAGTAAAAAAGTATTTTTGCGTCATACCCGTGCTTTATTGTCTGATATACCAACACAATCTCACACTCAATTTGTGCAAATATGAACAAAAACAATTTCAGCAGATTTCATATGTTTTTTTGCATTTTTGTGTGGATTAATTCATGTGAAAAGACACTCCTTTTTGAGCGATTTAATTTGTAGGAAAATACACACATTTTCTGTGACTTCATTCATAGGAAAATACATTTTTGGCGGCAAACTTGAAAATGATCAGAGCAATTATCAGGACTTCTAAAGAAGGTAACTCCTCTCCCCAACGATCCATTTGTCCTTTTCTGTTTGTTTTGTCTTTGGTTCTTTTTCACACCTGGTTTCATTTGCGTTAATTTCTGTGTGTATAAGGGTAACCTGTTGCCTGCCTAAGTTTGTGTGGGATTAGTCTTTTTATTTGATGTGCTCAGGGTTATTTGTTTTCACGGTTACTTAAGTGTATATAGCGTCAGAACTGTGTTTGTTCCTCCATGCGTTTGCACGGGTTCTCTGTTACGAGGGCGTTGTCCTTTTCGATTGTGCCATTCCAGTGTTGGTGGACTGTCTTCTTAAAGCACGCTTCTCAGGCATCCCTGCTCTCCTGCGCCTGACTCCTACACCTTTCACCTAGACGCACCTTATCACAGCAATGCATGATGAGCAATGGTGTTCCACACTGCCTTTTTTTGTCTGATATACAGTACACACTTCTGAAATGTTGTTTCAGCCAATCGGCATCCAGGAACCAAACTACCCAGGTTCACTTCTGTGAAATCAAACTGTCCACTTAGGAAGCAACACTGATTGACAATAAATTTCACATGCTGTTGTGCAAATGGAATAGACAACAGGTGGAAATTATAGGCAATTAGCAAGACACCCCCAATAAAGGAATGGTTCTGCAGATGGTGACTACAGACCACTTCTCAGTTCCTATGCTTCCTGGCTGATGTTTTGGTCCCTTTTGAATGCTGGTGGTGCTTTCACTCTAGTGGTAGCATGAGATGGAGTCTACAACCCACACAAGTGGCTCAGGTAGTGCAGCTCATCCAGGATGGCACATCAATGCGAGCTGTGGCAAGAAGGTTTGCTGTGTCTGTCAGCGTAGTGTCCAGAGCATGGAGGCGATACCAGGAGACAGGCCAGTACATCAGGAGACGTGGAGGAGGCCGTAGGAGGGCAACAACCCAGCAGCAGGACCGCTACCTCCACCTTTGTGCAAGGAGGAGCAGGAGGAGCACTGCCAGAGCCCTGCAAAATGACCTCCAGCAGGCCAAGCATGTGCATGTGTCTGCTCAAATGGTCAGAAACAGACTCCATGAGGGAGGTATGAGGGCCCGACGTCCACAGGTGGGGGCTGTGCTTACAGCCCAACACCGTGCAGGACGTTTGCCATTTGCCAGAGAACACCAAGATTGGCAAATTCGCCACTGGCGCCCTGTGCTCTTCACAGATGAAAGCAGGTTCACACTGAGCACGTGTGACAGACATGACAGTCTGGAGACGCCGTGGAGAACGTTCTGCTGCCTGCAACATCCTCCAGCATGACCGGTTTGGTGGTGGGTCAGTCATGGTGTGGGGTGGCATTTCTTTGGGGGGCCGCACAGCCCTCCATGTGTTCGCCAGAGGTAGCCTGACTGCCATTAGGTACCGAGATGAGATCCTCAGACCCCTTGTGAGACCATATGCTGGTGCGGTTGGCCCTGGGTTCCTCCTCATGCAAGACAATGCTAGACCTCATGTGGCTGGAGTGTGTCAGCAGTTCCTGCAAGAGGAAGGCATTGATGCTATGGACTGGCCCGCCCGTTCCCCAGACCTGAATCCAATTGAGCACATCTGGGACATCATGTCTCGCTCCATCCACAGACTGTCCAGTAGTTGGCGGATGCTTTTGTCCAGGTCTGGGAGGAGATCCCTCAGGAGACCATCCGCCACCTCATCAGGAGCATGCCCAGGCGTTGTAGGGAGGTCATACAGACACGTGGAGGCCACACACACTACTGAGCCTCATTTTGACTTGTTTTAAGGACATTACATCAAAGTTGGATAAGCCTGTAGTGTGGTTTTCCACTTAAATTTTGAGTGTGACTCCAAATCCAGACATCCGTGGGTTGATACATTTGATTTCCATAGACATTTTTTGTGTGATTTTGTTGAAGCACATTCAACTATGTAAAGAAAAAAGTATTTTATACAAATATTTCATTCATTCAGATCTAGGATGTGTTATTTTAGTGTTCCCTTTATTTTTTTGAGCAGTGTATATATATTTACAGCAAACACAATCTGATTACAGGAATCTTTGACAAATAAACTTGTAAGATTAAACTTAATTGTCGTTGCTTTTTACTTCTTATAACAGTATCTTTAGTTGAGAGAAAATGAAAAGCTTTTAAAATATATATTTTTTAAATCAACAACCAAAACAATGTGTAAACTACAGAGCCCTGGAGGTGACATTGACTAAGATTTTTATTTTAAACACAAGTAATATAACGTGCTTATGATTTATAAAACGAGTTCACAAATTATAAAACATGCTAATGAATTACGAAAATGTATGCATGAATTTATATTAAACATGCTCATGATTTATAAAAAGAGATAATAAATTATAAAACATGCTCCAAAAATATGAAAACGTGTGCTGACTAGTTTCTCATGTCTGAGGCAATTCTGGATACGTTTGATGAATGTAGGATAATACAAAACATTAGATCTGGTAAAAGATAGTTCAAAGAATGTTTTTTTTGTAAATGTATGTACCATCATCTTTGAAATGCAAGTAAAAGGCCATAATGTATTATTCCAGCCCAAGATTAATTTATGTTTTGGCCACTAGATGGTAGCAATGTATGTGCAACGTTTTAGACTGAGCAAATGAATCATTGCATTTCTGTTCAAATGTTGTATCAAGACTGCCCAAATGTGCCTAATTTATTTATTAATAACTTAAATTAATTTCAAAACTGTGCACTCTCCTCAAACAATAGCATGGTATTCTTTCACTGTAATAGCTACTGTAAATTGGACAGTGCAGTTAGAATAACAAGAATTTAAGCTTTCTGCCAATATCAGATATGTCTATGTCCTGGGAAATGTTCTCATTACCTTCAATCTCATGTTAATCGTATTAGCCTACTTTAGCTCAATCGACCCAACGATCCTGAAGAAGTTAAAGCCATCATCAACAGCAGCGTGGAAGAATGGAAGAACAGTCTAGCCTACTACTGTACAGTTCCCATTCATTTGCTCTACTAAGTGTAGTGTGACAGTGGTGGCACCTTTCCATCCCTTTCCTGCTCCTTCAGTAATCAAGGTATTTATCTTAGGTCTACTAGCTACATGGCCTGGTTTTGTGGTTGTGTCCATTTGTGTGGCTCTCACTAACTCCATGGTGTTGAATCCACTCAATGGGTAAGTTGTGTCTGTGTGTGTACTGCTTCTGCAAACTTTACATTATGGCCAGCCAGGCATCCAGCTTAGGATGCTCCTCCATTGTTCATTCATTCACTCACAAACACACAAACACTCAATGTGTACATGGTCATCCACCTGAACTCAACCCTGTTGGTGCTGTCCTCTATTGAGTTGAACATGTCCTTTATTGAAGCTGGGTTGTGTTCATTAGTGCTCACATCATAACAAAATGTGTTGCAACCAAGGGAAAAAAAAGCTTTTAATATTGCACAAGTTCAGATATTTCTACTTTCTGTTTCTCTGTGTTTCTTCTGTGTTGTGTCTTATGAACATTACCCTGTCCTTTACTGACTTCTTCTCTGTAGTGGCCTGTTGTTGTTATTGTTGTATTGACCATGTTGTCTTCTGTTGATATTTCCCCAGCGGCCTGGCTGCTTTGGGCCGGGCTGTGAGGTGGTGGTGGTGGTCTCTGGGGGCTGGTCTAGGCGGAGAGGTAGAGGCAGGAGGAGCCTGCAGTGGCTGTGGGTGTTGCCCATGTCAAGCCACGCCTGGGGCCTGGCGGGGGCTGAGTACATAACAGCTGAGCTGGACTGCTCTGCCCTCCCTACAGACTCTGGTAGGAGGCAGCCCAGCAACGGCAACAGACCCAGGAACAGGTGAAGAATGGATGAAGGGGGACGACACACAGAGAGACACACACATGGCTGGGGTACAGTACTGTCCTAGAACAAGCAGACTTAACATCCCCTAACTAAACACACACATGGCTGGGGTACAGTACTGTCCTACAACAAGCAGACTTAACATCCCCTAACTAAACACACACATGGCTGGGGTACAGTATTGTCCTACAACAAGCGGACTTAACATCCCCTAACTAAACACACACATGGCTGAGGTACAGTACTGTCCTACAACAAGCAGACTTAACACCCCCCCCCCCCCCCCAAACACACACATACTTGACTTATTTACACAAGGCTCCATGGGAAATTAAATGGGTAGGCCTATTTGATCAGACCCCCTTTTGAGAAACATGTTAAAGTTGACAATCAGTCTGCAACTACCATAAGACAGTCATATCTTCTCCCTTCCTGTCCTGACTGTGATGTAAGATACCTGCCTTTCAGTCTCCTCTCCCATCTTCTCTAACATAATAGAGGTTAGATTAGTCAAATAAATCCCTGACTGAAGGGGAGTAGAAATGTAATTACACTGTAACAAGCATTGCAGTTCATTGTAATAACAGCATGTAACTGGTGGTAATTGCAGTCTGTAATTACAGAGATGTAACCACAAATGGTTGTTACCATGGTTGTTTCAAAAAGCTTTCACTAAATTCAATAATTTATTTTATTTTTATTTTACTTTATTAAACCTTTATTTAACTAGGCAAGTCAGTTAAGAATGAATTATTATTCACAATGATGGCCTACCCTGGCCCAACCCGGGGCAAATTCTGCCCACCCTATGGGATTTCCCAAACACTGCCGGTTGTGTACAGCCTGGAATCGAAACAGGGTCTGTGCCTCTAGCACTGAGATGCAGTGACTTAGACCCCTGCACCACTCGGGGGCCCCAGATTTAGTGTTTTGTTTCTTCTCAGCTTCATTTGATTAAGTAATAACTACCACAAGGTTGTAATCTCTCCTGGACTGATGTGGTGGCTGTCCCGAGATTAGATAGGCTCTAATTACCTACCCGTGAACACACACTCTTCAAAAGTTCCACTCAATGTTGTTGTTAGCACTTGCACCCAAAAAGTTTACCATCTGGGTTAACAGATCAGATACAGTATAGGTCAACCTCACTGACTGGCGTCTACCATGCCATAGTTAGCTAGTTAGCTAGTGTTTAGCTACAATCAGAAGTGATTGTGCTGACATAAGTATATAGCTAGCTAACTAAGGTTAACATGCTAGGTGTGTCTTACATAATACCATCGAGGTACCGATACCCTGTGCACAAGGTTCAGGGAATATTAGACCATTGAGGCCAGCTAGCTTTAGAGTAGTCATTACAGCATAGCTATTTGCCAGCTTAGGTAGCTAGCTAGTCAACATAAGAACTAGCTAGCTAGCTACCTTGATAGCTAATTTCCAAAAACTCAACAGATTGCATGGGAAAGTCTATTCTGTAGATGGTAACTAGCTAGCTAGCATAGTTGGTAGTTGGAAGGGATAAATAGCATAACAGGTAAGAAGCAGTTGGAGAGAAGTTTTTAACAGTACAATGGCAGGTTCTTAAAGTAACTATCCAGTGAAACTCTCACTTTTAAAAGTTTATATTCTGTTAATATTCTGTTTACTGACAATACACTCATACCCAAATAATTTTGTTGACTCATACAATGCTCATATTTGCGGCTAAACTATTTTTTTAAACTCACCTCAAACAGACTTTCAAAAATGCTTGCTATTTCCTAATATAATACGATGTCATACTCCTGAGGAGGATGAGCTGGCCAATAAGTGATCTAGAGTATGAGCTGGCCAATAAGTGGTCTACTGTAACTATTCTGTCAGCTAAATAGCCCTCACAGTTAACATAACTGTAATACAGGATGGCAGAACAATTTTACAGGCTGCATGACAAGGCTGCACTACCAGACCCCACCACAGGGACATAGTATAGACAGGCTGCACTACCAGACCCGACCACAGGGACATAGTATAGACAGGCTGCACTACCAGACCCCACCACAGGGACATAGTATAGACAGGCTGCACTACCAGACCCCACCACAGGGACATAGTATAGACATGCTGCACTACCAGACCCCACCACAGGGACATAGTATAGACAGGCTGCACTACCAGACCCGACCACAGGGACATAGTATAGACAGGCTGCACTACCAGACCCGACCACAGGGACATAGTATAGACAGGCTGCACTTACCAGACCCCACCACAGGGACATAGTATAGACAGGCTGCACTACCAGACCCCACCACAGGGACATAGTATAGACATGCTGCACTACCAGACCCCACTCCAAGGTGGCATAGCCATTGACTATAGAGGAGTTTGATTTATGATTTACCCAAAATACTACAACAATATAGAAATACATACTGTACATCTTAACATTGATTTATTTAGAAGATTAGCTACAAAGTAGTTTAGCTGCAAAGATTGTAAATTCAAACGACTCTGTTTTTACAAATAATGAGTGAACCTTTTCTTGTAGTTTTGGGACAAATCTATTGGTTTCATTGGACTTTTGGGATAATGCTTTTGGCTCATTGTACTTTTGGGACTATGCTATTGGTTCCATTGTAAGTATTTTGGCTGTTCCTGTTGTTTGTCCTGCTGTCCAAAGGGTGGAGCTGGAGAGCACCAGGCTGGTGATCAGGTACCCAGACCGCTAGATGCAGAGAACCCCTCACTCTCCACAGAGGACCAACCCTATACGCCTCAACACCTCCTTAGCCTCCCAGTACACCTCCACAGGGTAAGGACATCTGTCCATCTGTCATAACGTCAACTATCATTTATAAACAGATACAGTATAAGCATTTATAATGGGTTAATTATGAGTCATTCTGAACTTTTACCAATCAACTCATATCATACATTTTGATACAGAAAAATGACAGACAAATGATGGATTGTGCCGGTGGGAGCAAAGGCATGCGGGTGCAGGTGTTTTCATATGTCCTCCATAGAGATAGATAGAGGACTCTAGTTCCCAAAAAGCCATTTTTAGCATGGGCAGCGCCATTGAGGACTGTCAGTTTCAAGTGGGACTTCCTATGTGTTAAGGAAGGATCACATAATTCCATCCGGATCATCAGGAGGGATCAGCCAATTAATTATACTCATGAGTAAACATTCCTGTTAAGGGAATTTTTTATCTGTAATGACTAATTATATATACATTTCAATCAGGATGTACTAATCAGAATACTATTATGTTACTGTATATGTACTAATCAGAATACTATTATGTTACTGTATATGTACTAATCAGAATACTATTATGTTACTGTATATGTACTAATCAGAATACTATTATGTTACTGTATATGTACTAATCAGAATACTATTATGTTACTGTATATGTACTAATCAGAATACTATTATGTTACTGTATATGTACTAATCAGAATACTATTATGTTACTGTATATGTACTAATCAGAATACTATTATGTTACTGTATATGTACTAATCAGAATACTATTATGTTACTGTATATGTACTAATCAGAATACTATTATGTTACTGTATATGTACTAATCAGAATACTATTATGTTACTGTATATGTACTAATCAGAATACTATTGTGTTACTCTATATGTACTAATCAGAATACTATTATGTTACTGTATATGTACTAATCAGAATACTATTATGTTACTGTATATGTACTAATCAGAATACTATTGTGTTACTGTATATGTACTAATCAGAATACTATTATGTTACTGTATATGTACTAATCAGAATACTATTGTGTTACTCTATATGTACTAATCAGAATACTATTATGTTACTGTATATGTACTAATCAGAATACTATTATGTTACTGTATATGTACTAATCAGAATACTATTGTGTTACTGTATATGTACTAATCAGAATACTATTATGTTACTGTATATGTACTAATCAGAATACTATTGTGTTACTGTATATGTACTAATCAGAATACTATTATGTTACTGTATATGTACTAATCAGAATACTATTGTGTTACTGTATATGTACTAATCAGAATACTATTATGTTACTGTATATGTACTAATCAGAATACTATTATGTTACTGTATATGTACTAATCAGAATACTATTATGTTACTGTATATGTACTAATCAGAATACTATTATGTTACTGTATATGTACTAATCAGAATACTATTGTGTTACTGTATATGTACTAATCAGAATACTATTATGTTACTGTATATGTACTAATCAGAATACTATTATGTTACTGTATATGTACTAATCAGAATACTATTATGTTACTGTATATGTATGAATTTTCTTTCTTAATCCTAGTACTGAATATAATGTGTGTAAATATAATCAAGGATTAGAACAATGACTGTCTGTTCCTTGGTAGAAGTGAATGAACTAAATCTTCAGACTGGCTAGAATGCTTATCTACACCGGAAGACCTTGGCTCAGCCATAAATTATATTAAATTGGTAGGGAGACGATGTGGGAAGGCTTGAGATACTGCCTTTGTACCAGGGTGGGAGAAGAGACGGGTTGGTACTGGAACTAATGACGTCATTTTCAGTTTATAACCTGTGGTAACCTGTATCGTGTTCAGTACTCTCGTGAATAAACTCTGCTGATTGACTTTAAGACTGGGCTCTGTCCATTATTATAGAATAAGGGTCTTACAAATCCTTATGAATTGACAGAGTGTTTAATTTTAATTGGGTATTAAAACATAGAGCAATTTAATTCCTGTAACAATTCCATAACTGCAGGTGGCAGTAAATCGCCAACCTTGGCTTTACACCTGTTCAAACAACACACTCCAGGTGGCAGGATGCACCCTTTTAGTTCATTTACCCACTCATAGAAGTAGTAGAAGAAGAAAATGGACTACTTCAAAATGGAGATGGCCTCAATGGCACTGCTTAGTTCAAACTGCCTGTGACCTCACTGAAGCAAAAATGGGACAGATACAAAGAGTTCTCTATCATTCTCTATGGTGACATAATGTAGACTATCATCACTTCTGTACGTGTAATGTTTACTGTTCATTTTTATTGCTTATTTCACTTTTGTATATTATCTACCCCACTTTCTTTGGCAATGTTAACACATGTTTCCCATGCCAATAAAGCCCCTTGAATTGAATTGTAGACCTCTCTCTCTCTCTCTCTCTCTCTCTCTCTCTCTCCCTCTCCCTCTCTCGCTCCCTCTCCCTCTCCCTCTCCCTCTCCCTCTCTCTCTCTCTGTCTCTCTCTCTCCCTCTCCCCCTCTCGCTCCCTCTCCCTCTCTCGCTCCCTCTCCCTCTCCCTCTCCCTCTCCCTCTCCCTCTCCCTCTCCCTCTCTCTCTGTCTCTCAAGCCTGACCAGAGAAGACGAGACATGACACCATTGCAACCCTGACCACCGTGCATCAAGGGAGTAAGAGCAGTATGAGGAAGAGCAGAATACTGCATTTTGAAGAAGAGGATGAGGGACTGTGTGATGAGGATAAGGGACTGTTCCCTATTTTAAAAGGGAACAGGAGGCTTGGATAGAATGGGGGGTGTTGGGTTGTATCACCCCTTTTGTAGTCCTCTGACACACAGACAGAACATTGGACATACAGTATGAGTGTGTGAAGTGTCAGTCAAAATGAAGAGGAGTGCACCTCTGATTTCCGTCTCCCTCAACCTGAGCTGTGAAACATGTCATCATTGATGTCACATGATCAACATCATCTTTAGACCATATTGTGGACACTGTCTGACCTGCTAATTTACTGACAATTCAAACTTCTGCCTGGACAAGACAATTCAATCTTCTGCCTGGACAAGACCATTCAATCTTCTGCCGGACAAGACCATTCAATCTTCTGCCGGACAAGACAATTCAATCTTCTGCCGGACATGATAATTCAAACTTATGCCTGGACAAGACCATTCAATCTTCTGCCGGACATGATAATTCAAACTTCTGCCTGGACAAGACCATTCAATCTTCTGCCGGACATGATAATTCAAACTTCTGCCTGGACAAGACCATTCAATCTTCTGCCGGACATGATAATTCAAACTTCTGCCTGGACAAGACCATTCAATCTTCTGCCGGACATGATAATTCAAACTTCTGCCTGGACAAGACCATTCAATCTTCTGCCGGACATGATAATTCAAACTTCTGCCTGGACAAGACCATTCAATCTTCTGCCGGACATGATAATTCAAACTTCTGCCTGGACAAGACCATTCAATCTTCTGCCGGAC
Organism: Oncorhynchus kisutch; assembly: GCF_002021735.2. Classification (NCBI taxonomy): domain Eukaryota; kingdom Metazoa; phylum Chordata; class Actinopteri; order Salmoniformes; family Salmonidae; genus Oncorhynchus; species Oncorhynchus kisutch. Next base: position 436,811 of record NW_022265017.1, on the reverse strand, counting down.
ATGATAATTCAAACTTCTGCCTGGACAAGACCATTCAATCTTCTGCCGGACATGATAATTCAAACTTCTGCCTGGACAAGACCATTCAATCTTCTGCCGGACATGATAATTCAAACTTCTGCCTGGACAAGACCATTCAATCTTCTGTCGGACAAGACCATTCAATCTTCTGCCGGACATGATAATTCAAACTTCTGCCTGGACAAGACCATTCAATCTTCTGCCGGACATGATAATTCAATCTTCTGCTGGACATGATAATTCAAACTTCTGCCGGACATGATAATTCAAACTTCTGCCTGGACAAGACCATTCAATCTTCTGCCGGACATGATAATTCAAACTTCTGCCTGGACAAGACCATTCAATCTTCTGCCGGACAAGACCATTCAATCTTCTGCCGGACATGATAATTCAAACTTCTGCCTGGACAAGACCATTCAATCTTCTGCCGGACATGATAATTCAATCTTCTGCTGGACATGATAATTCAAACTTCTGCCGGACATGATAATTCAAACTTCTGCCTGGACAAGACCATTCAATCTTCTGCCGGACATGATAATTCAATCTTCTGCTGGACATGATAATTCAAACTTCTGCCGGACAAGATAATTCAAACTTCTGCCTGGACATGATAATTCAAACTTCTGCCGGACAAGATAATTCAATCTTCTGCCGGACATGATAATTCAATCTTCTGCCGGACAAGATAATTCAATCTTCTGCCGGACAAGATAATTCAATCTTCTGCTGGACATGATAAGTCAAACTTCTGCCGGACAAGATAATTCAAACTTCTGCAGGGCAAAACAATGGTTTTATATTGCTGTTTTGTTTGTTTGTTAACCAAGACATACATACAGTTTGTTTGTCTGTTAACATAGACATACATAATGTAGACCAACATACAGTTTGTTTGTCTGTTAACATAGACATACATAATGTAGACCAACATACAGTTTGTTTGTCTGTTAGCCTAGACATACATAATGTAGACCAACATAGTTTGTTTGTCTGTTAGCCTAGACATACATAATGAAGACCAACATACAGTTTGTTTGTCTGTTAGCCTAGACATACATAATGAAGACCAACATACAGTTTGTTTGTCTGTGTCACGTTCTGACCTTTATTTCCTGTGTTTTGTATTTAGTTAGTATGGTCAGGGAGTGAGTTGGGGTGGGCAGTCTATGTTTGTTTTTCTATGATTTGGGTATTTCTATGTTTCGGCCTAGTATGGTTCTCAATCAGAGGCAGGTGTCATTAGTTGTCTCTGATTGAGAATCATACTTAGGTAGCCTGGGTTTCACTGTGTGTTTGTGGGTGATTGTTCCTGTCTCTGTGTTTGCACCAGACAGGACTGTTTAGGTTTTCGCACATTTATTGTTTTGTTAGTTATTTCATGTCTAGTTCCTTTATTAAAGAACATGAATAACCACCACGCTGCATTTTGGTCCGCCTCTCCTTCACCACAGGAAAACCCTTACAGTCTGTTAGCCTAGACGTACATAATGTAGACCAACATAGAGAATTTTAGTGTGAATTATGCTTTGCATGTGAATCTATGTGGAATATATTTGGATGGTGTTTCATTTATTTAGGGTTAATATTTTACAAGCATTTTTAAGTGCAGAAAAACAGCATGGGCAGTGCCATTAAGGGCTGTCTCCATTTTAAAGTAGTTAATTTACTCTTCTTCGGTGAGTTTAATGACGTGGTTTCAAGTATAAGACTTGTGCATGCTATTTTGAGGCCTCTGAGAGCCATATATTGTTCGGGAGACTTATTGTAAGAGTGAAAGTAGGAGTAAGAGTTATTGAGTGGATACTTCATAAGAGCTTTAGGAGTAGTATTAACATGAGACACAGTGATGGTGGGTTGTGTTTAGGAGTAGTATTAACATGAGACACAGTGATGGTGGGTTGTGTTTAGGAGTAGTATTAACATGAGACACAGTGATGGTGGGTTGTGTTTAGGAGTAGTATTAACATGAGACACAGTGATGGTGGGTTGTGTTTAGGAGTAGTATTAACATGAGAGACAGTGATGGTGGGTTGTGTTTAGGAGTAGTATTAACATGAGACACAGTGATGGTGGGTTGTGTTTAGGAGTAGTACTAACATGAGACACAGTGATGGTGGGTTGTGTTTAGGAGTAGTATTAACATGAGACACAGTGATGGTGGGTTGTGTTTAGGAGTAGTATTAACATGACACAGTGATGGTGGGTTGTGTTTAGGAGTAGTACTAACATGAGACACAGTGATGGTGGGTTGTGTTTAGGAGTAGTATTAACATGAGACACAGTGATGGTGGGTTGTGTTTAGGAGTAGTATAAACATGAGACACAGTGATGGTGGGTTGTGTTTAGGAGTAGTATTAACATGAGACACAGTGATGGTGGGTTGTGTTTAGGAGTAGTACTAACATGAGACACAGTGATGGTGTGTTGTGTTTAGGAGTAGTATTAACATGAGACACAGTGATGGTGGGTTGTGTGTAGGAGTAGTATTAACATGAGACAGTGATGGTGGGTTGTGGTTTTGTTGGTTTAGATGCACTTCAGATGTCACTTCCCTGTTCTACTTTCCTGTCTGTCCCCTGACAGGCCTCCTGAATCATATCAGAAATCTATATATGCACATTAGACTATTCAGAATATGTTCCTCTGTAGCTCAGTTGGTAGAACATGGCACCTGCAACGTTATGGGTTTGATTCCCGGGACCACCCATAGGTAAAATATATGCACAAAAACTGTACATTGCTTTTGATAACTAAATGGCAATATTTATGGACAGCAGACTACAATAGACCACACAGTTAGTACAGCAGGCTATGGTGATGTTCATTCCTGCCTCTCCTAGATACAGCTTCTACCAGTACTGTACAACAGAGGAGGCTGGTATATATGAAGATGGACTCATTATAATGGCTGGAATGAAAGGAACAATCTAGAAGAAAAAGAAACAGACACCTATTTAGACGAGGTGCTGGCTAGAGGTGCTGGCTAGGGGAGTAGAACACTTGAAAATAAAAGAGATCCGCACACCAGGAGCTCAGATTCAAAAATGTAATTACCAACGTTTCGACAGCCAAGCTGTCTTCACCAGGGTGTAATCACAAACACTGCGGGATGACTCGGTTATGTAGTGTCAAAAGACACAGGTGTCTGTAATCATGGCCAAGAGTGGCCTAATATCATTGGTTAATTATCAAATATTAAAATGGCATACAAAGAACAGCATACAAACAACAAATGGAGAGCATACGATCATAAATTCATTTGACTACACAAGCTTCTAAACAGTTACAATGGCAAAGTCACAATAATCACAAGAATGGCTTCAGATCAAAGTCTACGTTGAGACCGAAGGGAGCAAGGGTCTTTAAGTTAAAGATCCAGGCAGCCTCTCGTTTTAACAATAAATTATCAAGGTCACCCCCTCTCCTAGGGAGGGTGACATGTTCGATGCCAATATAACGCAGAGACGAAATCGAGTGGCCTGCCTCCAAGAAGTGGGCCGCAACTGGGTAAGTAAAGTTTTTACACCTAATGGTGCTACGATGCTCTGAGATACGTACTTTTAATTTGCGCTTTGTTTTACCCACATCATTTTTACCACAAGGACAAGTTATAAAATAAATAACTGCCTTAGTGGAGCATGTGATAACACCTTTAATTGGGATCTGTTTCCCTGTTTGTGGGTGTTTGAAGGATCTATATTTATAAGTGCCATTGCATTGAGCACAGCCATTACTTTTGTATTTACCATCCAGTAGGGGCGCAAATAGACGTTGTTCAGGAATATCTTGTTGTGGTAAATCAGAGTGTACCTATTGATCTCTGAGCCCCGCGAGAATACGACCAAGGGAAGGTCCGAAAACACATTACCGAGACTATCATCGGATTTTAGAATGTGCCAATGTTTGTGAACAAATTCCCTTAATTTGTTCAGAACGCTTTGAATAGCGGGTAGTTAGAACACAAGAATGCGTCTTTTTTTTTCTTTCTCAATGTCAATATTAATCTGATCATTTTGTAGCCCCTCTCCTTGAACTTTCTTTGCGTCTCAGCCATATTTCTGTCGAAATCTGATTGTTTTTTGCAAATTATTTTGATTCGACAGAATTGGCTGTAGGGCAAACTATTTTTCAAGGGAAGTGGGTGACAACTATCAGCCCTCAACAAACTGTTTACGATCAGTAGGCTTCCTGTAAAGATCAGTGTATAGAACATTATCTTCACACAAGATCAGAAGATCAAGAAAAGTGATTTGACGTGTATCAGATTGCATAGTAAATCTCAAATGATCAGAACAGGAGTTAAGAAAAGCAGAAAACGCCTGGAGCTGTTTTGCATCACTCCTCCATAGAACAAAAATATCATCAATATACCGTTTCCAAATAATGATGTGAGGCAAGAAAACATTTTTGAGAGGATTGAAAATAGACTGTTTCTCCATGTAACCCACATACAAAGTAGCATAGTTAGGAGCCATGGGGGATCCCATAGCAGGACCCTTCGTCTGAATAAAGAAATCATTCAGAAACATGAAATAGTTATGTGTGAGTACTATTTCAGCCAATGTTATAATGCATGCACTGGAAGGTAGTCCATTAGGGTCACGTTGCAGAAGAAAATGTTCCATAACTTCGATACCGCCCTCGTGTGGAATATTTGTGTATAACGACTCAACGTCAAAAATAACTAACAAGGTATTCTCAGGGAGAGGATCAAGAGATTCAATGATAGGTGTCCTTTACAAAGGAGGGGAGCTGTTCTGTGAGTGGTCTAATAAAAAAGTCAGAATTAGGGGAGCTAAAGCATTCCCTTAAACGGATGTTTCTAAAAAACTTGAACATGTTTACCTTAACATCAAAATCGTCGCAATGGGTTGTAGGCACAAAATATAACCCTTTATTAAGCAAAGAGACATGGGCAGGGCTCAATATCTTGGAATGACAGGAACATCATTCATTTTATGACCATTACTTCCCAAATGAATGAGGACATCATGATGACTGGAGGCTGCAGTAATGTTGAGATGCCAGTAGGTGGAGCTCTAGTCTAGAACACTGAACCTTCAGTACCACTTTGATGCAGCTAATTAGGAGTGATGGTCCTGGGTGTTTAAATTGAATGGGTTCTAATTGAATAACATCAATGAACTTTGACCTGTATATACAGAACTCAGAAGGGCAAGGTAGGTCATTAAAATGATAATGTTATAAATAGTATAGTCAACACATTGTTTACATGGTTCTGTCTGTAGTATAAAAGACCACAGTGAAAATTGACACATTTTTTAAATAAAATAAATATATGCCCAGACTTGTCTTTTACACCATTTCTGTTCTATTACAGTAACAGCCCTTTTCTGGTGTGTTGGTCTGGTTGCCATGTTAATGTCTTTACTAAACAGGAAGGACAGTTCTGCATCCACTACTTGTGTTCTGACTGCTTTTATAAGGTTTCAACACTTACTTCTTGTTTTCACTCACTACCAGACAGTTGACTCACTGTACAAGACCTCTCCTCTTCACTTCACTCTGTAAGTACTCTTGACAATATCTTGAAATATAGTTTCTGGTTATTTGTATTTAGTCATAAGTCATATACTTGAGGGTAATGTATCATTTTACTTCTCGTTATGTTTTGAGCTGTGTTTTGGTTGTTACATCAGGGCCAGTATTCATAAAGTGTCTCGCCCGGTGTGGGTGATTGTGTGACACAGTGGATTTATCTGAGGGCCCTTTAGGACCAGACTGATAGGGAGTAGGGTTGACATCTATACTGTGTAGGATGTGTGTTTTAACTTTTTTTAACATCCATAACAACCAACTCTCTAGACTTTGATACAGACTCCATGGGCCTTCACTACAGACAGTGTGTGTGTGTGTTTGAATCACTTGCTGTTTATCCTCACAGCTTGGGGATAGGTGCTATATTGAACCTTGTCATCAGTCTTTAGGCTGCTGTACAGCTTGATGGACCGTAGAGGATTGAACATTTATCCTCCTATATTTGGGGTTCTGAGAATAAAACAGCTTCAGAACGATCAATGTAGAAATATGTGTTTACAGTAATACAGGTCTGTTCAATAAGTTGTTGTTGTTGATGATATGATGATTACTACGTAGTTATTCACCAGCTATAGAGTGAAATGTTTATGTTTCTAAGACTGCAGGGTGGGAGATGCAACAATGTCCTTGAGAACAGCAGGAAGTGTGTTGGTGGTCTTTCTCTGGTCTGTAGCAGGTATGGTCCCTTTCATAACTGTTTTAGTTGCCCTGTGTTTCAATTTATCAACATGTCTAAAAGGTTAAGAGTCATAATATTGTTCTGTTTGGCATATCTACTTCACTTTATATATTGGTCTTCTACTCCTCATTGAGAGATGCTTATCTGTGGTTTCCATTCACATCCAACTCAGAAACTATGGCAACAAAATGTGGACAAACAATACTGTTAGTGAGAGCCATTTTTGTATTCATTTTCATTTAATAGATGTTGTGTTGTGTGACTGTGTGTTTCAGTTGTACTGGGTCAGGATGGATGGAGTGTGACATACACCAATCAGAGTATCTGTGCCTTGAAGGGGTCAACAGTGGAGCTGACCTGCTCTTTCAGATATCCCAGTGGTCATAAAGTCACATCAACCTTCTGGTTCACTAAAATTGAGACTGAAGACCTAGGTCAGGATCCAGAGTATGCAGGTCGTCTGGAGTATCATGGAGATAAGAAGAAAGACTGTACCCTGAGAATCACAGACCTGAGAGAGAGAGACTCAGCTACGTACAAGTTCAGATTCATAACAGATCAGGAAGGAGGGACATTTACTGGCAAACTTGGAGTACCTTTGTCTGTCACAGGTACAGTAAAGGTGTTTTATGTTCAATTACAATTAGTTCTGACAATTGTTGTGGTGTGTATGTACAATAGTCTGTATAACATAGGATTTCTTCCATCTTTGTATTAGAGTGATAAGTCAGTGATAAAGGGATTTACAGTGATATTGTTTTTTCTCCAGTTCTTCAGGTGAAGGTGACTGGTGGACATCAGGATAAGACACTGACCTGTAGCACCACCTGTACTCTGACTGACAACCCCACCTACATCTGGTACAAGAACGGACAACATATAAATAAGCCCACTTCCCATCAATACTCTGTCAATAGTTATTATTCAGACAGTTACTCCTGTGCTGTAAAAGGCCATGAGGATCTCCATTCTCCTGCAGTGTGTGAGTATGAATGAAACTAGTATTTTATGTAGTATAATTTAGAACCAATAAGAATGGTATTACTTTCTCTATCAGTATTCTTAACAATATACATTGGAATGATAAACAGTTTTATAGATGTATGTACATGTATTTATTTTGTTTGAAACTTTTTATGAACCTGTCCAATACATCTAAAACATTGAGTCTCATTTTGGTTTCAGGAATTGATCACCTACATTTTGTTTCAGGTGTTGTGGGTGAGAGCTGTATGAATGTGACTTACACCCATCAGAGTATCTGTGCTTTGAAAGGGTCAACAGTGGACATATCCTGCTTTTACACACATCCCAGTTGGCATAACGTCACAGAAGTGTCCTGGTTCAACAAATGGGAGTCTGGTGTCACTAAAGACCTGAGCCTGAACCCAGAGTATGCAGATCGTGTGGAATACCATCGACAAACAGAAAAGGACTCCACCCTGAGAATCACAGACCTGAGAGAAAGTGACTCAACTGAGTACAAGTTCAGATTTACAACTGATAAGGCAAGATGGGGGTACAGTTTCCCTGGAACATCTTTGGCTGTCACAGGTAACACTGCATAGCACATTATAAAGGTTTGAAGAGTCGTGATGTTAATAATTAACTCAAACCAATTCTGAACCATATACTCTTTTTTTGCTCTCCTTTAATTCAGGTTCTCAGGTGGAGGTGACTCCTAAATGGAGTTCAGAGTATAAGACACTGTCCTGTAGCACCACCTGTACTCTGACTGACAACCCCATCTATATCTGGTACAAGAACGGACAACATCTAGATGAGAGCACCTCCCCCCAGTACAAAGACCCAGTCTCCAGTAACTATGAAGACAGTTACTCCTGTACTGTAAAAGGCCATGAGGATCTCCATTCTCCTGCAGTTTGTGAGTGTTTATTTATTAATAAGGGACAGATTGAAATTTACTGTGGAACGGGACAGGACTGGTCTTCAAAGTGTAAAATATTTTCACTTGACCCTCCCCTTGTACTGTAAAATAAATTGAACACCCTCCCCCTCATAGAATTAACTCAAAATAATATTTTCGACCACAAATCAGAATAACTGTAGCGACCTGCATTTATAAACGTGAATACCGACTTTGCCACTTTAGCCTGCTTTTGTGGCCTGATCGATGCCACGCAGGGCTACGGGCCAGAAGGTTGAGGGTTCCCGACCACCACAGACAAGCTCACCCTGCCTGTTCTATTACACTGCGATCATATACAAAATATATGCAACACATTTTCCACCAACAGGTTTCTGTTCCAATGCAGCACACAACCAATAAACAAAGCATACTGACTTCAGGCACTTCAATGTCATGGTTTGTGTTTTCAACACCACAATAAATAGACAATGTAAATCTGGACAAACAGAGAATACATCCCTCCCTACCTTGTAGTCTTACCCAGTATTGAAGGCCTGACAATCTCTGAATGTCATTCAACTTGTTGGTGTTTTGTAACTAATGTCTCTTTCCGTTCATCAAATGGCTGCTGCTCAGTTTGGATTGATTGACTGATTGATTTTATTTGTCAGTTAAAGAAATACATATATAAACCATATTATTTTAAGTGACCAGGATTGTTGTTTTAAAGGATTGTACAATAAAGTTGGGGACTTATATCCATTGTGGTCCCTATGTTTTACATAAATACATATACAATTATACTGAACAAACATATAAACGCAACGTGCAACAATTTCAACCATTTTACTGAGTTACAGTTCATACAAGGTAATCAGTCAGTTGAAATACTGTATATTCATTAGGTCCTAATCTATGGATTTCACATGACTGGGCAGGGCCACAACCATGGGTGGGCTTGGGAGGGCATAGGCCCACCCACTGGGGAGCCAGGCTCAGCCAATCAGACTGAGGTTTTCCCAACAAAATGGCTTTATCACAGACAGAATTACTCCTCGGTTTCATCAGCTGTCTGGGTGGCTGTTCTCAGATGATTCCGCAGGTGAAGAAGCCGGATGTGGAAATCCTGGACTGAATGTAAAAAAACACACAATCCTCCCCTAAACAAAAACTAAATAAATCCCTAATACATCACTGTAAAACTGTATACAATGTATATCTGTGTTGGTTTCATTTTGTAATATGAGAAATGTTAGCATTTCTAGATAGAACTGAGAATACAATCTGTTGACCTCTTGTTATGTCACTGTGTTTCAGGTGTTCAGGGTCAGAGCTGCAACAGAGTGACTTACACCAAGAGGAGAATCTGTGTCTTGAAGGGGTCAACAGTGGACATATCCTGTACTTATGTTGGTTATTATTACGCCACATCATCATTCTGGTTTAGAAGTGATAAGTCGACACCTGAAGACCTAACCACAGACCCAGGGTATGCAGGTCGTGTGGAGTACACTGGAACATACAGAGGTCCCTTCACCCTGAGAATCACAGATCTGAGAGAGGAGGACTCAGCTGAGTATCGCTTCACTTTTAAAGCAAACAACATTGAATGGGGTCATAGTTTCCCAGGAACAACTCTGTCTGTCACAGGTAATACTACACTGTATGATACAACTGTAAATCATAATGAATTACAGGATGAATATATGAACCATCCTGTTAACACAGAGGTGTATGTGGTTTTATACATATTGTTTCAGGTCTGCAGGTGAAGGTGACTCCTGCTGCAGAGGGACAGAAGACACTGACCTGTAGCACCACCTGTACTCTGACTGACAACCCCACCTACATCTGGTACAAGAACGGACAGCGTCTAGATGAGCCCACTTCCCAACAATACTCTAGTAATACCCTAGTAGTGTTGGGTCATTCTGTGGACAGTTACTCCTGTACTGTAGAACACCATGAGGACCTCCACTCTCCTGCAGTGTGTAAGTATGAATTAATCTACTATTCTACTTAGAAAGCATCAAAAACTTTATATCAATGAGAAGAGTATTACTGCTTTATCTCTACATATTCATCATTACATAGAAATGACAGACAACGTCATAGATATATGCATGTCTATAGTGACAATGTTCAGTACCTCAGACACTTGAAGAATAGTTTAGTAGAGACACTCAAGTCCTAAAGTGTATTATTATTGTTCATGTTTTGTGTAAGTGAGAGTTTTAGATAAGTGAGTGATAGTTTTAGTAAGTGAGAGTTTTAGATAAGTGAGTGATAGTTTTAGTTTAGTGAGTGATAGTTTTAGTAAGTTTTAGTTCACCTCTGGTGAAATAGTGGAGGGCAGTTCAGTGACTCTGACCTGTAACAAGTATTGTATTAATGTCCTGTATTATAGTTCATTTTAGTTTATTATATAATGCCATGTTCTCATATCATCCATATTTTATTATAGGGAAACAAACCTCAGTTCTGACTGCAGCTGTAGGAATCATAGTGGTTGTTCTGGTTCTCATCCTCTGTCTCTCTGGACTCATGTGGTTCAGGTGAGTGAAAATGCATATTATCATGTTGTTCATTATTTAAATGTAGCCCTCTGATTTGTTGTTAACTTCATTTATGAAGTAATGTATTTATTAATTAATGTGCAAAACAGGAAGAATGCCTCCAAACCCACCAACACAAGAGACACAGCAGACGTTGGACAGGTGAGTCTGTTGGAATCAGAAGGAGACTGTGATGACTGTATTCTTTGTGGAACATTTCCACTCCTCATGTTGTGTGTCCTCTCTCTCCATCAGGGAGACACTAGTCCAGTGTTTGACAACGTCTCAAACATGGCCATGAACTCTACTGCAGCACAGACAGCTGACACAGACATCCAGGATGATGTTCACTACGCCAGCGTCCACTTCTCTCGTCCCAAAAACCAGGAATTGTCTCTGTACTCCACCGTCCAAGTGCCTCAACCCCAGAAAGAGGATGAGGATGTCCCGTACGCTGCTGTGAAATTCAACCTCCCTATTGCTGCCACCCGGTGAGCATATTCTGCATTAAGGTCATTCATATGCTGCAGTTTATTGTAGGAGATGTCATCAATAAGCAAAACGGTTGACCCTTTGTGACCACTATGAAGTCAAACTATGAACCCAACAATGGACATCTCAGGACAATTACTATGATATGTCTATAATGAGGGAGTGATGTGATGATGGTTTTGAGGAATTGTTCTTCTGTTCCAAATGGCACCCTATTCCCTAATTAGTGCACTACTTTAGACAGAGCCCTATAGGGTGACACCATTTGGGACACTGTCTTTGTTTCATTTTTGTTTCTCTCTTCAGACACGCAGCAGCACAAGCAGCTGAGGAGGACTCCTGTGTTCTCTACAGTACAGTCAACAAACCCTGAACCAAGAAGACCCAAACACTATAAACCCAGAACCAAGAAGACCTGAACACAGCAAACCCAGAAAGAAGAAGACCTGAACACAGCAATCCCAGAAAGAAGAAGACCTGAACAGAACAAGTTTGACAAAAACCTTGTATATCTTGACCTGTATATTTAAACTAAGTGATATAATGCATGTGGAGGTGTGGAATATTGACCATTATAAACTGGGTGGTTTGAGCTGTGAATGCTGATTGGCTGACCGGCGTGGTATACCAGACCGTATACCATGGGTATTAACATTTGTGTTTACTGGTCTAAGTACATTGGTAACCAGTTTAAAATAAGGCACCTCGCTGTTTGTGGTGCATCCAAGCACTCCGCGTTGCATTGTGCATAAGAACAGCCCTTAGAGGTAGTATATTGGCCATATACCACACCTCCTCAGGCCTTATTGCTTAACTTTATAATGACAACAAGGCACTTCAGGGGTTTGTGTTATATGACCAACATACTGTTCCACGGCTTATTTTAAACTGGTTAACAACATAAATAGAACAGTAAACAAGTATTTTTACGTCATACCCGTGGTATATTGTCTGATATACAGTATAGACTTCTGAAATGCTGTTTCAGCCAATCAGCATCCAGGGCCAAAACTACCCAGTTTGTAATTGTATTTAATAATATATTCCCTCTGGTAGACACTTTTGTCCAAATTCACACAGTCATTACAGTCATGCCTGAATATATTTTTCGTATGGGAAGTCCCAGCAGAAATGGAACCCATGCTCCATGCTGTACCAACTGAGCCACAGGACGACTCTATTCACACTTAGAGTAGGAGTTCTGATCTAGGGTCAGTTATGACTTTTAAACTATGATGAATTAGAAAGGGACCTTAACATTTTTATATATATATTTTTACATTGAAAAATGTTGTATTCCTGACGTAGGAAACCTTGAGTTCCAGTTATATTTTACAGTGCATTCAGAAAGTATTCAGACCCCTTGACTTTTTCCACATGTTGTGATGTTTCAAACTTTTTCTCAAATTGATGAAATAGTTCTCTCCTCATCAATCTACACACAAAGCCCCATAATGCTAAAGCAAAAAAGGTTTTTAGACAATTTTGCAAATGTATAAATAAAAAAAAACGGCAATATCACATTTACATAAGTATTCAGACCCTTTAATCAGTACTTTGTCAAAGCACCTTTGGCAGCGATTACAGCCTCGAGTCTTCTTGGGTATGACGCTACAAGCATGGCACACTTGTTTTTGGGGAGTTTCTCCCATTCTTATCTGCAGATGTTCTCAAGCTTGGTCATGTTGGATGGGGAGCGTCGCTGAACAGATATTTTCAGGTCTCTCCAGGGATGTTCGATCAGGTTCAAGTCCGGGCTCTGGCTGGGCCACTCAAGGACATTGAGATTTCTCCCGAAGTAACTTCTGCTTTGTCTTGGCTGTGTGCTTAGGGTCCTTGTCCTATTGGAAGGTTGAACCTTCACCCCAGTCTGAGGACCTGAGCCCTCTGGAGCTGGTTTTCATCGAGGATCTCTCTGTACTTTTCTCCATTCATCTTTCCCTCGATCCTGACTAGTCTCCCAGTCCGTGCCGCTGAAAAATATCCCCTCAGCATGATGCTGCCACCACAATGCATCCCTTTAGGGATGGTGCCTGTTTTCCTCCAGACGGGACGCTTGGCATTCAGGCCAAAGGGTTCAATCTTGGTTTCATCAGACCAGATAATCTTGTTTCTCATGGTCTGAGAGTCTTTAGGAGCCTTTTGACAAACTCCAAGCAGGCTTTCATATGCCATTGGCTTCCATATGGCCACTCTACCATAAAGGCCTGATTGGTGGAGTGCTGCAGAGATGGCTGTCCTTCTTGAAGGCTCTCCCATCTCCACAGACGAACTCTGGAGCTCCATCGGGTTCGCCTCGCTGACCAAGGCCCTTCTCCCCCGATTGATCAGTTTGGTCAGGTGGCCAGCTCTAGGAAGAGTCTTGGTGGTTCTAAACTTCTTCTATTTAAGAATGATGGATACCACTGTGTTCTTGGACCTTCAAAAATACAGAAATGTTTTGGAACCCTTCCCCAGATCTGTGCCTCAGCACAATCCTGTCTCGGAGTCCTAGAGACAAATCCTTCGACCTTAATGAATGTTGCTCTGACATGCACTGTCAACTGTGGGACCTCATAGACAGGCGTGGGCCTTTCCAAATCATGTCCAATTAATTGAATTTACCAGAGGTGGGCTCCAATCAAGTTGTAGAAACATCTCAAGGATGATTAATAGAAACAGGATGCAGCTGAGTTCAATTTCGAGTCAAAGCAAAAGGTCTGAATACTTATCTAAATAAGATATTTCTGTTTTTTTGTTTTAATACATTTGCAGCGACTCCATGGCTTTATTAAATTCGGCTATCTCTGTATGCTGGGGAGAAACAGTCCGTTTGTTGCCATGCCACTATTTATTTTTCCTAAACACTCCCATCGCATTATACACCTTTTATTTACTATTTTCCAAGGTAGAGCTACCCACTTTCCCAGATAATAATTTATTAGTCACATCACTTAATTTCTCCTATCAAAGCCTACTTTATAATGTCTACACTTTCTTATCTCTTTATTTATCCACTTGCTATATTCTCTCTTAGCCTATCTTACTTTTTAATTCCTGATTCATGGTTTTAGTGAAACAAAGTCTCTCCTGTCCTTCAGGCTATTTTTAAATTGCAGCCTCTGTTGCTACAGAGTGCCAGAGTCGCCTGCTGTTTTCCTCCTATTTCGTTTACAGGGCTCGTGATATTTTAAAATTCTTTCTTCCTACTTCGCATCCGTTAGCCTAGTGGTTAGAGCATTGGACTAGTAACCGGAAGGTTGCAAGTTCAAATCCCCGAGCTGACAAGGTACAAATCTGTCGTTCTGCCCCTGAACAGGCAGTTAACCCACTGTTCCTAGGCCGTCATTGAAAATAAGAATTTGTTCTTAACTGACTTGCCAAGTTAAATAAAGGTAAAATAAATAAAAAACATATATTCTATCCTTGTTTAATACCTCTTTTTATCACCTATTGTATTTTTTACAATGGTCGTTTAACACATTATCACGTCAATGTCTTATCATTATTTTTTCCTTTTGCTCAATGTTTATCGATTTCGTTCCCTTTGTCTAGCGATAGTTAAGAGTCCCTCCCCTTAATTTATTACTGTCACAGAAAGACTCCGCTGTCCCTCCTCTGGACCTCCTCTGGCACGACACACACACAACCTGTTCTTCTTCCTTTCACCACAGAACATTCTCATTCACACACACCCTTCGTTTGACCTAAAACAAACTATAGTTTATTACCTACTGACTTCTTGCGACTAGGGGGCGATATTTAAATTTTTGGATAAAAACGTTCCCGTTTTAAACAAGATATTTTGTCACTAAAAGATGCTCAACTATGCATATAATTGACACCTTTGGATAGAAAACACTCTGACGTTTCCAAAACTGCAAAGATATTGTCTGTGAGTGCAACAGAACTGATGTTACAGGCGAAACCCAGATAAAAATCCAATCAGGAAGTGCCGCATTTTTTAAAACCGCCTCATGCCAATGACTCCTTATATGGCTGTGAATGAGCTACGAATGAGCCTACGTTTTCTACGTATTCCCCAAGGTGTCTACAGCATTGTGACGTCTTTTTACGCATTTATGTTGAAGAATAGACGTAAGGGACCACATTTAGCAAGTGGTCACATGGTGTCTCCCGCAGAAAATCTTGCGGAAAATACTGAGGTAGCCATTTTTCCAATCGCTTCTTATGAGAAACCAATTGCCTCGACGGATATATTATCGAATATATATGTTAAAAACACCTTGAGGACTGATTCTAGACAACGTTTGCCATGTTTCTGTCGATATTATGGAGCTAATTTGGAGAAAAAAAGTTTGCCGTTGTAGTGATAGCATTTTCCGGTCGATTTCTCAGCCAAGCATGATGAACAAACAGGAGCTATTTCGCCTACAAAAATGATATTTTTGGAAAAAAGGAACATTTGCTATCTAACTGGGAGTCTCCTGAGTGAAAACATCCGAAGTTCTTCAAAGGTAAATTATTTAATTTGATTGCTTTTCTTATTTTCGTGAAAATGTTGCCTGCTGCCAGCAGAGCCTAGCATAGCATTATGCCATGATAAACTTACACAAATGCTAGCGTTGTCTAGCGTTGGCTGTAAAGCATATTTTGAAAATCTGAGATGACAGTGTGATTAACAAAAGGCTAAGCTTGTGTTTCAATATATTTGATTTGCGATTTTCATGAATAGGAACATTTTCTAGGGGTATTTATGTCCGCTGCGTTATGCTAATTTGTTTGAGGCTATGATTACGCTCCCGGATCCAGGATTGCTAGTCACAAAAGGTTAATTCACTTCCTCTACATAATCCGGTATTATCCTATAGGATTTTTCACGCATACCCTTCGTTTTACCTAAAATGACCTATAGTTTTACCTCCTAACTTAATTTACTTCCTCTACATAAGCCGGTATTATCCTATAGGATTTATTTTGCAGTTGAACCCAGCCAAATCAGGTCAGAGTTCTTCCGCTTCCTATTTATTCACCCGTTCAGTCCCCTTCTTTCAACAGGAGCGGTAGCCGTGAATTATCGCAGGATTTATTTTGCAGTTGAACCCAGCCAAATCGGGTCAGTTCTTCCGCTTCCTATATATTCACCCGAACAGACCCTCCTGTCGTGAATATCCCACCCAAGCAGACCCTCCTGTCGTGAATATCCCACCCAAGCAGACCCTCCTGTCGTGAATATCCCACCCAAGCAGACCCTCCTGTCGTGAATATCCCACCCAAGCAGACCCTCCTGTCGTGAATATCCCACCCAAGCAGACCCTCCTGTCGTGAATATGTCAAACATATCAGAAGCCTAGATGGTCTGTGGAACACTCTGTTTTTACACACATACAACATATGAGTCCATCCCACATGCAAATGAAGGTACTTCCCTCAGTCCATCTGCCACCATTATATCCCAATCTGTGCATCCTGCTTGTTCACGCCCAATAACGCCCATATCTGCTTTTAGTTAAGTTATAATGGTGACAGGACCTCTTCATGTCCCCAAAAAAATACATGCCCATCTTATCCTTAAGTTTAGCTTGGTGTGTTCTTTGGTATGTCTGTCCTTATTAGGACAAGTAGACTATGTGTCTCTTCTCTTCATGTCCTAAAAATATATGCCCTATGTCTATAGTCCATCCGTTGGTCATTTGGCTGACCCCCTCCTTTGTGTGTCCCTCTGACCTTGGTATGTCCAGCTGTCCTATGCTCTCATGGCCTTACTTTGGTTTCCTGTCCTATACAATAGACAATGCATTTTACCAGAATGGCAAATGCACTCTAAGTGTATCTTTCTCTTGTGGTACAGTATTATGTTTCGCCCTATATGTACATCTTGCTCCAACAATACACAGCACCTTAAAGCTTGACCTCTAACCAATGACCCCAAACAGAACAGGTACACAACACAAAATACCACTATACTCCCATCAATCTCTCTCTCTATCGCCCCCTGTCGCTCTCTCGCTCCTCTTTCCATCTCTCCCCACTCTCTCGCTCTTCCTTTTCTTTCTCTCTTCCATCTCTATCTCTCTCTCTCTCTCTCTCTCTCTCTCTCTCTGGTTCTTTGGGAATAATTGCTACAGCTAAGGGTGTTTGGAGATCTACTCCTCTGACTTCAGATGCTCAGAAGTCCATCCAGCTTGCTCCTGATTGGCCAAAGGGATACTTCCACAAAGGGAGTGTACTAAAAGGGTTGAAGGTCACTATCTGAGCTTTCTACTGTAAACGTGGACATTGCTCTGTGTGTGTGTGTGTCTGTCTGTCAGAAATCTGACTGTCTCTACACCCCCCCCCCCCTCCCTCCTCACCTCTTTTCTCTCCAGCGGTATGTTGAGGCAGACAGGGACATGTAACACAGTGGAGGCTCCTCAGAGGAGGAAGGGGAGCACCATACTTATTATATTTATTTCATTTATTTCATGAAAATAAAATGTTTTAACATTTAAAAAAGTAATCATTTTAAGATAAAATTATGTCATCAAATAAATAATTAAAACATACTATTTTGCAATGAAGGTCTACCGTGGCCATATTCTACAGTGGACAGCATTCTGTAGGTTAGCACCATGGTGTAGCTGGAGGACAGTTAGATTCTGTCCTCCTCTGTGTATATTGATTTCAATACCAAACCTAGGAGGCTCATCGTTCTCAACCTCTTGCATAGACTTACACAGTAATTATGACAACTTCTGGACGATATCCTCCAACCTATCAGAGATCTTGTTGCATGAACTGACATGTTGTCCACCCAATAAAAGGGTCAGAGAATCAATCTAGTACTGAAAGCATAAGCTACAGCTAGATAGCACAGCAGTGCATACAATGTGGTGAGTAGTTGACTCAGAGAGAGAGAAAAACAACAGTTTTGAACAAACACAGTACTTCCAAAATGAAGGAGAAGCAGGAGAGATATAAATATTTTTTTACATAGCTATCAAATGCAGCTATCTAGTTTAGCCTACTGAAACACCCTGCTCAAACAGAGGGATGCTATATTAGCTAGCTGGCTATGATGATCCAACACAACACTGGAACTCTTCCAAGTCAAGGGAAGCTTTTGGTTTTACTAATTTATTGCCTCCGGGGCTCGCCTGTCTAAGTGCTAAACTGCTTACTGACTGTACACAGTAACTTTACACACAAATCCAATCAAATTGTATTTGTCACATGCACCGAATACAACAGGTGTCACTGTAAAATGGTTCATGACAAGCCCTGAACTAACAATGCAATTGGTTTTATGTAAAAAAAATAATACATTTTTGTCTGCATCATGCAGACACAAAAAACAAGCAGACACAATGGGACACAATAATAACAGACAGAAAGACAGACTTAGTTATATGCATGTCAGGGTTCACTTTGGGTCCGTTGTTCTGAAGATCAGTGAGCTGAAGACATCTCTTTCACACAAGAACCCAGTGGACATTCAGAGCAGCTTGCCTTGGCCTTGTCATAATGACAGCTCACTGTTGTCTGTTGTTTCTAGCTAGCTAATGTTGATAGCTAAATGTCAGCTAACTAACTAGCTCACTAGCTAACTATGGGGTCTTGCTGTAATTCAGCGGCAGCACATCATATTGTTCACAATCCAATACATTCAGAGTAGCTGTGTGATGCACATAAATGCTTGTTTATCACTGAATAACAGCCACTTCATGTAGCTAACAAGCTAGCTGAGCTCACTTGTTCGCTCAATTCAAACACCAGTTCAATATAACTCCCAATAACACAGTATTTTCACATGTGTGCCTGGTTTATTCTATATATATATATATATATTTACATTTTCAAATGTTATTTTATCTTCAATTTGTCTATTTTCATTGGACTTGTAGGGATATATGAAGCCTGGAGGCTGCAGTAATGTTGAGATGTCAGTAGGGAGAGCTCTAGTCTCGAACACTGGTACCAAAGATACTCCCCTTTCATCTGTTCTGGAACTTTCAGTACCCCTTTGATGCAGCTGATGAGGAGTGATGGGAATGGGTCACATGTTGTCTCTTGTAAAACATGTAGGTCCACTCCTCATATAAAGAAATGCAACTACAGTATTCTGACTTTAGACCATTTTCTATTTAGATACAGTAACATCCCTTATGTGACATGTTGTTGCTGCATGTTAATGACCTGACTAGGCTACTTTAAAATGTGTCAACCACAGAACTCACACTTAGGCTACGCCTGCTTCTACTAACACTTACAGTAGACTACTTCTTGTTTCCACGCAGTAACAGTACGTTGACTGACTGTTCAAGACCTCTCCCCTTCACTTCACTCTGTAAGTCCACTTGACGATATCTTGAAATATAGTTTTAGTTTTGATGTTTTTATCCAAACATCACATGACTTCCTGTATCTTTGTACTTGTTGGTTTATTTTGAACTGTGTTCTGGTTGTAACATCAGGGCCTGTATTCATAAAGTGTCTCAGACGGTCCATATAATTATGATCTAAAAGGCTAAACTGATCCCAGATCAGCTCTCCTACTCTGATACACTTTGTGAATACTGACCCTGGACTGTTGTTTCAACAGTAATACCCAGATCTCCATTCAATAGGGTCATGTTCACTATCAAAGTATAACAGGGTCAAGTATGACTGTGTGTGTGCATGTGTGTGTGTGTGTGAGGTGTGTGTGTGTGTGTGTGTGTGTGTGTGTGTGTGTGTGTGTGTGTGTGTGTATACATGTATTTTGTATTTTTACATGTTAATCGAATTGTTGGATTTACAGTAACAATCAAAATGATTGGCCCCCTTGACAAATACTGAGCTATATTGTGTGCTACAAAAGATGGGAAGTACATTGTACATGGTGTTTCACATGTAGACTTTATGCTATTTTAAGAGCTCTGAGAGCAACAGAGTGACAGTAAGAGTGAGAGTGATGAGTTGATGCTTCATAAGAGATTTAGGAGTAGTATTAACATGAGACACAGTGATGGTGGGTTGTGTTTAGGAGTAGTATTCACATGATACACAGTGATGGTGGGTTGTGTTTAGGAGTAGTATTAACATGAGACACAGTGATGGTGGGTTGTGTTTAGGAGTAGTAATAACATGAGACACAGTGATGGTGGGTTGTGTTTAGGAGTAGTATTAACATGAGACACAGTGATGGTGGGTTGTGTTTAGGAGTAGTATTCACATGATACACAGTGATGGTGGGTTGTGTTTAGGAGTAGTATTAACATGAGACACAGTGATGGTGGGTTGTGTTTAGGAGTAGTATTAACATGAGACACAGTGATGGTGGGTTGTGTTTAGGAGTAGTATTAACATGAGACACAGTGATGGTGGGTTGTGTTTAGGAGTAGTATTAACATGAGACACAGTGATGGTGGGTTGTGTTTAGGAGTAGTATTAACATGAGACACAGTGATGGTGGGTTGTGTTTAGGAGTAGTATTAACATGAGACACAGTGATGGTGGGTTGTGTTTAGGAGTAGTATTAACATGAGACAGTGATGGTGGGTTGTGTTTAGGAGTAGTATTAACATGAGACACAGTGATGGTGGGTTGTGTTTAGGAGTAGTAATAACATGAGACACAGTGATGGTGGGTTGTGTTTAGCAGTAGTATTAACATGAAACACAAGGCCGGCTTGCATAGGATTAGGTCTATGGTGGCAGATTGACGAGGGCAGCATTTTCTGAGATAAACTGACCAAGACCCACATCCAACAACACAGAAAACCTCACATAATTCTGCCTAAAAACAATGACAATTTCTCTCAACCAGTGGGGCTTTTAGGTGAGCTCTGATTCCACCCTGTGATAAGCAGTAACCACTTTGTCAACGACAGGGATGCAAAATATTTATCTTGTCCGTTCTCAGCGTGCCTCTCCAGGGTGTTGTTGGAGAGTCTCATCACTGCAGCGCTCCTCTCCAGGGTGTTGTTGGAGAGTCTCATCACTGCAGCGCTCCTCTCCAGGGTGTTGTTGGATAGTCTCATCACTGCAGCGCTCCTCTCCAGGGTGTTGTTGGAGAGTCTCATCACTGCAGCGCTCCTCTCCAGGGTGTTGTTGGAGAGTCTCATCACTGCAGCGCTCCTCTCCAGGGTGTTGTTGGAGAGTCTCATCACTGCAGCGCTCCTCTCCAGGGTGCTGTTGGAGAGTCTCATCACTGCAGCGCTCCTCTCCAGGGTGTTGTTGGAGAGTCTCATCACTGCAGAAAACACCCCCGTAAGAACAGGTCGACATGGTAGAAAACACCCCCGTAAGAACAGGCCGACATGGTAGAAAACACCCCCATTTGTTTTACAAATGGTAGACCTACAACATAGATGGGCATTCCTGAAATTCAATTTCAGACAACACTGTAGGCTGTACCTCAGTAAGCACTGTCCTACACTGACACCTTTTGGAGGTCTTTTGTTGGTCCTGTCTGGACTGGATGTTTTTTGGTGCATTCTGGACCTGATTTCCACGTTCGGGGACGTTGGTTTTTGGTCTGGTCCGGACCAAATCTGAACCAATCATAGACGTCGGTGTTTGGTTGAGATTTTGCCCAGTCTGGACCAGCTTTCATTTGGACCAGCTTTCATTTGGCCCAAACATTAGACTATATTTATGGATAACAGTCTACATTAGACTATATATGGATAACAGGCTACATTAGACTATATATGGATAACAGGCTACATTAAACTATAAATGGATAACAGGCTACATTAGACTATATTTATGGATAACAGGCTACATTAGACTATATACGGATAACACGGTACATTAGACTATATATGGATAACAGGCTACATTAGACTATATATGGATAACATGCTACATTAGACTATATATGGATAACAGGCTACATTAGACTATATATGGATAACAGGCTACATTAGACTATATATGGATAACAGGCTACATTAGACTATACATGGATATCAGGCTACATTAGACTATACATGGATATCAGGCTACATTAGACTATATATGGATAACAGGCTACAATAGACTATATATAGATAACAGGCTACATTAGACTATACAGTATATGGACAGCAGCAGTCAATACAGCAGACTATGGTGATGATGATACTGATGTCTCTGCTAACTAATGCTACTACCAGTACTGTACACAAGGGTCAACAGTGTAACATAATATGATAGTGACATGTTATACTACTACAGACATCAGTGTGTTGGTGCTTAAATGGGACTTTGTCATGTAGCCACTGTTGTGTTTCACCATTCTATCTGATTCATTTCCAGTTTGTAATGTTGTTATTACCCCAACATTATTGAGGACATTATTATTAAGGTGGTGCAGTAATGTTGAGATGCCAGTAGGGAGAACTCTAGTCTAGAACACTAGCACTTTGATGCAGCTGATGTTGAGTGATTGGAATGGGTTAGCAGAATACAATAACTATCACAAATCAAGGTAAGACCCAGAAGCAGCCTGTTGAAGTAACAATGTTTAATGTTCCAAAAGAGGCAAGCAGTAGACAGCTCAAGGCAGGCAGAGGTTGGTAATCCAGAGGGAGGCAGAGGTACAGGTCGGCAGGCAGGAACAGGGTCAGGACAGGCAGAGTGGTCAGGAAAGCAGGCTCAGAGTCAGGACAGGCAAGGGTCAAAACCGGGAGGACTAGCAAAAAGAGAATAGAAGCAGGAGTACGGGAAAACACGGTGAATGACTTAAAAAACATACAAGTCGAACTGGCAACAAAAAGACAGAGACCCCAGGTATAAATACACAGGGGATAATAGGGAAGAGGGGCGACACCTGGATGGGGGTGGAGACAAGCACAAGGACAGGTGAAACCAATCAGGGCGAGAAAATAACATCATGGAATTGACCAAATGTAAATGGAACTTTGACCTGTTCCATGTAGAACTCAGAGGGTCAAGGCAACACATTCTAAGATATTATAAACATTCCATATAGAATAGTCAACATATTGAACCTGTTGCGTCGAGCCATCCCGGATCCGGGATCGTGAATACAGCCTCAAGCTCATTACCATAACGCAACGTTAACTATTCATGAAAATCGCAAATGAAATGAAATTAATATGCTAGCTCTCAAGCTTAGCCTTTTGTTAACAACACTGTCATCTCAGATTTTCAAAATATGCTTCTCAACCATTGCAAAATAAGCATTTGTGTAACAGCTAGCGTAGCATGCTAGCATAGCATTTAGCGTTAGCATTAGCAGGCAACATTTTTACAAAAAACAGAAAATCATTCAAATAAAATCATTACCTTTGAAGAACTTCAGATGTTTTCAATGAGGAGACTCTCAGTTAGATAGCAAATGCTCAGTTTTTCCTGAAAGATGATTTGTTTAGGAGAAATTGCTCCGTTTGGTGCGTCACGTTTGGCTACCAAAAAAAAACGAAAATTCAGTCTTCAAAACGTCAAACTTTTTTCCAAATTAACTCCATAATATCGACTGAAACATGGCAAACGTTGTTTAGGACCAATCCTCAAGGTGTTTTTCACATATCTCTTCGATGATATATCATTCGTGGAAGTCTGCTATCCCCTCTGAATCCCAGGAGAAAATGCCTGTCTCTTATGTAGTCTCTTATGGCCAATCTTCCAATGATATGCCTACAAATACGTCACAATGCTGCAGACACCTTGGAGAAATGATAGAAAGGGCAGGCTCATTCCCGGCGCATTCACAGCCATATAAGGAGACAATAGAAAACAGAGCTTCGAAAATTCTGCCCATTTCCTGGTTAAGGTATCATCTTGGTTTCGCCTGTAGCATGAGTTCTGTGGCACTCACAGATAATATCTTTGTATCAGTTTTGGAAACCTTAGAGCGTTTTCTTTCCAAAGCTGCCAATTATATGCATAGTCGAGCATCTTTTCGTGACAAAATATTGCGCTTAAAACGGGCACCTTTTTTTATCCATAAATTAAAAGAGCGCCCCCTATATCCAAGAAGTTAACATGGCTGCTGCTACTCTCTGTTTATCTTATATGCATAGTCACTTTAACTATACATTCATGTACATACTACCTCAATTGGCCCGACCAACCAGAGCTCCCGCACATTGGCTAACCGGGCTATCTGCATTGATTTGCTTGTAATCAGGAAGCATAAAGATATGGTCTGATTTGCCAAAGGGAGGGCAAGTGAGGGCATTTTATGCATGTTTAGAGCATAGGTATACTAGAGTGTTGTTGCCCCTAGTTGCACAGGTGAGGTTCCAAAAGTGTTCTTCAGTTGTCACTGTCATGACTGTCCTGCTCGGCTCAGGTTACCAATGACCACAATCCTGCAGAGAGAATTCATCCCCACCAGAGGAGAAGGGATCTCAAGGGATAGGTAGATGTAGGGGTTTTATGACCCCTCACGCCCATGGTAAATCTTAGACCACAGACAACATTCCTTTGTCCTCTCCCTATGGAGAACCAGCCTCAGAACATTAAACATGAAATAAAGGGACTTTGGATCAATGGTTTCCGTCAGCCACAATGGTGGTCACGACTATAGATGGAATATGAAAATGTATGTCATTTTTGTTTAGTTATTAAGGGTTAATAGATGGCGTTATTACAAAAACATTGTAACGTTAAGAGTTTTCCTAGTATATGTTTGATGTTGTGTGGAAAATGTCCAAATCAAAGAGAATGTTTTGGTGAAGATGAAATGTGAAGTTAGTTGTCCAAAATTGGATTTGAGTCAAATCTAGACCTTGCCTCTCTCTTAACCTCTCTAGGATAGGGGACGCTTGCATCCCACTTGGTCAATAACCAGGGAAAATGCAGCGCGGCAAATTAAAATAAAATTATATAAAAATCTAACTTTCATTAAATCACACATGTAAGATACTAAATTAAAGCTACACTCATTGTGAATCCAGCCAACATGTCAGATTTTAAAAAGGCTTTTCGGTGAAAGCATAAGAAGCTATTATCTGATGATAGCACAACAGTAAACAACAGTAAACAAAGAGCATATTTCAACCCTGCAGGCGCTACACAAAACGCAGAAATAAAATATAAAACATGCCTTACATTTTGACGAGCTTCTTTTGTTGGTACTCCAATATGTCCCATAAACATCACAGTTGGTCCTTTTGTTCGATTAATTCCGTCCATATATATCCAAAATGTCCATTTATTTGGCGCGTTTGATCCAGAAAAAAACTGCTTCCAATTTGCACAACATCACTACAAAATATCTCAAATGTTACCTGTAAACTTTGCTAAAACATTTCAAACTACTTTTGTAATACAACGTTAGGTATTTTAAAACGTTAATAATCGATCAAATTGAAGACGGGTCTATCTGTGTTCATTACAGGAAGACAACAAACAAAGCTACTTTTCAAGTCTTGCGCAACTCTCAACAGTGTTACCCATTTCCAAGATGGCCGTACTTCTTCATTTCTCAAAGGAATAACCTCAACCAAATTCCAAAGACTGGTGACATCTAGTGGAAGCGGTAGAAACTGAAAACGAACTCCTAATTAATCTAAAGTCATTGAACAGACAGAGACCAAAAAAAAAATCTGAAAGGTTTGTCCTTAGGGCTTTGCCTGCTACATAAGTTCTGTTATACTCAAAGACATGATTCAAACAGTTTTAGAAACTTCAGAGTGTTTTCTATCCAAATCTACTTATAAAATGCATATCTTATATTCTTGGCATGAGTGGCAGGAAGTTGAAATTGGGCACGCTATTTATCCAAAAGTGAAAATGCTGCCCCCTATACCTTAAGAAGTTGACTTGGTACGCCCAGAGAATTGGCCTAAAGGCGGTTACGCCCACTTCTGACCCGAGGGTATAAAACCTGTGAGTGAAGAATAAACATATCAGACTAAGTGACCCAAGCTGCAGCCGAGGTCTAAAAAAGTCAACGAACCCAAAACTCAACCCAAGTTTGAAGACAAAGAAATATGTTCTACCCAAGCTACAGATGAGTAGCTGTGTCTAATCGGATGAATTCAAGGACCACCTAGCCTCCACTCTCCATCGAATTGTGGTATCTACACTGTTTCATTCCTACGCTGTGAGCTCTGAGCTACAGAGCTGTCTGTCCTCAGAAGACCCCTTCCAGAGCAAGGGCTAGGAAACAGACCACTAAGCCAAAAAGGACACTGACATCGTGAGGACAACGAGAGAGTTGCGCCAGAGAAGTGCGTCATTGAGCAGCCTAAACGGTCCACACGGAACTTCCCATCTGAGACCTCCCACATGTAATTACATCATTATATTCTGACCCATAAGAGCGTCAGTTTGGGGCAAGGGTTAAATTAAGCATAGCTGAGAAATTCACCCAAATGTATATTTTTCTCGGGTACTTTCTCTTTTTCTCTCTCTTTTAAATCCCCATTTTGGGTAACATGCGCCATAGTGTGTTGGCCCGTTATACTAAGTTCTAATCAATAGCCTATGATGTGTTTTTGTGTATGTGCATCTTTTATCATCATTTTAGCTTTTTAGTAAATAAATACTCAACTAAGATTGGTGTGGTACGAACTCATTGGTGAGACCCGGGTCCGTGCAGATTCCCGGATTATGCGACGTTCAGAATGAGACTGTAGAGGTAACTGATTAATTAGTGACTGTTGTAAAATCAATATTCTGATATTCTTTGAGTTAATTTGGGAAATAGAAACTCAATTAAACAAATTTACCCATGGTACCACGGGTTAATGAGTTAATAATTACTTGATTCATTTAATCACGCAATTAGAAACCTTTAATCATTCGATGAGCAACAGTCGTCACATTAACTAATACAATGTCACGACATCCCCATAGGACCACCCTTTTTGGTTCTAGGTAGAATTATTTTTGTTTCCAGGTAGAACCTTTTTGTGTTACATGTAGAACCCTCTGTGGAAAGGGTCCTACATGGAATCGAAAAATGTTCAACTTGGAAAGATAAAGGGTTCTTCAAAGTGTTATCCTATGTGGAGAGCCAAATAACCCTCTAAGGTTCTAAATAGCACCATTTGTTTTCTAAGAGTGTAGACAAATCAACAAGATGTATATCCATGTCCTCGTTCAGCCACGACTCTGAGAAACATATATTACAGTTATTCAGGTCCTGTTGACAGGAGAGTCTCGAGCTCTTCCAGTTTGTTGGTCCATTTGGGGGTCTATTTGATGACCGACGTAATCTCGTCAGGATGCCTGCTCGCTTGACTCTGTTGCCGGGGATCAGGGTCTGGCCCGGAGTAAAGCAGAATGTCCAAAGTTGCAGACTCGTTGAAGTAGAAATTTTAATCCAAATCAAGTTTAGTGATCACTATTCTGATGTTTAGAATCTGGAAATAGGAAATGATGACAGAGACATTTCAGTGTGTGTGTGTGTGTGTGTGCGTGCGTGCGTACGTACGTTTGTATGGTTTTACTAGGACAGTAAAACAAGGAAAAGTTGGACAAGTAGGTACATTTCATAGGTCCCCGCAAGGAAAATGTTATTTTTGGTTGAGGGTTAGGATTAAAAGTTAGGTTTAGGTTTAAGGTTTAAGGTTAGGTTTAAGATTAGGGTTAGTAGTTAGGAAAAACATATTTTGAATGGGAATTAATGTTTTGGGCCCCACCAGGATAGTAACACAACATTTTGTCTGTGTTGTTTGTCATTAGTTAACTCCATTTAGAGGAGGGGAGGTAGGGTAAGGGGAAAATAATAAAGATTCAGATAGTTTAATTAATAGTCACATGCACAGGGTTGCAGGTGTGATTGCAGGGTACAGTGAACATCTCAGGCTTCGAGCTCCAATATGCATGAACATAACTATATTCAACAACTGAGAAATAAACTGAACAATTTCCACAGACATGTGACTAACAGAAATGGAATAATGTGTCCCTGAACAAAAGGGGGGTCAAAATAAAAAGTAACAGTCAGTATCTAGTGTGGCCACCAGCTGCAATAAGTACTGCAGTGCATCTCCTCCCCATGAACTGCATCAGATTGGCCAGTTCTTGCTGTGAGATGTTACTCCACTCTTCTACCAAGGCACCTGCAAGTTCCCAGACATTTCTGGGAGGAATTGCCCTAGCCCTCACCCTCCGATCCAACAAGTCCCAGACGTGCTCAATAGGCTCTTCGCTGGCCACGGCAGAACACTGACATTCCTGTCAGGATGAGCCTGCAGGAAGGGTACCACATGAGGGAGGAGGATGTCTTCCCTGTAACGCACAGCGTTGAGATTGCCTGCAGTGACAACAAGCTCAGTCCGATGATGCTATGACACATCGCCCCAGACTATGATGGACCCTCCACCTCGAAATCGATCCTGCTCCAGAGTACACTGTAACACTCATTCCTTCGATAATAAACGTGAATCCAACCATCACCCCTGGTGAGACAAAACCGCGACTCGTCAGTGAGAGCACTTTTTGCCAGTCCTGTCTGGTCCAGCGACGGTGGGTTTGTGCCCATAGGCGACGTTGTTGCCGGTGATGTCTGATGAGAATCTGCATTACAACCGGCCAACAAGCCCTCAGTCCAGCCTCTCTCAGCCTATTGCGGACCGTCTGAGCACTGATGGAGGGATTGTGCGTTCCTGGTGTAACTCGGGCAGTTGTTGTTGCCATCCTTTACCTGTCCTGCAGGTGTGATGTTCGGTTGTACCGATCCTGTGCAGGTGTTGTTACACGTGGTCTGCCACTGCGAGGGCGATCAGCTGTCCATCCTGTCTCCCTGTAGCGCTGTCTTAGGCATCTCACAGTACGGACATTGCAATTTATTGCCCTGGCCACATCTGCAGTCCTCATGCCTCCTTGCAGCATGCCAAACACTTTTGGTGTATTTCAGAGTCAGTAGAAAGGCCTCTTTGGTGTCCTAAGTTTTCATAACTATGACATTAATTGCATATAGTCTATAAACTGTTGGTGTCTTAACAACCGTTCCACAGGTGCATGTTCATTAATTGTTTATGTTTCATTGAACAAGCATGGGAAACAGTGTTTAAACCCTTTACAATGAAGATCTGTGAAGTTATTTGGATTTTTACAAATTATCTTTGAAAGACAGGGTCCTGAAAAAGGGACGTTTCAGACATGCAACACATCACACATATTACATACATAGTGAAATAAACTTACAGACCAACAGTATTCACATAGACAACCATATAGCACAATATAACACAATACAATATGAGCCTGGTTCATGTATCAGGTGGAGTTAATCACCAGCTATAGAGTGAGTTGTTGTTTATGTTTCTAAGACTGCAGGGTGGGAGATGCAACAATGGCCTTGAGAACAGCAGGAAGTGTGTTGGTGGTCTTTCTCTGGTCTGTAGCAGGTACGGTCTCATTCTTATCTTTTAATTGCTCTGTTTATCAATCTACAGACATTTCTAAAAGGATAAGAATCATAATGTTATTCTGGTGTGCTTTGTTAGGTGTCTCCACTTCACTTTAAATAGTTATCTTTCACACCTCTCTGAGTGATGTTTATCTGTGGTTTCCATTCACACTCAAATCAGGAACTATGGCAACAAAGTGTGGACAAACCTTACCTTCAGTATGAGCCAATATACCTTGTCTTCATTCTGATACCATTGTGTTGTGTGACTGTGTTTCAGTTGTACTGGGTCAGGATGGCTGGAGTGTGAAATACACCACTCAGAGTATCTGTGTCTTGAAGGGGTCAACAGTGGAGCTGACCTGCTCTTACACATATCCCAGTGGTTATACAGTCACAACAACCTTCTGGTTCACTAAGTATAATGCTGTGGGTCTTGTAAGTCTGAGTGATGACCCAGACTACAAAGGACGTGTGACGTACCGTAAGGATAAAGAGAATGAACACACCCTGACAATCACAGACCTGAGAGAGAGTGACTCAGCTACGTACAAATTCAGATTTACAGATCAGACTGGGAAATGGAGATATACTGGCGAACCTGGAGTCACTCTGTCTGTCACAGGTACAGTTACATTCTATATACTGGCGAACCTGGAGTCACTCTGTCTGTCACAGGTACAGTTACATTCTATATACTGGCGAACCTGGAGTCACTCTGTCTGTCACAGGTACAGTTACATTCTATATACTGGCGAACCTGGAGTCACTCTGTCTGTCACAGGTACAGTTACATTCTATATACTGGCGAACCTGGAGTCACTCTGTCTGTCACAGGTACAGTTACATTCTATATACTGGCGAACCTGGAGTCACTCTGTCTGTCACAGGTACAGTTACATTCAATACAGTTAAACTGTTGAATTCCATTTAGTTCTGGACAATTGTTGTGGTGTGTATGTATGATGGTCTGTATAACATAGGATTTCTTCCATCTTTGTATTAGAGTCAGGTCTTCAGGTGAAGGTGACTGGTGGACATCAGGATAAGACACTGACCTGTAGCACCACCTGTACTCTGACTGACAACCCCACCTACATCTGGTACAAGAACGGACAACATCTAGATGAGAGCACCTCCCCCCAGTACAAAGACCCAGTCTCCAGTAACTATGAAGACAGTTACTCCTGTGCTGTAAAAGGCCATGAGGACCTCCACTCTCCTGCAGTGTGTGAGCGTGAATCTAATATGGAATCTATTACAGAATTTTTACAAAATGTTGTACTACGTCCTTTTGGTCTCAAAGTGTAATTTGATAGGTCTTGGCTTTTATGAAAATAACTGAAAATACTGTATAATGTACTCATGTGACTCCATTATGTTTTAGGTGTCCAGGGTCAGGACTGCAACAGAGTGTCTTACACCAAGAGGACAATCTGTGCCTTGAAGGGGTCATCAGTGAACATATCCTGTACTTATTTCAGTCTTTATAATATCACATCATCACTCTGGTTTAGTCCAAAACAGAGTGACAGCTGGAGGGATGAGTTGATCCCTGAGGACCTAACTACAGACCCAGGGTATGCAGGTCGTGTGGAGTTTGTTGGAGAGAAGGAGAGAGGTCAGTCCACGGTGAGAATCACAGATCTGAGAGAGGAGGACTCTGCTGAGTACAAGTTCATATTCAACACACAGACATCAAGATGGGGACACAGTTTCCCTGGAACAACTCTGACTGTCACAGGTAACACTGAACTAATGATCATACTCATAGATGTATATTCACTGTTGGTTTCTTTTTATTTTATACTTAATACTTAATGATGTTATTGTCATTGACTCTGTATTCAGACCTGAGGGTGAAGGTGACTCCTGCCACAGAGGCAGGGAAGAGGACACTGACCTGTATCACCACCTGTACTCTGACTGACAACCCCACCTACATCTGGTACCAGAACGGACACAAAGTAAAGGAGGACACTTCCAGACTGGACTCAGACTCCTTTAGTGATGCAGACAGTTACTCCTGTGCTGTAAAAGGCCATGAGGATCTCCTCTCTCCTGCAGTGTGTGAGTGTGTTTAAAAACAAAAAATATCATAAATTTTTTTCAGGTTGTGAGACTTATGCCAATTAATCAATTAATATTTATCATTATTCACAAATGATGGCTGTCAGGAATGTACACTGTTAAACGTGCCTGTTTTTTCTACTTTATTAAAACATCAATTTATACCGGTAGATATTGTAATGAAAGATTTATATAAGGTGTTATATTGTCTTCTTGTATTTCAGGTCAGAAGTGTTGGAGTGTGACTTACACCCATCAGAGTATCTGTGCCTTGAAGGGGACAACAGTGGACATATCCTGCTCTTATACATATCCTAGTTACCATGAGATCAAAAAAGCTTTCTGGTTTACTAAATGGTCTGGTAGGGATCCTGAAGATCTGAGCTCAGTGCCAGGGTATGAGGGTCATATAGAGTACCTTGGGGATAAGGAGAGTGACTGTACCCTGAGAATCACAGACCTGAGATTGAGTGACTCTGCTGGGTACAGGTTCAGATTAATAACATCTGGAGAAATGGTTGCTGGCTCACCTGTCTCCCTGACTGTCTCAGGTAATCTGTCACTCATCTCACATCTATTAGTGTAATGACCTTATTCAGGGAAGTCATACAGACACAGTAGTGGTATCAGATGGAAAAATACCAAGTGTAGTATTTCACATAAGAGGACATAAATAGGAGGAGAATAATGATGTGTTTCCTTTTACTCTAGATGTTGTGTTGGAGATGGATCCTACATCTGTGTCAGATAGGGAGAATGTCACACTGAGATGTAGAACCAACTGTACACTGGACCCCATCACAGTCTACAGTTGGTATAAGAATGGACAGCCTATACCAAACAGCAACACCTCCTCTCCTGTCTATATCCTTTTCTCAGTCAGCAGTGAGGATACAGGCAGATACTCCTGTTCTGTAGAAGGACATGAGGATCTCCCCTCTGCTGAAGAGCCTCTCACTGTCACATGTAAGTACATGGGGTTTAAACCTTTAGTTTGGTATATTAACATTGTAGTGACAGATATTGGCTCCACATGATACTTGAATTGATCATCTTCAATAAGAGGATGGAGCTAAAAGTCATTGTGTGGAAAAGTACATTTGTGGACAATTTGTGTAATATTTTTTACCTGATCAAATTGTATTTATTTTTAAATCCACTGTCTTTTACATCAGATGGACCAAAGAACACCTCAGTGTCAGTCAGTCCTTCTGGTGGAATAGTGGAGGGCAGTTCAGTGACTCTGACCTGCAGCAGTGATGCCAACCCACCTGTGGACATATATACCTGGTACAAGAAGAACGTAACCTCACCAAAAGCATCAGGACAGAGTTACAGCATCACTAACATCAGCTCTGAGGACAGAGGAGAATACTACTGTGAAGCTAGCAACATTAAAGGGACAGAGACTTCCATCCCTGTCCATATTAATGTCATGTGTAAGTATGTCATGTTTTGTCTATTTCTGGTGCTCTGTGAGATGACAGATTTGACAGGTATGAAATATAAACCCATGTACACATGGATTGTGTATTGTATATCTGTGGTAGTAGAGTAGGGGCCTGAGGTCACACACTTAATGTGTTGTGAAATCTATTGTGAGTGTATTGTAATGTTTTAAAATGGTAGAACTGGCTTAATCTTGCTGGACATAAAGGGGATCCATAATAAATACAAGCAGATATGTGTTCTAACCTCTTGACACTTAAACCCAGTAAATCCTGCAGCAGTGTTTCCCTGGGTTCCTGTAATGGGGGTGGGGGCTGTCCTGACTGCTGGAGCTCTGCTCCTCACCATCTACTGCACTCTGAAGAGGTGAGGATTTTCTAGCCAGGGTTAAATATGAAATGTATATTAACCTCCACTAGAGGTCAGTAGAGAGCATAACTCACTCTGTTCCTCTTTACAGGAGATACACAGGAGAAAGTGATGCCACAACAGACACACAGGTGATTATATCAGTTACACCTCCACCTTCACACCTGGTGACATTAATCTACTGTATCACGACAGTCTCTTTCACACTATTTTTGCTGTTAGCATGTTCTCTCTCTCTCTCTACAGAGTGTCCATCCTGACTGTAACAGTGACACTTACACAGGTCTGAACATGAGGACCATGTCCCCTGACTACGACTCTCTGGCAGTAAGTCTCTTATTATGTGTTTGTTTAGAGAAAATGATAGAGGTGTCTCAAAGTGCTCATGCATTTCCCTCCCTCACTCACTCACTCACTCACTCACTCACTCACTCACTCACTCACTCACTCACTCACTCACTCACTCTCTCTTTCTCTATACAGAGTGTCCATTCTGACCCTAACAGTAACAAGTGCACATCTCTGAAGAAGAATACCAGGTCACCAGAGTGACATCCAGGCAGTAGGTGTGTGTGTGTGTGTGTGTGTGTGTGTGTGTGTGTGTGTGTGTGTGTGTGTGTGTGTGTGTGTGTGTGTGTGTGTGTGTGTGTGTGTGTGTGTCATTTTATGAAGTGGTGTATAAAGTGTGTGTTTGTTCAGAATGTGAGAGACTCACCCAGTGACACATCCCCTCAGAGAGATAGTGAACCACCACAGAGCCTGGACTGAATAGAACCACCACAGAACCTGGACTGAAGAGAACCACCACAGAACCTGGAATGAAGAGAACCACCACAGAAGCTGGACTGAAGAGAACCACCACAGAAGCTGGACTGAAGAGAACCACCACAGATCCTAGACTGAAGAGAATCACCACAGATCCTAGACTGAAGAGAATCACCACTGAATCTAGACGGAAGAGAATCACCACAGAAGCTGGACTGAAGAGAACCACCACAGATCCTAGACTGAAGAGATTCACCAAAGAAGCTGGACTAAAGAGCTACGGTTCCAATCCAAAGCCAGGCCTCACACCTCTATTCTCTTGCAACCATATCTAGATGGTTTTCCAGACCATGAACTTTAGCTTTGAGTAAATGGTGGAATATATTTGTAATGTTCTTATTATGATGATAAATGGGATGGGTTATGCTGCTGCTTTTTTTCAATGGGATTTTCCCATTTCCATATTTTTTCTTGTGTCCCAATCTGTTTCCTATCTGTAGTTTAAGATGACATTTCTGATCTGTTCCTATGGGGTTTTGCCATATACAGATGTTTTATAACATCAATAGTACTACTTTCCTCAGTAACTAATGAGGATAATATTGATAACAGCTTTCTATTATTTTTGTAGCTTTTGGGCCAAGTTTCTCCTGATGTGTTTAATGATTTACTTTGTATTGCTGTCAGACATTATTACTTATTTGTATGTTTTATATTACGTAATCCTATATTGTTTTCTTTCATAAAAAAAAATGTAATCAGTACATTACATACATTTAAGCATTTGCAGTTTTTTACATGTTATATTAATTATAATTCTATATTAAAATTGTATATTAAAAACATGTGTCTGTCTCTCTGTCTCCCCGCCATAGTATATACAGACTGCAATACCAGACCACACCACAAGGGGCATAGTATATACAGACTGCAGTACCAGACCCCACCACAGGGGCATAGTATAGACAGACTGCACTACCAGACCCCACCACAGGGGCCTAGTATATACAGACTGCACTACCAGACCCCACCACAGGGGCATAGTATATACAGACTGCAATACCAGACCCCACCACAAGGGGCATAGTATATACAGACTGCACTACCAGACCCCACCACAGGGGCATAGTATATACAGACTGCACTACCAGACCCCACCACAGGGGGCATAGTATATACAGACTGCACTACCAGACCCCACCACAGGGGGCATAGTATATACAGACTGCACTACCAGACCCCACCACAGGGGGCATAGTATATACAGACTGCACTACCAGACCCCACCACAGGGGCATAGTATATACAGACTGCACTACCAGACCCCACCACAGGGGCATAGTATATACAGACTGCACTACCAGACCCCACCACAGGGGGCATAGTATATACAGACTGCACTACCAGACCCCACCACAGGGGCATAGTATATACAGACTGCACTACCAGACCCCACCACAGGGGGCATAGTATATACAGACTGCACTACCAGACCCCACCACAGGGGCATAGTATATACAGACTGCACTACCAGACCCCACCACAAGGGGCATAGTATATACAGGCTGCAGTACCAGACCCCACCACAGGGGCATAGTATATACAGCCTGCACTACCAGACCCCACCACAAGGGGCATAGTATATACAGACTGCACTACCAGACCCCACCACAAGGGGCATAGTATATACAGACTGCACTACCAGACCCCGCCGCAAAGGGCATAGTACATACAGACTGCACTACCAGACCCCACCACAGGGGCATAGTATATACAGACTGCACAACCAGACCCCACCACAGAGGCATAGTATATACATACTGCACTACCAGACCCCACCACAGGGGCATAGTATATACAGACTGCACAACCAGACCCCACCACAGAGGCATAGTATATACATACTGCACTACCAGACCCCACCACAGGGGCATAGTATACACAGACTGCACTACCAGACCCCACCACAGGGGCATAGTATACACAGACTGCACTACCAGACCCCACCACAAGGAGCATAGCCACTATTACAGGAGTTTGATTTCTGATTTAATCAAGACACTTCAACAATAAAGAAATACATGCTGTACATCTAACATTGATTTACTGTGAGGTTTAGCTACAATGTTTCCTGAGGGGAAGACCTCCCCTCGTGACTCCAGTGTTAGCCCTCTCCTCCCCTCAGGATTCCAGTGGTGGACCTCTCCTCCCCTCAGGACTCCAGTGGTGGACCTCTCCTCCCCTCAGGATTCCAGTGGTGGACCTCTCCTCCCCTCAGGACTCCAGTGGTGGACCTCTCCTCCCCTCAGGACTCCAGTGGTGGACCTCTCCTCCCCTCAGGATTCCAGTGGTGGACCTCTCCTCCCCTCAGGATTCCAGTGGTGGACCTCTCCTCCCCTCAGGATTCCAGTGGTGGACCTCTCCTCCCCTCAGGACTCCAGTGGTGGACCTCTCCTCCCCTCAGGACTCCAGTGGTGGACCTCTCCTCCCCTCAGGATTCCAGTGGTGGACCTCTCCTCCCCTCAGGACTCCAGTGGTGGACCTCTCCTCCCCTCAGGACTCCAGTGGTGGACCTCTCCTCCCCTCAGGATTCCAGTGGTGGACCTCTCCTCCCCTCAGGACTCCAGTGGTGGACCTCTCCTCCCCTCAGGACTCCAGTGTTAGCCCTCTCCTCCCCTCAGGATTCCAGTGGTGGACCTCTCCTCCCCTCAGGACTCCAGTGGTGGACCTCTCCTCCCCTCAGGACTCCAGTGGTGGACCTCTCCTCCCCTCAGGATTCCAGTGGTGGATCTCTCCTCCCCTCAGGACTCTAGTGATGGACCTCTCCTCCCCTCAGGATTCCAGTGGTGGACCTCTCCTCCCCTCAGGATTCCAGTGGTGGACCTCTCCTCCCATCAGATTTCCAGTGGTGGACCTCTCCTCCCCTCTGGATTCCAGTGATTGACCTCTCCTCCCCTTATGACTCCAGTGGTGGACCTCACCTCCCCCTCAGGACTCCAGTGATGGACCTCTCCTCCCCTCAGGACTCCAGTGACGGACCTCTCCTCCCCTCAGGATTCCAGTGATGGACCTCTCCTCCCCTAATGACTCCAGTGATTGACCTCTCCTCTCCTCAGGACTCCAGTGGGTGAGTATGTTTATTTCTGGTTATTCGACAGTATACATTTCTACAGTTATAGGTTCTATAGGCTGTCTCATATAGCACCCTGTTCCTACATTCCTTCTATTTTGACTGTGGTCACCTCCATCCCTTCCTCTCCTCCTTCTACATTCTGTGCTGTAGGTGAGGGGAGATATAATTAGAATGTAGAACTCTGATACTCTCTATGTTCTGTACTGTAGGTGAGGGGAGATATAATTAGAATGTAGAACTCTGATACTCTCTATGTTCTGTACTGTAGGTGTGGGGAGATAGAGAGTATCAAAGTTCTACGTTCTAATTCTATGTTCTCTACTGTAAATGTAAATCTCCCTCAGCCTGAGCTGTGAAACATGGAAATGACATCATCATTAGAAGTTGAAGGGATCTTTGCCCAGTGAACCGCCTCTATGATGACCATGTTGTAGACACTAAGGGGGATGACATCTGTCGTTATCATGTGTTTTACTGTGTATGTATGGTCATGTGACTGGACATGTGACCCATTGTGATGTCATTGTGAGACTCAGTGCCAGCCTGATGCCATAGGGTGCCTAGTAATTGCCCCTACAGGGGATAAATACATTTTATTTTTGAATTGAATATGGGGCATGTTCCAGGCAGACTATATTGCAGTCACCTGCCTGCTCTCACAAACATTAGTTCTTCTCCTTTTTTACCTAAAGGGGTACTGTAATTCAAAATCAAATAGCTAAATGATCCATGGTATGACCACCTTAAAACAATTCCATATGTCAACTAGTAGAATAACCCTCCCGTCCCCGTCCACTGACGGCTCAGACTTCTAGATATTCAGAATCCCAGTGTCAGAGGGAGTCCAGTGCCTAAACACACAAATCAAATTGTATTTGAAACATGCGCCGAATACAACAGGTAGACCTTACTGTCAAATGGTTATTAAATGGTTATTAAGCAACAATGCAATTTTTTTATGTAAGGTAATATTCAACATTTTTTATTATAAAAATTGTAAATAAAACTAAAACTAAATCACAATAAAATAACAATAACGAAGCAGCAATAAACAATTTCATGAAATATTATTCAATGTAAAAAAAACTAAACACGCATCACTTAGACACAATAAGACTCAATAATCCCAGACAGAAAGACAGACTGAGTTATATGGATGTCAGGGTTCACTTTGGGTCTGTTGTTCTGAAGATCAGAGAGCTGAAGACATCTCTTTCACACAAGCACACAGTGGATATACAGAGCAGCTTGCCTTGGCCTTGGCATAATGACAGCTCACTGTTGTTGATAGCTAAAAGTAGGCTCACTAACTAGGTCACTAGTTAACTATGGGGTTTTGCTGTAATTCAGCGGCAGCGCATCATATTGTTCACATTTCAGTCCATTCAGAGTAGCTGTGTGATGCAGAGAAATGCTAGTTTATTTAGGAAAAATCTTCATGTAGCTAACAAGCTAGCTGAGCTCACTTGTTCGCTCAATTCAAATGTCAGTTCAACATAAGTCCCAATATCACAGTATTTTTATGTGCGCTCCTGGTTAATTCTCTATACATTTTACATTTTCAAATGTTATTTTTACCTTCTATTTTGTATATTTTCATCAGACTACTAGGGACATATGAAGCCTGGAGGCTGCAGTAATGTTGAGATGTCAGTAGGGAGCGCTCTAGTCTAGAACACTGGAACCAAAGATAATCCCCTTTCATCTGTTCTGGAACCTTCAGTACCAGCTGATGAGGAGTGATGGGAATGGGTCACATGTTGTCTCTTGTAAAACATGTAGGTCCACTCCTCAAATAAAGAAATGCAACTACAGTATTCTGACTTTAGACCATTTTCTATTTAGATACAGTAACATCCCTTATGTGACATGCTGTTCCTGCATGTTAATGCCCTGACTAGACTACTTTAAAATGTGTCAACCACAGAACTCACACATAGGCTACGCTTGCTTCTACTAACACTTACAGTAGACTACTTCTTGTTTCCACGCAGTGACAGTAAGTTGACTAACTGTTCAAGACCTCTTCCCTTCACTTCACTCTGTAAGTACACTTTTGCGCTTTTAACGGACCTCTGAGACTATCACAGTGCAGGTGCATTTATACTGAGACTTGATTAAACACAGGTGGATTGTATTTATCATCATTAGTCATTTAGGTCAACATTGGATCATTCAGAGATCCTCACTGAACTTCTGGAGAGAGTTTGCTGCACTGAAAGTAAAGGGGCTGAACAATTTTGCACGCCCCATTTTTCAGTTTTTGATTTGTTAAAAAAGTTTGAAATATCCAATAAATGTCATTCCACTTCATGATTGTGTCCCACTTGTTGTTGATTCTTCACAAAAAAATACAGTTTATATCTTTATGTTTGAAGCCTGAAATGTGGCAAAAGGTCGCAAAGTTCAAGGGGGCCGAATACTTTCGCAAGGCACTGTATATGGATATCAGGCTACATTAGAATATACAGTATATGGACAGCAGCAGTCAACATAGATAACAGGCTACAATACAGCAGACTATGGTGATGATGATAGTGATGTCTCTGCTAACTAATGCTACTACCAGTACTGTACACAAGGGTCTACAGTGTAACATAATACGATAGTGGTGTGTTGTAATACTGCAGACATAAGTGTTTGTGTGATTAAATGTGACTTTGTCAAGTAGTCAGTGTTGTGTTTCACCATTCTATCCAATGTATTGTCAGTTTGGAATGTTGTTATTAGCCAAACAATATTAAGGTCATTATTATTGGGATGGTGCAGTAATGTTGAGATGCCAGTAGGAGGAGCTCTAGTCTAGAACACTGGAACCTTCAGTACCACTTTGATGCAGATAATGAGGAGAGTAAATCGAATGGGTTTGTAGAATAGAATGAATGACATCATGGAACTGACCAAATGTAAATGGAACTTTGACCTGTTCCATGTAGAACTCAGAGGGTCAAGGCAACACATTCTAATATATTATAAACATTCCATATAGAATAGTCAACATATTGTTAACATGGTTCTGTATTTATATAAAAGCGGAAATGGGTGACATTTTGTCCATTATAGAAATGTAGGACCCATTTTAATACAGTAACCTCCCTTCTCTGACATGATGTTCTGGTCGTCATGCATGTTAATGTCTTAAAGAGGAAGAAAGGACTGTGTCATCTACTTTAAATATGTATCAACCACAGAACTGACACTTACTAGCAGTTGCCACACACTATCAGTCAGTTGACTCACTGTACAAGACTCTCCCCTTCACTTCACTCTGTAAGTACTCTTGACAATGTCTTGAAATATAGTTTTGGGTTATTTGTTTTTAGTCATAAGTCATATACTTGAGGGTAATGTATAATTGTACTTGTTGTTATGTTTTGAGCTGTGTTCTGGTTGTTACATCAGGGTCAGTATTCATAAAGTGTGTCAGTGTAGGAGTGTTGATCTACATAGAGATGAGATAATTAACCAGGGTAAAAAAAGACATTCAAACCAATATTTAAACACTGCAGTGTGTGTGTACGTGTCCGCCCCCATGGGTGTGAATTACACAGTGGATTTATCTGAGGGCCCTTTAGGACCAGACTGATAGGGAGTAGGGTTGACATCTATACTGTGTAGGATGTGTGTTTTAACTTTTCTACATCCATAACAACCAGCTCTCTAGACTTTGATACAGACTCCATGGGCCTTATGGGCCTTTACTACAGATAGTGTCTGTATTTGTGTGTGTGTGTGTGTGTGTGTGTGTGTGTGTGTCAGTCGCTGTTTAGCCTCACAGCTTGAGGATAGTAGCTATCATTGAACCTGGTGGTCATTCTTTAGGCTGCTGTACAGCTTGACAGACCGTAGAGGATTGAACATTTATCCTCCTATATTTGGGGTTCTGAGAATAAAACAGCTTCAGAACGATCAATGTAGAAATGTGTGTTTACAGTAATACTGTTGATGTTGAATAAGTTATTGTTGTTGTTTATAATGATGATGATGACAATTGTATATATTAGGAATTTATTTTTGCATCATGCCAGTTTAAGTAGATAGACGTAGACAGACATGCAACACATCACACACATTACATACATAGTGCAATAGACTTACAGACAGACAGTATTCACATAGACAACCATATAGCACAATACAACACAACACAATATGAGCCTGGTTCATTTTCAGTAATGAGGCCCTGTACTCCATTTACAGTTTATACTTCAATGTATCAGGTGGAGTTATTCACCAGCTATAGAGTTGTTGTTTATGTTTCTAAGACTGCAGGGTGGGAGATGCAACAATGGCCTTGAGAACAGCAGGTAGTGTGTTGGTGGTCTTTCTCTGGTCTGTAGCAGGTATGGTCTCATTCATAATGTTCTAGTTTCCCTGTTTATCAATCTACAGACATTTCTAAAAGGAAAATAATCATAATGTTATTCTGGTGTTTTCTGTTAGGTGTCTCCACTTCCCTTTAACTAGTCATATTTCACTCCTCACTGAGTGATGCTTTTCTGTGGTTTCCATTCACACTTCTGCACATCAGCAGCAGTAGCAGAATAAGAAGGTTGTCAACCACCAGCAGGGTTGGGGTCAATTCCATCTCAATTCAGGAAGTAGACTGAAATGCCAATTCCAATTATTTTCAAATCTTTTCAATTAGGAACATTTAGAAAATGTGGAATTGTAATTTGGTTAACTTTCTGAATTGACTGGAATGCTTTTTACTTCCATGATGTATATTGAAATGAATACTAGGATGATATAAGGGAATGTACATTTGAGTAGATGGGTCCTGCAGTATCCTGCACATGTTTACATGCATTTGGATGTAATATTGTAATGTCTGTTTTTTTATAGTCTTGACGTCACAAATGAAGTTCTCTCAAGGTTGAGTCCTGTGACACTGTGTTTCAGGTGTTCTGGGACAAAATACTGTGAAGAGTGTCTGTGCCTTAAAGGGGTCATCAGTGGACATGCGCTGTCCTGTTCCCAGTGTGACCCAAGTCACAGAGATAGTCTGGTATAACACACGGTTGAATGATAAGCCTTTTGATCTGAGATGGGACCCTAAGTTTGATGGTCGTGTGGACTACCGTGGAACTACAGAGAAGGACTGCATCCTGAGAATCACAGACCTGAGACAGAGTGACATAGCAACATATCACTTCAGATATAAAACAAACCAGTATTCAGGATGGAAATATTCATATGGATTCACTCTCAGTCTCACAGGTACTGTATAAATATTACAGTACAAGTCAAGTTATTTATTACATGTTCTATGAGACCAGTGAAATGGTGGTGACTGACAGACTTCCTCCATTATTGTTTCATAACCTCTCCCTTCAGATCTAAAGGTGGAGAGGATATATGACAACACACTGACCTGTAGCACCACCTGTACTCTGACTGGTAACCCCACATACATCTGGTACAAGAACGGACAACGTCTAGATGAGAGCACCTCCCCCCAGTACAAATACTCAGTCTCCAGTAACTATGACAATAGTTTCTCCTGTGCTGTAAAAGGCCATGAGGATCTCCCCTCTCCTGCAGTGTGTAAGTGGGGGAAAAAGTGTTGATTCAAACACAGTGTTTCACTCTAGCAATACCAACAGCTCAAATGGTTATGATTCATACTGAAATGACTTGAAATGAACAGTTTACTTCTTTACTTTGCACCTACAGAAACAAGACATGAAAAGTTGAAACTATTAACAGAGAGCCTCTTTATGTTTCAGGTGTTCAGGGTCACAACTGCTGGAGGGTGACTTACAGCAAGAGGAGAATCTGTGTCTTGAAGGGCTCCACAGTGAACATATCCTGCTCTTACACTCATCCCACTAGTTATATAGAACAAGGTTCATTCTGGTTTACACAGAAACACCCTGTAGATGTCAGGTCATATCCAGAGTATACAGGTCGTGTGGAGTACAATAGGAACACAGAGAACCACCACACCATGACAATAACACACCTGACAGAGAAGGACTCGGCTGAATACATATTCAGATTAATAACAACAAAAGAGGGGAGATTTTCTGGCCTTCCTGGTCTGATGTTGACTGTCACAGGTAATACTTCACCTACAGTTGTTACTGTAATAGGACAAGTCTAATCACATGACAAGCCAGTCGGGAGTCAAATATGACTAATGTTTCCTCTTAGATATCCTGTTAGAGATGGATCCTACGTCTGTGTCAGAGGGGGAGAGAGTCACACTGAGATGTAGAACCCAATGTACAGTCGGTCTCAACCCCACCTACATCTGGTACAAGAACAGACAAAGTCTGACCAACCCAGTCACCAGTTATAACAGCCTGATCCTAGACCCAGTCACCAGTTATAACAGCCTGATCCTAGACCCAGTCAGCAGTGAGGATGCAGGGAACTACTCCTGTGCTGTAGAAGGCTTAGAGAGAATCCTCTCTCCAGAAGAGACTCTCACTGTCAGATGTGAGTACATGGAGTGTTGATATATCTACAGTGAAAGTCATTGATATCATCTCTTTAATAGATGGTTCTACATGTCAGTGTAATATACTAATCTCTACTAATTTACATCATCTCTGTAATACATGGTTCTACATGTCAGTGTAATATACTAATCTATACTAATTTACATAATCTCTGTAATACATGGTTCTACATGTCAGTGTAATATACTAATCTCTACTAATTTACATCATCTCTGTAATACATGGTTCTACATGTCAGTGTAATATACTAATCTATACTAATTTACATCATCTCTGTAATACATGGTTCTACATGTCAGTGTAATATACTAATCTATACTAATTTACATCATCTCTGTAATACATGGTTCTACATGTCAGTGTAATATACTAATCTATACTAATTTACATCATCTCTGTAATACATGGTTCTACATGTCAGTGTAATATACTAATCTATACTAATTTACATCATCTCTTGCTTCCTTACATGGTATATGGGTTCTTATTTGTTCTGTCATCTTCAACACCAGACGGCCCAAAGAACACCTCAGTGTCAGTCAGTCCCTCTGGTGAAATAGTGGAGGGCAGTTCAGTGACTCTGACCTGCAGCAGTGATGCCAACCCACCTGTGGACATATACACCTGGTACAAGAAGAATGGAGGTGGCTATCAGAGTATGACAGGACCACAGCATGTCTTCAAACAAATCCAGTCATCTGACAGTGGAGAGTACTACTGTGAGGCCCAGAATGAGATGGGGACAGACATGTCTAGGACCATTAACATGGATGTGAAGTGTGAGTAAAGTACAGCTCAGTGTTTGAATGAGAAGGTAGCAAAACAATTAGAACTAATTTAAGTAGCCCTTATGCATAACATCTCCAAATGTGTATTATTGTTAACATTTGTGTAATTTATATTTTTAGATAGTTCTCTGACTTAACAGAGAATATATTTTTGACATGTCATTTGTAAATATACTACTGTCATATCCTCGAGACATTTCTATTCTATTTCTTTT
Organism: Oncorhynchus kisutch; assembly: GCF_002021735.2. Taxonomy (NCBI): domain Eukaryota; kingdom Metazoa; phylum Chordata; class Actinopteri; order Salmoniformes; family Salmonidae; genus Oncorhynchus; species Oncorhynchus kisutch. The sequence goes on along the minus strand of NW_022265017.1, from coordinate 392,154 downwards.
CTATTTTTAATAGTCTGGCTTCACAGATTTTGATATATATGATGACCATTATAATCATCTGTCAAATTCAAATTAATTTTTTACATTTCATTTGTAAATATACTACAGTCATTAACCTCTGACATATTCTCCTTTACTAGATACTCCAAAGAACACCTCAGTGTCAGTCAGTCCCTCTCGTGAAATAGTGGAGGGCAGTTCAGTGACTCTGACCTGCAGCAGTGATGCCAACCCACCTGTGGACAAATACACCTGGTACCAGAAGAACGTAACCTCACCAAAAGCATCAGGACAGAGTTACAGCATCACTAACATCATCTCTGAGGACAGAGGAGAATATTACTGTGAGGCTGAGAATAAATATGGACGTCTCAACTCTTCTTCTGTGTCTGTGGACGTTCAGTGTAAGTTCACCTCATCTTTAATCAGAGGATCACATTTAAATTCATATTTCAATAACAAGAAAAACACTATTTAATACACTGTTGTTACATATTGTCCACCAGATGGACCAAAGAACACCTCAGTGTCAGTCAGTCCCTCTGGTGAAATAGTGGAGGGCAGTTCAGTGACTCTGACCTGCAGCAGTGATGCCAACCCACCTGTGGACAAATACACCTGGTACACCAAAAGCATCAGGACAGAGTTACAGCATCACTAACATCAGGTCTGAGGACAGAGGAGAATATTACTGTGAGGCCCAGAATGGAAGAGGATCTATGAACTCTACAGCTCTGATGATCATTATAGCAGGTAAAGTTACATCTTCAATACTTCAATACAAAATGATGTTCAATAAGAAATGATGTTTCAAGGTAATATTCTTCTAGTTTGCCTTATTACACTTTGGTTTCTAACTATACATAGGCTTTCTATATACAAGTATTACATTAATGTCCTGTATTGCTGTATATTCGTTTTCATTTCATAATAACATGTACTCATATCATCTATATTATCTTTTAGGGAAACAGACCTCAGTTGTGACTGCAGCTGTAGGAATCATAGTGGTTGTTCTGGTTCTCATCCTCTGTTTCTCTGGATTCATGTGGTTCAGGTGAGTGAAAATTGTCACAATCGTCATATTGAGTAGACCAAAGCGCAGCGTGGTGTGAATGCATACTTTACTGAAAGGACGAAAAACACACAGTACACTAAACAAAACAAACAAACTAACATGACGACCGTGATCGCTATGGAAACACTGTGCTAACATGACGACCATGACCGCTATAGAAACACTGTGCTAACATGACGACCGTGATCGCTATGGAAACACTGTGCTAACATGACGACCATGACCGCTATAGAAACACTGTGCTAACATGATGACCGTGATCGCTATGGAAACACTGTGCTAACATGACGACCATGACCACTATAGAAACACTGTGCTAACATGATGACCGTGACCGCTATAGAAACACTGTGCTAACATGACGACCGTGACCGCTATAGAAACACTGTGCTAACATGACGACCATGACCGCTATAGAAACACTGTGCTAACATGACGACCATGACCGCTATAGAAACACTGTGCTAACATGACGACCATGACCACTATAGAAACACTGTGCTAACATGACGACCATGACCACTATAGAAACACTGTGCTAACATGAAACATCACATAGATAATAACCCACAAACCACTATACAACACAGGCTACCTAAATATGGTTCCCAATCAGAGACAACGACAAACACCTGCCACTGACTGAGAACCATATCAGGCCAAAACACATAGAAATAGACAAACTAGACATACAACAGAATGCCCACTCCTATCACACCCTGACCAAACAAAAGATAGAAACAAACAGCGCAAATCATGGTCAGAGTGTGACAGAAAATAGATATTTGTATTATTCTTTCACCTTAGCACACTGATTTGTTCTTAACTCATTAAGGTATAGGCCCAATGCCCTTAACCACGAGGCCACCTGGGGTGGCAGGTACCTTTGTGGTTAGAGCGTTGAACTTGCAACCAAGATTGAATCTCTGAGCTGAAAACATAAAAATCTGTTGTTCTGCCTCTGAACAAGGCAGTTAACCCACTGTTCCTAGGCTGTCATTGTAAATGAGAGTTTGTTCTTAACTGACTTGCCTAGTTAAATAAAGGTTAAAAAACCTGTTAAAATGTATTAGTAATATATCAACTTACTTACAGAGCAGAACTCACTCTGTCCCTCATTACAGGAGATCCACAGGAGGAAGTGATGCCACAGCAGACACACAGGTGATTCTATTAGGGTGATTCAACAGGGTTTCAGCTGTGTCGTAAAAAACTAAATGTGCACCCAGAGGGTTGCAACTCCATTTTCATTCATTTACAGTGACATGACCGTCTCTTTCATACTATTTTCATTGTTCTCTCTCTCTCTCTCTCTCTCTCTCTCTCTCTCTCTCTCTCTCTCTCTCTCTCTCTCTCTCTCTCTCTCTCTCTCTCTCTCTCTCTCTCTCTCTCTCTCTCTCTCTCTCTCTCTCCCTCTCTCTCTCTCTCCAGAGTGTCCGTCCTGACTGTAACAGTGACACGTACACAGGTCTGAACATGAGGACCATGTCCCCTGACTACGACACTCTGATAGTAAGTCTCTTTTAATGAATTTGGTTTGCTTATGAGTGTGTGTTTTATACAGTACTTGAATGTGTTTAGAGTAAATTATGGAAAGACTGGTGTTTCAAAGAACTCATGCATTTCCTCTCTCCTTCTCTCTCCTTCTCTCCCTCCCTCTCCTTCTCTCCCACTCTCTCTTTCTCGCTCTCTCTCTTTCTGTCCACAGAGTGTCCATCCTGACCCTAACAGTGATACGTACACACCTCTGAACATGAAGACCAGGTCACCAGAGTATGACACCCTGGCAGTAAGTGTGTGTGTGTGTGTGTGTGTGTGTGTGTGTGTGTGTGTGTGTGTGTGTGTGTGTGTGTGTGTGTGTGTGTGTGTGTGTGTGTGTGTGTGTGTGTGTGTGTGTGTGTGTGTGTGTGTGTGTGTGTGTGTGTGTGTGTATAAAATGTTTAGTGGGAGTGCTACTTCAGTATGTATTTTTTCAGAATGTGAGGGGAATCTCCCACTGAAGAGTATCACCACAGAACCTGGACTAAAGAGAAGCACCACAGAACCTGGACGGAAGAGAAGCACCATAGATCCTGGACTTAAGAGAAGCACCACAGAACCTGAACTGAAGAGAAGCACCACAGAACCTGGACGGAAGAGAAGCACCACAGAACCTGGACTGAAGAGAAGCACCACAGAACCTGGACGGAAGAGAAGCACCACAGAACCTGGACTGAAGAGAAGCACCATAGATCCTGGACTGAAGAGAACCACCACACAACCTGGACTGAATGTTCCAATACAAAACGAGGCCTTACACCTCTATCCTATTGCTGCCATATCTAGACGTTTTTACACACCATGAACTTTAACCTTTCAGTAAATACTGGAATATATATTTTGGAATGGAATATATTGATGATAAATGAGATGGGTTATATTTTAATGTAAATAACCACATTTTCTTGTGTACCAATCTGTTAACTATCTTTAGTTTTATTTCTGATCTTTTTCTATGGGGTTTTGTCATATACAGATGTTTTATAACATCAATAGTCCTACTTTCCTCAGCAACTAATATAGATAATACTGATAACAGCTTTTTAATATATTTAGCTCTTGGGCCAAGTTTCCCCTGAAGTGTTTAATGGTGATTTACTTTGTATTGCTGTCAGATATCATTACTAATTGTATATTACGTAATACCATATTGATCCGTGTCATTATATATTTTTTATTTAAAAATAAATGTAATCAGTCCGTTATTATAATTTCCAACATTTTGGTAGGCTATTTGTTAGTCAACTTGTCTATCACTTCTAAATACATGCAGTGGCGACACGTCATTCAAGGCAGCTGAGGAAGAGCTAAATCTGTTTTCAGCCCCATGGTTAGCTTTTTTTAAACTTGTTTTGCATATTTTGAAATTAATACGTGACACATATCAGTTTGCAAATAAAGTTAATGAATAAATAAAGCATTGAGTTAATAAAGTCGCATAGAAACATGGTCTCTTTTTTCCTTTCTTTAGTTAAGGCAGCTCCAAAATGCAGGTGTTGCAGACTAGCTTAGTGCTTTCTGTGGTGGTGGGGCAGCCAGCATAAAATATGGAGCGTAGGGGTTGGTAATGTTCTCTAGTTGTGCTGTGATTGGCTCAGTGTTCTGTCACTCATGGGGACACTACGTCACCGCAAAATCTAAGGGTAGAGCTTGAAATGTCAAGCCCCTTGGGTGCTGCCATAGAAGTACATTAGAAATGCCCATCCAAAAAGTCTCAAGGTCATTGGCTTAGACAAAATTACGTCAAATCGCATTAAATCTACCGTAGCTTTGATTGGACTGATTGGACAAACTTTCAAAATCTTAGCTGGCAAGCTAGACAAGCAGTCATCATCATGCATCAGGTCGACAATCTTCTGACAAATCCTTATCAATCCTTGTCATATGAAATTATAGATAAAATGTATCAGTGCTCATTGGCCATTGGACATAAACATTACAAAACAAGTTGGAACAAATCACAAATTCAACAATTAGTGCCAAGGCAGCACTGCAGGCCCAGGTTTGATCCCGGACTGTTACAGCCGGCTGTGACCGGGAGACCTATGAGGCGGAGCACAATTGTCCCAGGGTCATCTGGGTTAGGGGAGGGTTTAGCCGGCCAGGATGTCCTTGTCTCATCATGCTCTAGTAACTCCTTGTGGCCTGGCGCCTGCAAGCTGACGTCGGTCGTCGGTTAAACAGTGTTTCCTCCGACACATTGATGCCTGCTGTTTGTCCTCCTGTCCAAGGGGTGGAGCTGGAGAGCACCAGGCTGGTCATCAGGTACCTAGGCCGCTGGATGCAGAGAACCCCTCACTCTCCTCAGAGGACCAACTCAAAAGGCCTCAGCACCCCCTCAGCCTCCCAGTACGCCACCACATGGTAAGGACATCTATCTTTGAGGAGAATACTACTGTGGGGATGAGAATACAATAGCATCTATGAACTCTGCAGCTCTGATGATCAAAAAATTACTTTTCAAGATATATCTCAATAATTATACTTTGGATTATTACTCTTGTGTTAATAATTACAGGTTTGTTTATAAAATCCCCAAGTATTAACAAGTATTACATTGATATTCTGTTTTATTATCATACTAATATTCAGTTCATTAGAACATGCTGTGTTCTCATATCATCCATATTTTATTATAGGGAAACAGACCTCAGTTCTGACTGCAGCTGTAGGAATCACAGTGGTTCTGGTTCTCATCCTCTGTTTCTCTGGACTCATGTGGTTCAGGTGCGTTTTGAGGATGAGGATGTCCAGTACGCTGCTGTGAAATTCAACCTCCCCTGTGCTGCCAACAGGTGAGCATATTCTGCATTAAGGTCATTCATATACTGCAGTTTATTGTAGGAGATGTCATCAATAAGCAAAACAGTTGACCCTTTGAGACCACTATGAACCCAAACTATGAACCCAACAATGGACATCTCAGGACAATTACTATGACATGTCTATAATGAGGGAGTGATGTGATGATGGTGTTGATGAACTGTTTTCTGTTCCAAATGGCACCCTATTCCCTATTTAGTGCACTACTTTAGACAGAGCCCTATAGGGTGCCACCATTTGGGACGATGTCTTTGTTTCATTTCGGTTTCTCTCTCTTCAGCAGCACAAGCAGCTGAGAATGACTCCTCTGTTCTCTACAGTACAGTCAACAAACCCTGAACCAAGAAGACCCCAACACAACAAACCCAGAACCAAGAAGACCTGAATGCAACAAACCCAGAACCAAGAAGACCTGAAAACAACAAACCCAGAAAGAAGAAGACCTGAACAGAACAAGTTTAATGTGTTTATATGGGCTATAAGTAAAGGAGTGTTAATTGCTTTTGCAGTATTTTTGCCCCCCAAAAAATTATGGATATTTATTTTCCTAAAAGGGGAACTGAAATTTTAAATCAAAATTCTAAATGATCTCGGTTTGACCACCTTAAAACAATTCCATATGTCAGCTAGTGGAACCCCCCAAACGGCTTAGACTTTTAGAGGTTCAGAATCCCAGTGTCAGAGGGAGCAATGACTGTCACGACTTCTACCGAAGGTAACTCCTCTCCCTGTTCGGGCTGCGCTCGGCGTCGCCGGTCTACTAGCCGCTACCGATCCCTTTTTCTTTTTCTGGTTGTTTTGTCTGTGTTCCTTTTCACACCTGGTTTTCAATTGCTTTGATTTCTGTTGGTATATAGGGCACCTGTTACCTGCCGTAATTCGTGCAGGATTAGACTTGTGTGCATTGCGCTCGATTGTATTTGATGTTTGTTGTATGTAAAGTGTGTTGTATGTAAAGTGTCGGAACTGTGTTTGTTCCTCCGTGCGTTTGCACGAGTTTTCTGATTATTCGAGAGCGTAGTTTTGGGGTTTTGGTCTGTGCCGTTTTTGTATTGCTGGACTCTATTATTAAACACGCTTCTCAGACATCCCTGCTCTCCTGCGCCTGACTCCTACACCTCTCACCAAGACGCATGTTATCACAGAATCCTGCACCAATATAATTATGGAGTCAGCAGGAGCGGACACACTCCCAGGGTCCGTGGAGGAGCGAGTTCAACACCACACGGCAGTGTTACACCGACTGGGGACCGCCATGGATCAGGTGATGGCGACGATGGAGAGATGGGAGAGAGGTGGCCTTCCCACACCGTCATCAGCCACACCACAACCAGTACCACTACCCTCTCCTTCATTGCCTGAGCACAGTGGGATTCGACTCGCCCTCCCGAGGGAGTTTGATGGGACGGCGGCCGGGTGCCAGGGCTTCTTACTCCAGATGGACCTATACCTGGCGACCGTTCGTCCGGCTCCTTCGGGGGGTGAGAGCGTGAACGCCCTCGTCTCCTGCCTCGCAGGTAAAGCCCTGGAGTGGGCCAACGCGGTATGGAACGATCCTGACTCGGCGAGGGACCACTACCCGGGTGAACAGCTGTTCCATCTGAGGCAGGAGAGGAGTGCTCAGGACTTTGCTCTAGAGTTCCGGACCTTGGCCGCTGGCGCGGGATGGAACGACAGGGCCTTGATCGATCACTATAGGTGTAGTTTGCGTGAGGACGTCCGTAGGGAGCTGGCCTGTAGAGACACCACCCTGTCCTTGGACCAATTGATTGACATGTCCATTCGGTTGGACAACTTGCTGGCGACCCGCGGACGTCCGGACCGGGCTCTGTCAGTTCCATCTCCCAGCTCCACCACTCCAACACCCATGGAGCTGGGAGGTGCTTCAGCGAGGGCGACCGGAGGAGGGGGCCTTTCCTGTGCCAGCTGTGGTCGCAGAGGGCACACTGCTGACCGGTGCTGGGGGGGTCCCCCCGGGAGTCGAGACGCCAGGCCGAGCACTGCCCGGACACCTCAGGTGAGTCGGCCCCAGGCTCACCCAGAGCCCCCTGTTGGTCACATGTATGGATTGTTTTTCCTGAATTTTCCCCTCTTTCCCGGCATAAGGCGCTAGTAGATTCAGGCGCGGCGGGGAATTTTATTGACCGCGGTTTAGCGAACAGGTTAGGGATTCCCCTTATTCAGCTGGACAAACCCTTCCCAGTGCACGCCTTAGATAGCCGACCATTAGGGTCAGGGCAAGTCAGGGAGGCCACGGCTCCACTGGGTATGGTGACGCAGGAGGGTCATGAGGAGAGAATTAGTCTCTTCCTCATTGATTCTCCTGTGTTTCCGGTGGTGTTGGGGATCCCCTGGTTGGCCCGTCACAACCCCAGGATTTCGTGGCAACAGAGGGCTCTACAGGGGTGGTCGGAGGAGTGCTCAGGCAGGTGTGTAGGAGTTTCCATCGGTGCTACAACGGTGGAGAGTCCAGACCAAGTCTCCACCGTGCACATTCCCTCAGAATATGCCGATTTGGCTAGCGCCTTCTGTAAAAAGAAGGCGACCCAATTACCACCTCATCGACGAGGGGATTGTGCGATAAATCTCCTGGTAGGCGCTGCACTTCCCAGGAGTCACGTGTATCCCCTGTCACAGGAGGAGACGGTGGCTATGGAGACATACATATCGGAATCTCTGGGGCAGGGGTTCATTCAGCCCTCCATCTCACCTGCCTCCTCGAGTTTCTTTTTTGTGAAGAAGAAGGAGGGTGGTCTGCGTCCGTGCATTGACTATAGAGGTCTAAATTCCATCACGGTGGGGTATAGTTACCCGCTACCTCTCATTGCCACGGCGATTGAGTCATTTCACGGAGCACAGTTTTTCACAAAACTGGATCTCAGGAGTGCATATAACTTGGTGCGTATCCGGAAGGGAGATGAGTGGAAGACGGCGTTTAGTACCACATCTGGCCATTATGAGTACCTTGTCATGCCGTACGGGTTGAAGAATGCTCCAGCAGTCTTCCAATCTTTTGTGGATGAGATTCTCAGGGACCTGCACGGTCAGGGTGTGGTGGTTTACATCGATGATATTCTGGTCTATTCCGCTACACGGGCCGCGCATGTGTCTCTGGTGCGCAGGGTACTTGGGCGACTGTTGGAGCATGACCTGTACGTCAAGGCTGAGAAATGCTCGTTCTTCCAACAGGCCGTCTCCTTCCTTGGATATCGCATTTCCACATCGGGGTTGGTGATGGAGGATGACCGCATTGCAGCCGTGCGTAATTGGCCGACTCCAACCACGGTAAAGGAGGTGCAGCGGTTCTTAGGGTTTGCCAACTACTACGGGAGGTTTATCCTGGGTTTTGACGTAATGTGGCTGCGCCCATTACGTCACTGCTGAAGGGGGGGCCGACGCGTCTGGGATGGTCGGCTGAGGCGGACAGGGCTTTTGGTCGCCTGAAGGCTCTTTTTACCTCGGCTCCCGTGCTGGCGCATCCGGACCCCTCTTTGGCATTTATAGTGGAGGTGGACGCATCCGAGGCTGGGGTTGGAGCCGTACTCTCCCAGCGCTTGGGTGTGCCACCGAAGCTCCGCCCCTGTGCTTTCTTTTCTCGGAAGCTCAGCCAGGCGGAGCGAGACTATGATGTGGGGAATCGGGAGCTGCTAGCTGTTGTCAGAGCCCTGAAGGTGTGGAGACATTGGCTTGAGGGGGCCCAACACCCTTTCCTCATCTGGACTGACCACCGTAATCTAGAGTACATTCGGGCAGCGAGGAGACTGAACCCTCGTCAGGCAAGGTGGGCCATGTTTTTCACCCGATTTAGGTTTACCATCTCCTATAGGCCAGGCTCCCAGAACACTAAGGCAGACGCACTGTCCCGACTATATGATACGGAGGAGTGGGCCATTGATCCTGCGCCCATCCTCCCGGCTTCTTGTCTAGTGGCACCTGTGACGTGGGAGGTGGACGCAGACATTGAGCGAGCATCGCGTGTTGAGCCCACTCCACCACTGTGTCCAGAGGGACGGGTGTATGTTCCGCTGGTGGTTAGAGACAGGTTAATTTGGTGGGCTCACACATCCCCCTCCTCTGGTCACCCGGGGATCGGGAGGACGGTGCGATGTCTTAGTGGGAAGTACTGGTGGCCCACTTTAGCCAAGGATGTGAGGGTTTATGTGTCTTCCTGCTCAGTGTGCGCTCAGTGCAAGGCTCCTAGGCACCTGCCCAGAGGGAAGTTACAACCCCTTCCCGTTCCACAGCGGCCTTGGTCACACCTGTCGGTTGACTTCTTGACCGATCTGCCACCGTCACAGGGCAACACCACGATCCTGGTCGTTGTGGATCGGTTTTCTAAGTCCTGTCGTCTCCTCCCTTTGCCCGGTCTCCCTACGGCCCTACAGACGGCGGAGGCCCTGTTTACTCACGTCTTCCGGCACTACGGGGTGCCTGAGGATATCGTTTCTGATCGGGGTCCCCAGTTCACGTCCAGGGTGTGGAAGGCGTTCATGGAACGTTTGGGGGTCTCGGTCAGCCTCACCTCTGGGTTTCACCCCGAGAGTAATGGGCAGGTGGAAAGAGTGAACCAGGATGTGGGTAGGTTTCTGCGGTCGTATTGCCAGGACCGGCCAAGGGAGTGGGCGAAAGTACATCACCTGGGCGGAGATGGCCCAGAACTCACTCCTCTACGAACCTGTCGCCCTTCCAATGTGTGTTGGGCTATCAGCCGGTCCTGGTACCATGGCATCAGAGCCAGACCGAGGCTCCTGCGGTGGACGATTGGGTGAAACGCTCAATCAGTAATACCCAAATCTCCTTTCAATAGGGTCATGTTCACTGTCATAGTATAACAGGGTCAATGATAAGTGTGTGTGTGTGTGTGTAAATGTATTTTAACATATTAATCAGATTGTGGGATGTACAGTCAAGACCAAAATTATTTCACCCATACAGAGCTATATTGTCTGCTACAGAAGATGGGATGTACTTTGTACATGTGGTTTCACATAAATACTTGTACATGCTATTTTAAGAGCTCTGAGAGCAATAGATTGTTGTGGAGACATTTTGAAAAAGTTAGAGTGATTAAGTGGATGCTTCGTAAGAGGTTTAGGAGTAGTATTAACATGAGACACAGTGATGGTGGGTTCTGTTTAGGAGTAGTAATAACATCAGACAGTGATGGTGGGTTGTGTTTAGGAGTAGTATGAACATGAGACACAGTGATGGTGGGTTGTGTTTAGGAGTAGTATTAACATGAGACACAGTGATGGTGGGTTGTGTTTAGGAGTAGTATTATCATGAGAGACAGTGATGGTGGGTTGTGTTTAGGAGTAGTAATAACATGAGACACAGTGATGGTGGGTTGTGTTTAGGAGTAGTATTATCATGAGAGACAGTGATGGTGGGTTGTGTTTAGGAGTAGTAATAACATGAGACACAGTGATGGTGGGTTGTGTTTAGGAGTAGTATAAACATGAGACAGTGATGGTGGGTTGTGTTTAGGAGTAGTATTAACATGAGACAGTGATGGTGGGTTGTGTTTAGGAGTAGTATTAACATGAGACACAGTGATGGTGGGTTTTGTGTAGGAGTAGTATTAACATGAGACACAGTGAGGAACATAAGAAACATAGACTTTACAGAATATGGTCCTCTGTAACTTAGTTGGTAGAACATGGCACCAGCAACGTAATGGGTTTGGTTCCTGGGACCACCCATAGGTAAAATATATGCACATGACTGTAAATTGCTTCGGATTGTTGAGTCTGCAAAATGTCATAATTTATGGACAGCAGACCACAATAGACTACACAGTCAATTCAGCAGGCTGTGGTGATTTTTATTTATTTATTTATTTATTTTACCTTTATTTAACCAGGTAGGCAAGTTGAGAACAAGTTCTCATTTACAATTGCGACCTGGCCAAGATAAAGCAAAGCAGTTCGACAGATAAAACGACACAGAGTTACACATGGAGTAAAAACAAACATACAGTCAATAATGCAGTATAAACAAGTCTATATACAATGTGAGCAAATGAGGTGAGAAGGGAGGTAAAGGCAAAAAAGGCCATGATGGCAAAGTAAATACAATATAGCAAGTAAAATACTGGAATGGTAGTTTTGCAATGGAAGAATGTGCAAAGTAGAAATAAAAAAATAATGGGGTGCAAAGGAGCAAAATAAATAAATAAATAAAAATTAAATACAGTTGGGAAAGAGGTAGTTGTTTGGGCTAAATTATAGGTGGGCTATGTACAGGTGCAGTAGTCTGTGAGCTGCTCTGACAGTTGGTGCTTAAAGCTAGTGAGGGAGATAAGTGTTTCCAGTTTCAGAGATTTTTGTAGTTCGTTCCAGTCATTGGCAGCAGAGAACTGGAAGGAGAGGCGGCCAAAGAAAGAATTGGTTTTGGGGGTGACTAGAGAGATATACCTGCTGGAGCGTGTGCTACAGGTGGGAGATGCTATGGTGACCAGCGAGCTGAGATAAGGGGGGACTTTACCTAGCAGGGTCTTGTAGATGACATGGAGCCAGTGGGTTTGGCGACGAGTATGAAGCGAGGGCCAGCCAACGAGAGCGTACAGGTCGCAATGGTGGGTAGTATATGGGGCTTTGGTGATAAAACGGATTGCACTGTGATAGACTGCATCCAATTTGTTGAGTAGGGTATTGGAGGCTATTTTGTAAATGACATCGCCAAAGTCGAGGATTGGTAGGATGGTCAGTTTTACAAGGGTATGTTTGGCAGCATGAGTGAAGGATGCTTTGTTGCGAAATAGGAAGCCAATTCTAGATTTAACTTTGGATTGGAGATGTTTGATATGGGTCTGGAAGGAGAGTTTACAGTCTAACCAGACACCTAAGTATTTGTAGTTGTCCACGTATTCTAAGTCAGAGCCGTCCAGAGTAGTGATGTTGGACAGGCGGGTAGGTGCAGGTAGCGATCGGTTGAAGAGCATGCATTTAGTTTTACTTGTATTTAAGAGCAATTGGAGGCCACGGAAGGAGAGTTGTATGGCATTGAAGCTTGCCTGGAGGGTTGTTAACACAGTGTCCAAAGAAGGGCCGGAAGTATACAGAATGGTGTCGTCTGCGTAGAGGTGGATCAGGGACTCACCAGCAGCAAGAGCGACCTCATTGATGTATACAGAGAAGAGAGTCGGTCCAAGAATTGAACCCTGTGGCACCCCCATAGAGACTGCCAGAGGTCCGGACAGCAGACCCTCCGATTTGACACACTGAACTCTATCAGAGAAGTAGTTGGTGAACCAGGCAATCATTTGAGAAACCAAGGCTGTCGAGTCTGCCGATGAGGATATGGTGATTGACAGAGTCGAAAGCCTTGGCCAGATCAATGAATACGGCTGCACAGTAATGTTTCTTATCGATGGCGGTTAAGATATCGTTTAGGACCTTGAGCGTGGCTGAGGTGCACCCATGACCAGCTCTGAAACCAGATTGCATAGCAGAGAAGGTATGGTGAGATTCGAAATGGTCGGTAATCTGTTTGTTGACTTGGCTTTCGAAGACCTTAGAAAGGCACGGTAGGATAGATATAGGTCTGTAGCAGTTTGGGTCAAGAGTGTCCCCCCCTTTGAAGAGGGGGATGACCGCAGCTGCTTTCCAATCTTTGGGAATCTCAGACGACACGAAAGAGAGGTTGAACAGGCTAGTAATAGGGGTGGCAACAATTTCGGCAGATAATTTTAGAAAGAAAGGGTCCAGATTGTCTAGCCCGGCTGATTTGTAGGGGTCCAGATTTTGCAGCTCTTTCAGAACATCAGCTGAATGGATTTGGGAGAAGGAGAAATGGGGAAGGCTTGGGCGAGTTGCTGTTGGGGGTGCAGTGCTGTTGTCCGGGGTAGGAGTTGCCAGGTGGAAAGCATGGCCATCCGTAGAAAAATGCTTATTGAAATTCTCAATTATGGTGGATTTATCAGTGGTGACAGTGTTTCCTATCTTCAGTGCAGTGGGCAGCTGGGAGGAGGTGTTCTTATTCTCCATGGACTTTACAGTGTCCCAGAACTTTTTTGAGTTAGTGTTGCAGGAAGCAAATTTCTGCTTGAAAAAGCTAGCCTTAGCTTTTCTAACTGCCTGTGTATAATGATTTCTAGCTTCCCTGAACAGCTGCATATCACGGGGGCTGTTCGATGCTAATGCAGAACGCCATAGGATGTTTTTGTGTTGGTTAAGGGCAGTCAGGTCTGGGGAGAACCAAGGGCTATATCTGTTCCTGGTTCTAAATTTCTTGAGTGGGGCATGTTTATTTAAGATGGTTAGGAAGGCATTTAAAAAAAATATCCAGGCATCCTCTACTGACGGGATGAGATCAATATCCTTCCAGGATACCCCGGCCAGGTCGATTAGAACGGCCTGCTCGCAGAAGTGTTTCAGGGAGCGTTTTACAGTGATGAGTGGAGGTCGTTTGACCGCTGACCCATTACGGATGCAGGCAATGAGGCAGTGATCGCTGAGATCTTGGTTGAAGACAGCAGAGGTGTATTTAGAGGGGAAGTTGGTTAGGATGATATCTATGAGGGTGCCCGTGTTTAAGGTTTTGGGGAGGTACCTGGTAGGTTCATTGATTATTTGTGTGAGATTGAGGGCATCAAGTTTAGATTGTAGGATGGCTGGGGTGTTAAGCATGTTCCAGTTTAGGTCGCCTAGCAGCACGAACTCTGAAGATAGATGGGGGGCAATCAGTTCACATATGGTGTCCAGAGCACAGCTGGGGGCAGAGGGTGGTCTATAGCAGGCGGCAACGGTGAGAGACTTGTTTTTAGAGAGGTGGATTTTTAAAAGTAGAAGTTCAAATTGTTTGGGTACAGACCTGGATAGTAGGACAGAACTCTGCAGGCTATCTTTGCAGTAGATTGCAACACCGCCCCCTTTGGCAGTTCTATCTTGTCTGAAAATGTTGTAGTTTGGAATTAAAATGTCTGAGTTTTTGGTGGTCTTCCTAAGCCAGGATTCAGACACAGCTAGAACATCCGGGTTGGCAGAGTGTGCTAAAGCAGTGAATAGAACAAACTTAGGGAGGAGGCTTCTAATGTTAACATGCATGAAACCAAGGCTATTACGGTTACAGAAGTCGTCAAAAGAGAGCGCCTGGGGAATAGGAGTGGAGCTAGGCACTGCAGGGCCTGGATTCACCTCTACATCGCCAGAGGAACATAGGAGGAGTAGAATAAGGGTACGGCTAAAAGCTATGAGAATTGGTCGTCTAGAACGTCTGGAACATAGAGTAAAAGGAGGTTTCTGGGGGCGATAAAATAGCATCAAGGTATAATGTACAGACAAATGTATGGTAGGATGTGAATACAGTGGAGGTAAACCTAGGTATTGAGTGATGAAGAGAGAGATATTGTCTCTAGAAACATCGTTGAAACCAGGAGATGTCATTGCATGTGTGGGTGGTGGAACTAATAGGTTGGATAAGGTATAGTGAGCAGGACTAGAGGCTCTACAGTGAAATAAGCCAATAAACACTAACCAGAACAGAAATGGACAAGACATATTGACATTAAGGATAGGCATGCTTAGTCGAGTGATCAAAAGGGTCCGGTGAGTGGAGAGGTTGGTTGGTGATTTAGACAGCTAGCCAGGGCATCGGTAGCAAGCTAGCATAGGATGGAGGTCTGTTGTTAGCCACCCCTTACGTTCCGTCAGTAGATTAGTGGGGTTCCGTGTGGTAGAGGGGATTAATCCAAATCACACAACAACAACAAAAATAAAAACAATAGATATAGTTATAGAGGCCCAAGAAGAAAACATAATAATAAAAAAAATAAAAAAAAAAAAAAATTGTCCGATTGTCTATTCAGATAGCAGCCGGTAAGACAGCTAACGGTTAGCAGGCCGCAGATGGGCGTTCAGGTAACGTCGCGACGGAGGAGCCAGCCGAATAACTCCTTCGGGTAGATAACGTCGGCAGTCCAGTTGTGAAGGCCCGGTGGGGCTCCGCGAAGGCAGTAAAACGGGTCCGGATAGGTGACTGCAGCCCAGGTGTGATTGATGGAACTCAGGAGTGATTGACGGAGCTTGCTAGCTCCGGAATAATTGATGTTTGCTCCGGAATCGACGAAGGCCGATAGTCACACGGATAGCAGCTAGCTAGCTGTGAGATCCGGGTATGAATGTCCAGAGAGCAGTCGAAATCCAGGGACATGGAGAGAAAAATTGGTCCGGTATGTTCCGTTCCGAGCCGCGCTGCGCCGTACAGAACTGGCGATAGATTTTCGAGCTAAAGGATAGCTGATGACCACAAACCGTGGTTAGCTGAATATTAACGATTTGCCAGTAAAGGAGCTAACTAGCTTCTGAACTAGCTTCTGGATTAGCTTCTGGCTAGTTTCAGGCTAGCTTCTTGGAGTTTCTGGCTAGCTTCTTGGAGGATTACAGATCTGAGGTAAATAATACTTTTTTATAAATATACATTGGTGAGGCGGGTTGCAGGAGAGTGTTTTGAAGATGAGTTGATGGAAAATAAAAATAAAATGTATGTGAAAAAGTTGTAAATATATATTTATACAGGACACGACAAGACGAGGACAAAAGACGTCTGAACTGCTATGCCACCTTGGAGATGAAGGATGTTCATTGATGCCTCTGCTAGATCAAGCTACTACCAGTAATGTACAACAGAGGAGGCTGGTGGGCAGAGATAGAGGAGGATGGACTCATTGTAATGGCTGGAATGAATGGAACACTATCCATACATTTTATTCCTATTACTGCCCAAATGATTGAGGACATAATATGAGTACTGGAGGCGCAGTAATGTTGAGATGCCAGTAGGTGGAGCTCATGTCTAAAACACTGGAACCTTCAGTACCACTTTGATACAGTGATGGGAATGGGTCAGATTTAGCCTCTTTATAAAATGTAGGCCCACTCCTCAAATGAACAAATGCAACTTTTTTCTGCAAATATTTTCTGACATGATGTTTATGCACGTTAATGTCTAAACGTCCTGACTGGGCTACTTTTAAAATGTGTCAACCACAGAACTCACACTTACAGTAGGATACTTCTTCTTTCTCTGCACTGCCAGTAAGTGTTGTTGGTTTAGATGAACTGACTCAGCATTACCTTCCTGTTAACCAGGGTAGGGAGTAGTGTTGACATCTATACTGTGTAGGATGTGTGTTTTAACTTTTCTAAATCCATAACAACCAGCTCTCTAGAATTTGATACAGACTCCATAATCCTCATATACGCCATCTAGCAGACACTTTTATTCAAGTCATTCACTCAGTCATTACAGTCATGTGTGCATAAATCCTTCATATGGGAAGTCCCAGCAGGAATGAAAACCATGCGCAATGCTGTACAAACTGAGTCACACAGAACTGCTCTATTCATATTTAGAGTAGGAGTGCTGATCTAGGGTCAGTTTTGCCTTTTAAACTATGATGAATAAGAAGTTAACCTTGTAAATATTTAATAAGTAACCATTTTTTTCTAATATTTTTTAAGTTACAACAAACTCAGAATCTGATTACAAGAATCTTTTGAAAAAAAACGTTATATTTCTGAATTAGGCAGCCTGGAGGTTCAGTTATATTTTACATAACTATTATTTTGTTTTATGTTACTGTCTGAAATAATCATGAGACTTGTGAGACTAAATATGAATGTATTACTTCATATGGTCCTGTAACATGATACACATAGTATATGTTTGCGTTATTTTGTAAATAAAACACAATTTTGCCTCAATGTCCAGGAAAGAGTTCTGCTTGATGCAACGTTTCTTATGGCTTAATACATCTTCTTTGCGCTGAGATCCCGCTAACGGGATCGATATGACAACAGCAGTGAAAGTGCAGGGCACCAAATTCAAAACAACAGAAATCCCATAATTAAAATGTCTCAAAAATACAAGTATTTCACACCATTTTAAAGATACACTTCTTGTTAATCCCACCACAGTGTCCAATTTCAAATAGGCTTTACTGCGAATGCACCACAAACAATTATGGTAGATCAGAGCCAAGTCACAGAAAAACACAGCCATTTTTCCAGCTAAAGAGAGGAGTCACAAAAATCAGAAATAGAGAATGAATCACTAACCTTTGATCTTCATCAGATGACACTCATAGGACTCTCAGTATACATTGACGCATTATGTTCAGTAGTTCCGAAAAACATCCAGTGATTTTGCAGAGAGCCACATCAATTTACAGAAATACTCATTATAAATGTTGATGAAAATACAAGTGTTATACATGGAACTTTAGATAAACTTCTCCTTAATGCAACCGCTGTGTCAGATTTCAAAAAAGCTTTATGGAAAAAGCAAACCATGCAATAATCTGAGTACGGCGCTCAGAGCACAAACAAGCCATAAAGATATCCGCCATGTTGTGCAGTCAACAGAAGTCAGAAATAACATTATAAATATTCACTTACCTTTGATGATCTTCATCCGAATACACTCCCAGGAATCCCAGTTCTACAATAAATGTTTGTTTTGTTTGATAATGTCCATAATTTATGTCCAAATAGCTCCTTTTGTTAGCGCGTTTGGTAAACAAATCCAAACTCCTGAAACGCGTTCACTAGGAGCAGACAAAGTCAGAAAGTTCCGTTACAGTCCGTAGAAACATGTCAAAGGAAGTATAGAATCAATCTTTAGGATGTTTTTAACATAAATCTTCAATAATGATCCAACCTGGAGAATTCCATTGTCTGTAGAAATGCAATGGAACAGAGCTCGCTCTCACGTGAACGAGCATGGCCAGCTCGTGACTCTATGCCAGACCTCTGACTCATTCCCCTCTCATTCCCTTCATAGTAGAAGCAAGAAGTTTTTTAAATGTCATGTGTGAAGAGTGATATTTTTGTAATCAACTTTTTAGAATATACTTAATTGTCATTGTTTTCACCTTGTTATAACAGTATCTTCAGTGGAGAGAAAATGTAAAGCTTTCAACATCTCACCTCTTGTACTTTACAGTACATATAGTAACTACAAATAATACATTTACATTGGGTTGTATAGCAAGAGCACCTGCTCCCAGCTGCCCACTGCACTGAGGCTAGGTAACACGGTCACCACCGATAAATCTGTGATAATCGAAAACTTCAACAAGCATTTCTCAACAGCTGGCCATGCCTTCCTCCTGGCTACTCCAACCTCGGCCAACAGCTCAGCCCCCCCCCCCCCCGCAGCTATTCTCCCACGCCTCCCCAGCTTCTCCTTTACCCAAATCCAGAAAGCAGATGTTCTGAAAGAGCTGCAAAACCTGGACCCATACAAATCAGCTGGGCTTGACAATCTGGACCCTCTATTTCTGAAACTGTCCACTGCCATTGTCGCAACCCCTATTACCAGCCTGTTCAACCTCTCCTTCGTATCATCTGAAATCCCCAAGGATTAGAAAGCTGCCGCAGTCCTCCCCCTCTTCAAAGGGGGAGACACCCTGAACCCAAACTGTTACAGACTTATATCCATCCTGCCCTGCCTATCTAAGGCCGCCATCGATAAAAGACAGTACTGTGCAGCCGTCTTCATCGACCTGGCCAAGGCTTTCGACTCTGTCAATCACCATATTTTTATCGGCAGACTCAGTAGCCGTTTTTCTAATGACTGCCTTGCCTGGTTCACCAACTACTTTGCAGACAGATTTCAGTGTGTCAAATCAGAGGGCATGTTGTCCGGTCCTCTGGCAGTCTCTATGGGGGTACCACAGGGTTCAATTCTTTGTATATATCAATGATGTTGCTCTTGCTGCGGGTGATTCTCTGATCCACCTCTACGCAGACGACACCATTCTGTATACTTCTGGCCCTTCCTTGGACACTGTGCTATCTAACCTCCAAACGAGCTTCAATACCATAGAACACTCCTTCCGTGGCCTCCAACTGCTCTTAAACGCTAGTAAAACCAAATGCATGCTTTTCAACCGTGCGCTGCCTGCACCCTAGAATATGTGGACATCTGTAAGTACCTAGGTGTCTGGCTGGACTGCAAACTCTCCTTCCAGACTCAAACATCTCCAATCCAAAATCAAATCTAGAGTCGGCTTTCTATTTCGCAACAAAGCCTCCTTCTCTCACTCCGCAAAACTTACCCTAGTAAAACTGACTATCCTACCGATCCTCGACATTGGCGATGTCATCTACAAAATAGCTTCCAATACTCTACTCAGCAAACTGGATGCAGTTTATCACAGTGCTATCCGTTTTGTTACTAAAGCACCTTATACCACCCACCACTGCGACCTGTATGCTCTAGTCGGCTGGCCCTCGCTACATGTTCGTCGCCAGACCCACTGGCTCCAGGTCATCTACAAGTCTATGCTAGGTAAAGCTCCGCCTTACCAGTTCACTGGTCACGATGGCAACACCCACCCGTAGCACGCGCTCCAGCAGGTGTATCTCACTGATCATCCCTAAAGCCAAAACCTCATTTGGCCGCCTTTCCTACCAGTTCTCTGCTGCCTGCGACTGGAACGAATTGCAAAAAATCTCTGAAGTTGGAGACTTATCTCCCTCACCAATTTTAAACATCTGCTATCTGAGCAGCTAACCGATCGCTCCAGCTGTACATAGTCCATCGGTATATAGCCCACCCAATTTACCTACCTCATCCCCATTCTGTTTTTATTTTATTTACTTTTCTGCTCTTTTGCACACCAGTATCTCTACCTGCACATGTTCATCTGATAATTTATCGCTCCAGTGTTAATCTGTTAAATTGTAATTATTCACTCCTATGGCCTATTTATTTCCTACCTCTTCATGCCGTTTGCACACAATGTATATAGATTTTTTTTTTACTATGTTATTGACTTGTTTATTGTTTATTGTTTACTCCATGTGTAACTCTGTGTTGTTGTCTGTTCACACTGCTATGCTTTATGTTGGCCAGATCCCAGTTGCAAATGAGAACTTGTTGTCAACGAGCTGACCTGGTTAACTAAAGGTGAAATAAAATTAAAAAAATAATAAAAAATAGTGGTTTATTCACCTTCAATATCATCATCATCATCATCATCATCATCATCATCAGTACAAAATAAACACAGACACTTTCAGAAGGAGCAATGTCCTGTTACATGAAATATGATGTATTGCCATTTTAAAACACATCATGCAGACACAGTATGACATCATGGATGTTTGGAGTGTTGAAGGTAGTTCCACCAGCGAGGGAATTCCACTCCGGAACACAGAAAGATGGAACATACCGGAATGTTCGATGATTGATAATATTGCATCTTACAGTTAACAAGTTCAGATTATTTCTTGATTTAAAGCCTTTGTCCTTAGATGAATATCCACCATTTTGTCCAACTAGTAGTTAGAGAATAGAATACATTATTGTTTAGTGAGAATGTGATGTCATATGTTTCTTGACCCCCGAACTAGTGTCAAACGTTCCCATGTAGGAAGGAGGAGTTAGGGGTGGATGGGAGAGTGGAGATTCAATGGAGAGGTTTACCCCCCTGACAGCCCCATTGAGTCTGATTATGGGATGGAACATTGGGTGGGGGTAGTGGGGGTAAATATGGGCATCCCTTCTGATAGGCCATACCCACAGGAAGTGTCACTAAATGACGTTGTTGAACAGATGCATGAACTTCTGATTGTTCTCATCCTGGACGGGAGGCAGGAAGGGACAAAAAGCACAACAGGTAAGAAGCAGCTGGAGAGAAGGTTTAGTTATATTTCCATGTGTCTCTTTCCTCTTAGAAACCCTGTTGTATAAGAACCCAAAGTGAACCAGAGGGCCTTGTTGTGGTCACAATAACACCCTTTGACGTCCCTGTGGTCCTTCACACATTCCTGAGTCAGTACCTAGGGATTAGTAGAGGTCATCCAGACCGTTTTTACATGTGTAAACAGCTGGATCTCGTCTGAGCGGTTAGCTGGATATGCCGAGACCCACTACGTGCTTAATGCTGAGTGGTTTAGGTTCTGTCCACTATAGTGCTGTCTGGTCAGAACATGGTGTTGAGACCCGTTGAGTGGTTTAGGTTCTGTCCACTATAGTGCTGTCTGGTCAGAACATGGTGTTGAGACCCGTTGAGTGGTTTAGGTTCTGTCCACTATAGTGCTGTCTGGTCAGAACATGGTGTTGAGACCCGTTGAGTGGTTTAGGTTCTGTCCACTATAGTGATGTCTGGTTAGAACATGGTGTTGAGACCCGTTGAGTGGTTTAGGTTCTGTCCACTATAGTGCTGTCTGGTCAGAACATGGTGTTGAGGCCCGTCTCTCTACTCGTGATGGTCACCACCACCACATTCATGCAGACACATCTGTTTCCATTTGAAGATGTTTTATATTATTGTGTGGTTATATTCGCTGGACTCACACTGCAGTAAGGAACTGCATGTCAAAACTGTGTCAGCAACACAACACTTCTTCTCAAGACTGACGATGCCGTGCACTAACTAAAGGTGAGGGGAGGCGGTGTCCTGCAGCGCATCCAAGCACCAATGATTGGTTGGATAAACAGCGGTGCTGTTTAGTTGAGAGGGCATGTAAACACACACAGTCATACCATGCTCATAGGGCTCTGGTCAAAGGTAGTGCACTATATAGTGATTGGGGTGTCATTTGGGACGCATTCAGTGTAAAGAAATGACAGTGGCATATTGTACTACTACAGACATCAGTGTTTGGGTGCTTAAATGTGACTTTGTCAAGTAGCCAGTGTTGTGTTTCACCATTCTGTCTGATTAATTTCCAGTTTGTATTGTTGTTATTAGCCCAACATTAGTGAGGACATTCATATCTGACTGCTGCAGTAATATTGAGATGCCAGTAGGAGGAGCTCTAGTCTAGAACACTGGAACCTTTAGTTCCACTTTGAAACAGCTGATGAGGAGAGTAAATTGAATGTGTTTGTAGAATAGAATGAATGACATCATGGAACTGACCAAATGTAAATGGAACTTTGACCTGTTCCATGTAGAACTCAGAGGGTCAAGGCAACACATTCTAATATATTATAAACATTCCATATAGAACAGTCAACATATTGTTAACATGGTTCTGTATTTAAATAAAAGTGGAAATGGGGGACATTTTGTCCATTATAGAAATGTAGGGCACATTTTAATACAGTAACCTCCCTTTTCTGACATGCTGTTCTGATTATCATGCATGTTAATGTCTTAAAAGAGGAAGGAAAGGACTGTTCTGCATCAGCTACTTGTGTTCTGACTACTATAAATATGTTTCAACCACAGAACACACATTTACTAGCAGTTCCCACTCACTACCAGTCAGTTGACTCACTGTACAAGACCTCTCCCCTTCAGTCTGTAAGTACTCTTGACAATATCTTGAAATATAGTTTTTTGTTTTGAGTCATGTACTCAAGGGTCTCAGACATGGAGTGCTGATCTAGGATCAGGTCCTCCTGGTCCATATAATTATGATCTAAATGGGAAAACTAGATCCTACTCTGAGACATTTTGTGAATACAGACACTATCATAAAATGATGATATAAAAGGTATGTGTGACTTGTTGTTTATCCTCACAGCTTGGGGATAGGAGTTATCATTCAAGCTGGTGGTAACTGCCTTGCTCAAATTGGCAGATTTTTCCATCTTGCCAGGTCTGGGATTTGAACCAGTAATGTTTCAGTTACTGGCCCAACATTCATAACCGCTATGCTACCTGCCGATACCGCTGATACACCATATTACCAAACTATTATGATGAATGTGATTTACACACCATCCACCCAAGGCTGTGATGATGATGTGTTGTTATATCTGCATCCCAAATGACACCATATTCCCTATAGAGTGCACTACTTTTGACTAGAGTCCTACCTGCTGCCACCGATTGTTTGTATGTAGTTATTCTCCAGCTATAGAGTGAGTTGTTGTTTATGTTTCTAAGTCTGCAGGGTGGGAGATGCAACAATGTCCTTGAGAACAGCAGGAAGTGTGTTGGTGGTCTTTCTCTGGTCTGTAGCAGGTATGGTCTTTCTCTGGTCTGTAGCAGGTATGGTCTTTCTCTGGTCTGTAGCAGGTATGGTCTTTCTCTGGTCTGTAGCAGGTATGGTCTCATTCTTATCTTTTAGTTGCTCTGTTTAATAATCTACAGACACTTATAAAAGGATAAGAATCATAATGTTTTTCTGGTGTGTTCTGTTAGGTGTCTCCACTTCACTTAAATAGTTATCTTTCACACCTCACTGAGTGATGCTTATCTGTGGTTTCCATTCACATTCAAATCAGGAACTATGGCAACAAAGTGTGGACAAACCCTACTTTCAGTATGAGCCAATATACCTTGTCCTCATTCTGATACCATTGTGATGTCTAACTGTGTTTCAGTGGTACTGGGTCAGAAAGGATGGAGTGTGACTTACACCACTCAGAGAATCTGTGCCTTGAAGGGGTCAACAGTAGAGCTGACTTGTTCTTATACATATCCCAGTGGTACAGTCACAACAACCCTCTGGTTCACTAATTGGGGGTCTGGTGTAGAACCTGAAGATCTAGGTCAGGACCCAGAGTATACAGGTCGTCTGGAGTATCATGGGGATAAGAAGAAAGACTCTATCCTGAGAATCACAGACCTGAGAGAGAGTGACTCAGCTACGTACAAATTCAGATTACTAACAGATCAGACCGAAGGGAAATATTATGGAGATCCTGGAGTCACTCTGTCTGTTACAGGTACAGTAACATTCTATATACTGGTGATCCTGGAGTCACTCTGTCTGTTACAGGTACAGTAACATTCTATATACTGGTGATCCTGGAGTCACTCTGTCTGTTACAGGTACAGTAACATTCTATATACTGGTGATCCTGGAGTCACTCTGTCGGTCTCAGGTACAGTTACATTCTGTATACTGGTGATCCTGGAGTCACTCTGTCTGTAACAGGTACAGTAACATTCTATATACTGGTGATCCTGGAGTCACTCTGTCTGTAACAGGTACAGTAACATTCTATATACTGGTGATCCTGGAGTCACTCTGTCTGTAACAGGTACAGTAACATTCTATATACTGGTGATCCTGGAGTCACTCTGTCTGTAACAGGTACAGTAACATTCTATATACTGGTGATCCTGGAGTCACTCTGTCTGTTACAGGTACAGTAACATTCTATATACTGGTGATCCTGGAGTCACTCTGTCTGTAACAGGTACAGTAACATTCTATATACTGGTGATCCTGGAGTCACTCTGTCTGTAACAGGTACAGTAACATTCTATATACTGGTGATCCTGGAGTCACTCTGTCTGTTACAGGTACAGTAACATTCTATATACTGGTGATCCTGGAGTCACTCTGTCTGTCACAGGTACAGTAACATTCTATATACTGGTGATCCTGGAGTCACTCTGTCTGTAACAGGTACAGTAACATTCTATATACTGGTGATCCTGGAGTCACTCTGTCTGTTACAGGTACAGTAACATTCTATATACTGGTGATCCTGGAGTCACTCTGTCTGTCACAGGTACAGTTACATGCTTTATGCTGCTAGTCTGTTGAATTAATATCTACTGTCCATTTAGGTCTAGAAATTGGATTTGCATATATGGAACAGATTTAAGAATTAAATGAGTTTGAGAATGTCTTGCATCATGTTATTAAACTATAGAACAGGTGATTCAGGGTTTTAATGTTGTGATCTACTCCAGCTCTGCAGGTGAAGCTGACTTATTCAAGTTGGCAAAATTTGGTGACAATTACCTGTATCACCACCTGTACTCTGAGTAACCCCAAACCCACCTACATCTGGTATAAGAATGGACAACATCAACACGAGAGCACCTCCCCCCAGTACAAATACTCAGTCTACAGTAACAGTAAAGACAGTTACTCCTGTGCTGTAAAAGGCCATG
Source organism: Oncorhynchus kisutch (assembly GCF_002021735.2). Classification (NCBI taxonomy): domain Eukaryota; kingdom Metazoa; phylum Chordata; class Actinopteri; order Salmoniformes; family Salmonidae; genus Oncorhynchus; species Oncorhynchus kisutch. Next base: position 366,895 of record NW_022265017.1, on the reverse strand, counting down.
AGGATCTCCACTCTCCAGCAGTGTGTGAGTATGAATTTAACTCAGTATTCTAGTATACCTTTTCAAGTATAACTCTTCTGTCTGCTAAACAGCCCTCACAGTTGTCTAACCAAACTGTAACACTTTGACAAGACAGGATGGAATAACTACTTTAGATTACTGAAGCTCACGATTCCACTGTGTAAATAATGTCCTCTTTATGTTTCAGGTGTTCAGGGTCAGAGCTGCAACACAGTGACTTACACCAAGAGGACAATCTGTGCCTTGAAGGGGTCAACAGTGTATATATCCTGTACTTATGACAGTGGTTATGATACAGTCAAATCATCACTCTGGTTTAGTCCTAAACAGAGATCTAGGTGGAGTGATAAGTTGACACCTGAGGACCTAACAAGAGACCCAGGATATGCAGGCCGTGTGGAGTACCCTGACAAAGAGAGATGGAGATACACTGGTCACTCCACCCTGAGAATCTCAAATCTGAGAGAGGAGGACTCAGCTGAGTATCGCTTCACTTATAAAACATACTACTTTGAATGGGGTCATAGTTTCCCAGGAACAACTCTGTCTGTCACAGGTAATACTACACTGTATGATACAACTGTAAATCATATTGAATTACAGGAGAAAATATATGAACCATCCTGTTAACACAGAGGTGTATGTGGTTTTATACATATTGTTTCAGGTCTGCAGGTGAAGGTGACTCCTGCTGCAGAGGGACAGAAGACACTGACCTGTATCACCACCTGTACTCTGACTGACAACCCCACCTACATCTGGTACAAGAACGGACAACAACTAGATGAGCCCACTTCCCAACAACACTCTAGTAATATGCTGGTGGTCTGGGATTCTACTGTGGACATTTACTCCTGTGCTGTTGAAGGTCACGAGGCTCTCCACTCTCCTGTAGTTTGTGAGTCTGAATGAAACTAGGATTCAACTTAGGAAGTATCAGTCATTTAAGGTCAATGAGAAGGGTAATACTTTACCTATCAATATTCTTCATTACATAGAAATTACAGACAATGTCATAGATGCATGTACTCTGTCACAGGTAACACTGCATAGCACATTATACAGTTTTGAAGAGTCAGGAAATGAATCATTAATTCTAAACGATGTAATCTGTTTTTACTCCCCTTCCATTTAGGTTTTCAGGTGGAGGTGACTCCTAAACATTATTCAAAGTATAAGACACTGACCTGTAGCACCACCTGTATTCTGACTGGTAACCCCACATACACCTGGTACAAGAACGGACAGATAGAAACTGTGAAGACTTCCACCTACTCAGTCTACCCTGATGCTGTGGACAGCTACTCTTGTGCTGTAAAAGGCCATGAGGATCTCCACTCTCCTGCAGTGTGTGAGTAAGAATTCAACTCAGTATTCTAGTATAACTTTTCATATATAATTATTCTGTCTGCTAAACAGCTTCAGAGTTGTCTAACAAAATTATCACACGATTACTGAAGCTCAATATTCTACTGTGTAAATCACGCCCTCTTGTCATTCAAATCAAATCAAATCAAATTTTATTTGTCACATACACATGGTTAGCAGATGTTAATGCGAGTGTAGCGAAATGCTTGTGCTTCTAGTTCCGACAATGCAGTAATAACGAACAAGTAATCTAACTAACAATTCCAAAAAACTACTGTCTTATACACAGTGTAAGGGGATAAAGAATATGTACATAAGGATATATGAATGAGTGGTGGTACAGAGCAGCATAGGCAAGATACAGTAGATGATATCGAGTACAGTATAACATATGAGATGAGTATGTAAACAAAGTGGCATAGTTAAAGTGGCTAGTGATACATGTATTACATAAGGATGCAGTCGATGATATAGAGTACAGTATATACGTATGCATATGAGATGAATAATGTAGGGTAAGTAACATTATATAAGGTAGCATTGTTTAAAGTGGCTAGTGATATATTTACATAATTTCCCATCAATTCCCATTATTAAAGTGGCTGGAGTTGAGTCAGTGTCATTGACAGTGTGTTGGCAGCAGCCACTCAATGTTAGTGGTGGCTGTTTAACAGTCTGATGGCCTTGAGATAGAAGCTGTTTTTCAGTCTCTCGGTCCCAGCTTTGATGCACCTGTACTGACCTCGCCTTCTGGATGACAGCGGGGTGAACAGGCAGTGGCTCGGGTGGTTGATGTCCTTGATTATCTTTATGGCCTTCCTGTAGCATCGGGTGGTGTAGGTGTCCTGGAGGGCAGGTAGTTTGCCCCCGGTGATGCATCATACTTCCGGCACCGACAGAGATGGCCGCCTCGCTTCGCGTTCCTAGGAAACTATGCAGTTTTTTGTTTTTTTACGTGTTATTTCTTATTTCTTATTATTTCTTACATTATGTTTCAGGTGTTCAGGGTCAGAGCTGCAACAGAGTGAATTACAATAAGATGAGAACCTGTGTCTTGAAGGGGTCAACAGTGGACATATCCTGTACTGTTGGTTATTATTACATCACATCAACATTCTGGTTTAGAAGTGATAAGTCGACCCCTGAGGACCTAACCAGAGACCCAGGGTACGCAGGTCGTGTGAAGTACACTGGAACATACGAAGGTCCCTTCACCCTGAGAATCACAGATCTGAGAGAGGAGGACTCAGCTGAGTATCGCTTCACTTTTAAAACAGACAACTTTGACTGGGGTCATAGTTTCCCAGGAACAACTCTGTCTGTCACAGGTAATACTACCCTGTATGATACAACTGTAAATCATAATGAATTACAGGATAAATATATGAACCATCCTGTTAACACAGAGGTGTATGTGGTTTTATACATATTGTTTCAGGTCTGCAGGTGAAGGTGACTCCTGCTGCAGAGGGACAGAAGACACTGACCTGTATCACCACCTGTACTCTGACTGACAACCCCACCTACATCTGGTACAAGAATGGACAGAATGTACAAGGTGTCTCCTCCCCCATGTACTCCATCAGCAGTGAGAATGCAGACAGCTACTTCTGTGCTGTAAAAGGCCATCTCAGCTCTGCTGCAGTGTGTGAGTACAGTACAATAGTACAGTATTCTACTTAGCAAGTATCATGTATTCAGGTTAAAGAGACGTCTTACTTTATCAATCATTTTAGAACAAAAATATATATTTTTACTAATTGCTAATATTACTTTGACAAAACATTTGGTATTTTACATCAGATAAACCAAAGAACACCTCAGTGTCAGTCAGTCCCTCTGGTGAAATAGTGGATGGCAGTTCAGTGACTCTGACCTGCAGCAGTGATGCCAACCCACCTGTCCAGAGTTACACCTGGTGGTACAAGAAGAATGGAGGTGACAATCAGAGTATGACAGGACCACAGCATGTCTTCAATCAAATCCAGTCATCTGACACTGGAGAGTACTACTGTGAGTCCCAGAATGAGATGGGGACAGACATGTCTAGGACCATAAACATGGATGTGAAGTGTGAGTAAAGTACAGCTCAGTGTTTGAATGAGAAGGTAGCAAAACAATTATAACTAAATGAAGTAGTCCTGAAGTACAACATCTCCAAATGAGTATTTATTAATTTTATTAATGTTTTGTGTAAGTTAGAGTTTTAGATAGTTCTCTGACTTAACAGATCATTTATTTTTGACATGACATATCATTTGTAAATATACTACTGCTATAAATATACTACTGTCCTATCCGTCGGACATATTCTCCTTTACTAGATGGTCCAAAGAACACCTCAGTGTCAGTCAGTCCCTCTGGTGAAATAGTGGAGGGCAGTTCAGTGACTCTGACCTGCAGCAGTGATGCCAACCCACCTGTGGACAAATACACCTGGTACAAGAAGAATGGAGCTTCACTGAGAGGATCTGAAAAGACATACAATTTCACGACCATCATCTCTGAGGACAGAGGAGAATATTACTGTGAAGCTGAGAATAAATATAGACGTCTCAACTCTTCTTCTGTGTTTGTGGACGTTCAGTGTAAGTTCACCTCATCTTTAATCAGAGGATCACGTTAAATTCATATTTAAATCACAAGTAAAACACTATTTAATACACTGTTGTTACATATTGTCCACCAGACGGCCCAAAGAACACCTCAGTGTCAGTCAGTCCCTCTGGTGAAATAGTGGAGGGCAGTTCAGTGACTCTGACCTGCAGCAGTGATGCCAACCCACCTGTGGACAAATACACCTGGTACTTTCAAAATGAGACTTTTCTAAATGGATGTGGACAGATGTACAACATCAGTAACTTCAAGTCTAAGGACAGTGGACATTACCACTGTGAGGCCTGGAATAGAAGAGGATCTAGGAACTCTACAGCTCTGATGATCATTTTACCAGGTGAAGTTTCATGTTATATATTTCAACACAAAATGATGTTTCAAACTAATATTAATAATTGTACTTTAGCTTATACAACTTTGTTTTATAATTATATATACATTCAGATTAGATCAGTTATTAACAAATATTGTTCTATTGTACCCATATCATCCATATTTTATTGTAGGGAAACAAACCTCAGTTCTGACTGCAGCTGTAGGAATCATAGTGGTTGTTCTGGTTCTCATCCTCTGTTTCTCTGGACTCATGTGGTTCAGGTGAGAGATTCTTTTAAAGATTATTTCACTCCAAATCTTTTTTATGAACTTACTTTGTTCATTGATTCGTTCAATAATAAATGTATTAATTAATGTGTAAACCAGGAAGAAGGCCTCCAAATCCACCTCTGACACAAGAGACACATCAGAGAATGTACAGGTGAGTCTGTTGGAATCAGAGAATGTACAGGTGAGTCTGTTGGAATCAGAGAATGTACAGGTGAGTCTGTTGGAAACAGAGAATGTACAGGTGAGTCTGATGGAAACAGAGAATGTACAGGTGAGTCTGTTGGAATCAGAGAATGTACAGGTGAGTCTGTTGGAATCAGAGAATGTACAGGTGAGTCTGTTGGAATCAGAGAATGTACAGGTGAGTCTGTTGGAAACAGAGAATGTACAGGTGAGTCTGTTGGAAACAGAGAATGTACAGGTGAGTCTGTTGGAATCAGAGAATGTACAGGTGAGTCTGCTGGAAACAGAGAATGTACAGGTGAGTCTGTTGGAAACAGAGAATGTACAGGTGAGTCTGTTGGAAACAGAGAATGTACAGGTGAGTCTGTTGGAAACAGAGAATGTACAGGTGAGTCTGTTGGAAACAGAGAATGTACAGGTGAGTCTGTTGGAAACAGAGAATGTACAGGTGAGTCTGTTACTATCAGATGATGTGTATTGCTTGGTGGAACATTTCTACTCCTCATGTTGTCTGTCCTCTTCCCATCAGGGAGACTCTAGTCCAGTGTATGAAAACGTCTCAAGCATGTCCACAGCCCCTACTGCAGCACAGACAGCAGCCACAGATGACCAGGATGATGTTCACTACTCCAGCGTCCACTTCTCTCACTCCAAAAACCAGGAAGTGCCTCTGTACTCCACCGTCCAAGTGCCTCAGCCCCAGAAAGAGGATGAGGATGTCCAGTACGATGCTGTGAAATTCAACCTCCCCAGTGCTGCCAACCAGTGAGCATATTCTGCCATTAAAACAACATAGAGCCAATTATAGAGCATTGTGAATACACCACATTAAAGCAGAAGTTGGCTTTTTTACAACCAAATTAAAAATGTTGATGTAACTGCTATGTTGTATTCTGGTCCAGACAACTTTGATTTCACTTGTTTTAGAGAAACTTTCCCCAACCAGCAATTCACTTCCTCATCCTCGTTGTGCAGTACAGAGGCTCTGAAAAACATGAACAAATGCTCAAAAAAAAAACAAATCCATCCTTTTAGAAACAGAAATATCTCAGTATAGTGATGCAGGTGTTTAGATGTAACAGTTGTACACATGACATTGTGTCATTCTGAACTTTATCCACAACGTTATATTCCGTTTTGTGATGCTCCTGCTGTTTCTCCGTCCAACTGTTCTATTCTCAGTGTATCAGGCTGCTAGAACGGACGAGAAGCATCGTTCAAGTCTCAACAACATGGAACATGACGTTACGGATTAAGTTCAGAATGACACCATTTCATGTGTACAACATCTAAAGACATGCATCACTATAGACGACTTAGAGCTTTTTAGATTCTAAAAGGATGTTTTTGGGGGGTGTTTTTGGAGCCCACTGACTGAACAACGAGGATGAGGAAGTGAATAGATGGTTGGGGATAGTTTCTCAAAAACAAGTGAAATCGCAAAAAGAATCGGCCCCTTCTATAACATACTATTTACATATCATTTTTTAAAGATTTGGTTGTAAACAAGCTGTATTCTTGATAACAGCTCATTCATATGCTGATACTTATTGGAACGAGAAGACCAAGATGTCATCAATAAGCAAAAGAGTTGACCCTCAGTGGCCACTAGTGATGTCATTTCCTTAAACTACAAACCCAACAATAGAAATCTCAAGACGATTCCCATGTCTATAATGAGATAGTGGTGGTTTTGAGGAACTATTCTGTGTTCCAAATGGAACCCTATTCCTTATTTAGTGCACTACATTTCACCAGAACCTTAGAGGCCTTGGTCAAAGTAATGCACTATAAAGACTATATGAAGGTTTTGGGGGGATGCAGATTCTGTTTTATTTCTGTTTTTCTCTCTTCAGACCCACAACAGCACAAGCAGCTGAGGAGTACTCTTCTGTTCTCTACAGTACAGTCAACAAACCTGAAACAAGAAGACCTGAACATTACAAACCCAGAACCAGGAAGACCTGAACACAACAAACCCAGAACCAAGAAGACCTGAACACAACAAACCCAGAACCAAGAACACCTGAACACAACAAACCCAGAACCAAGAACACCTGAACACAACAAACCCAGAACCAAGAAGACCTGAACACAACAAACCCAGAACCAAGAACACCTGAACACAACAAACCCAGAACCAAGAAGAACTGAACACAACAAACCCAGAACCAAGAAGACAACAAACCCAGAACCAAGAAGACCTGAACACAACAAACCCAGAACCAAGAAGACCTGAACATAACAAACCCTGAACCAAGAAGACCTGAACACAACAAACCCAGAACCAAGAAGACCTGAACACAAGTTTGACAGAAACCCTGTATAGCTGGACCTGTATAGTCCAACTAAGTGTTATAATAATCTATCATAAGATTTGCCATTTAGAAAATGCTTTTATCCAAAGCGACTTATAATTATGTGTGAATACATTTTACATGCCGGTGGCCTCATTGGGAATGGAAACCATGCACCATGCTCTACCAACTGAGACACACAGGACTACTGTATTAACACTTAGTTGGAGTGCTGATCTATGGTCAGTTTTGTCTTATAAACGATGCTGTACTTGTCACCTTGCTCCGTTGTGCACCGGGGCCTCCCACTCCTCTTTCTATTCTGGTTAGAGCCAGTTTGCGCTGTTCTGTGAAGGGAGTAGTACACAGAGTTGTTCCATGCAATTTCTCGCATGGAATAGCCTTCATTTCTCAGAACAAGAATAGACTGACAAGTTTCAGAAGAAAGTTATTTGTTTCTTGCCATTTTGAGCCTGTAATCGAACCCACAAATACTGATACTCCAGATACTCAACGAGTCTAAGGCCAGTTTTATTGCTTCTTTAAATCGGGACAACAGTTTTTAGCTGTGCTAACATAATTGCAAAAGGGTTTTCTAATGATCAATTAGCCTTTTAAAATGATAAACTTGGATTAGCTAAGAGCTAAGTGACGCCAAACTTTTGACCAGTAGTGTGTGTGTGTATATATATAAATTATTCTTATTTACATTTTTCATAAAAAAATATATACACTTATAATCAAATTTATAAGATTATATATGAACATTCAATATTTTTTTTCTATTTTGTTTCTGTTCTATTATACAGTACTGTGCTATTCTGTTACATTATACAGTACTGTACTATTCTATTACAGTATTGTACTATTCTATTGCAGTACAGTACTATTCTATTGCAGTATTGTACTATTCTATTACATTATACAGTACAGTACTATTCTATTGCAGTATTGTACTATTCTATTGCAGTATTGTACTATTCTATTGCAGTATTGTACTATTCTATTACATTATACAGTACAGTACTATTCTATTACATTATACAGTACAGTACTAATCTATTACATTATACAGTACAGTACTAATCTATTACATTATACAGTACTGTACTATTCTATTACATTATACAGTACAGTACTATTCTATTACATTATACAGTACAGTACTATTACAGTATTGTACTATTCTATTACAGTATTGTACTATTCTATTGCAGTATTGTACTATTCTATTACAGTATTGTACTATTCTATTACATTATACAGTACAGTACTATTCTATTACATTATACAGTACAGTACTAATCTATTACATTATACAGTATTGTACTATTCTATTACAGTATTGTACTATTCTATTGCAGTATTGTACTATTCTATTACAGTATTGTACTATTCTATTACATTATACAGTACAGTACTATTCTATTACATTATACAGTACAGTACTATTCTATTACATTATACAGTACAGTACTATTCTATTACATTATACAGTACAGTACTATTCTATTACATTATACAGTACAGTACTAATCTATTACATTATACAGTACTGTACTATTCTATTACATTATACAGTACTGTACTATTCTATTACAGTATACAGTGCTGTACTATTACAGTATTGTACTATTCTATTACAGTATTGTACTATTCTATTGCAGTATTGTACTATTCTATTACAGTATTGTACTATTCTATTACATTATACAGTACAGTACTATTCTATTACATTATACAGTACAGTACTAATCTATTACATTATACAGTATTGTACTATTCTATTACAGTATTGTACTATTCTATTGCAGTATTGTACTATTCTATTACAGTATTGTACTATTCTATTACATTATACAGTACAGTACTATTCTATTACATTATACAGTACTATTCTATTGCAGTATTGTACTATTCTATTACAGTATTGTACTATTCTATTACATTATACAGTACAGTACTATTCTATTACATTATACAGTACTATTCTATTACATTATACAGTGCTGTACTATTACAGTATTGTACTATTCTATTACATTATACAGTACAGTACTATTCTATTGCAGTATTTTACTATTCTATTACAGTATTGTACTATTCTATTACATTATACAGTACAGTACTATTCTATTACATTATACAGTACTATTCTATTGCAGTATTGTACTATTCTATTACAGTATTGTACTATTCTATTACATTATACAGTACAGTACTATTCTATTACAGTATACAGTGCTGTACTATTACAGTATTGTACTATTCTATTACATTATACAGTACAGTACTATTCTATTGCAGTATTGTACTATTCTATTACAGTATTGTACTATTCTATTACATTATACAGTACAGTACTATTCTGTTACATTATACAGTACAGTACTATTCTATTACAGTATACAGTGCTGTACTATTACAGTATTGTACTATTCTATTACATTATACAGTACAGTACTATTCTATTACATTATACAGTACTATTCTATTACATTATACAGTACTGTACTATTCTATTACATTATACAGTACTGTACTATTCTATTACAGTATACAGTGCTGTACTATTACAGTATTGTACTATTCTATTACATTAGACAGTACAGTACTATTCTATTGCAGTATTGTACTATTCTATTACAGTATTGTACTATTCTATTACATTATACAGTACAGTACTATTCTATTACATTATACAGTACTATTCTATTACAGTATTGTACTATTCTATTACATTATACAGTACAGTACTATTCTATTACATTATACAGTACAGTACTATTCTATTACATTATACAGTACAGTACTATTCTATTACATTATACAGTACAGTACTATTCTATTACATTATGCAGTACAGTACTAATCTATTACATTATACAGTACTGTTAGATGATACATAATATATGTTTACTTGGTTTGTTCATGTACATTTATTATTGGTTTTATGACACATTTATGGTAATATTTTGCCTCAGTGTCCTGATGCAACGTCTCTTATTGCTTTTATAAATATACAAAATACTGGAAACTGTTAAGTGTGGATTGTGTTTAATAAACTGTTCAGATTCAACTTCATTGTCATTGTTTTCACCTTGTTATAACAGTATCTTCAAAGTAGCTTTTAAAATCACGCCTCTTGTACTGTACATACAGTAACTACTGTTAGGTTCTTATTTTTCAGAGTAAATGACTCACGGACACTAGAGAAGCTTCAACCATTTTTTATTCTTCCCAAAGGTTCTGTACAGCTGTATTCAGACAGCAAAACATTTCTCACCATCACTGTTATATACATCCCACTTAAGGACACTCCTCCTTCTCTCCAATCCTTACATCATATGGTTCTATAGGAAGAAGGTAACCAGATACTAAACCCTGATTACTCCCTTAAGGGGAACTGACCTCACCTCCTGACCTCAACCCCTCCTTCCCCTAGTCCACAGATGTCCATCTGTCTCCCCTATCTCAACCCCTCCTTCCCCTAGTCCACAGACATCCGTCTGTCTCCCCTATCTTAACCCCTCCTTCCTCTAGTCCACAGATCTCAACCCCTCCTTCCCCTAGTCCACAGACGTCCATCTGTCTCCCCTATCTCAACCCCTCCTTCCCCTAGTCCACAGATGTCTGTCTGTCTCCCCTATCTCAACCCCTCCTTCCCCTAGTCCGCAGATGTCCGTCTGTCTCCCCTATCTCAACCCCTCCTTCCCCTAGTCCACAGATCTCAACCCCTCCTTCCCCTAGTCCACAGATGTCCATCTGTCTCCCCTATCTCAACCCCTCCTTCCCCTAGTCCACAGATGTCCGTCTGTCTCCCCTATCTCAACCCCTCCTTCCCCTAGTCCACAGATCTCAACCCCTCCTTCCCCTAGCCCAAAGATCTCAACCCCTCCTTCCCCTAGTCCACAGACATCCACCTGTCTCCCCTATCTCAACCCCTCCTTCCCCTAGTCCACAGATCTCAAGCCCGTCTTCCCCTAGTCCACAGATCTCAACCCCTCCTTCCCCTAGTCCACAGACGTCCATCTGTCTCCCCTATCTCAACCCCTCCTTCCCCTAGTCCACAGACGTCTATCTGTCTCCCCTATCTCAACCCCTCCTTCCCCTAGTCCACAGACGTCCATCTGTCTCCCCTATCTCAACCCCTCCTTCCCCTAGTCCACAGATCTCAACCCCTCCTTCCCCTAGTCCACAGATCTCAACCCCTCCTTCCCCTAGCCCACAGATCTCAACCCCTCCTTCCCCTAGTCCACAGACGTCCATCTGTCTCCCCTATCTCAACCCCTCCTTCCCCTAGTCCACAGATCTCAACCCCTCCTTCCCCTAGCCCACAGATCTCAACCCCTCCTTCCCCTAGTCCACAGACGTCCATCTGTTTCCCCTATCTCAACCCCTCCTTCCCCTAGTCCACAGACGTCCATCTGTCTCCCCTATCTCAACCCATCCTTCCCCTAGTCCACAGACGTCCATCTGTCTCCCCTATCTCAACCCCTCCTTCCCCTAGTCTACAGACGTCCATCTGTCTCCCCTCTCAACCCCTCCTTCCCCTAGTCCACAGACGTCCATCTGTCTCCCCTATCTCAACGCCTCCTTCCCCTAGTCCACAGATCTCAACCCCTCCTTCCCCTAGTCCACAGACGTCCATCTGTCTCCCCTATCTCAACCCCTCCTTCCTCTAGTCCACAGATCTCAACCCCTCCTTCACCTAGTCCACAGACGTCCATCTGTCTCCCCTATCTCAACCCCTCCTTCCCCTAGTCCACAGATGTCCGTCTGTCTCCCCTATCTCAACCCCTCCTTCCCCTAGTCCACAGATCTCAACCCCTCCTTCCCCTAGTCCACAGACGTCCATCTGTCTCCCCTATCTCAACCCCTCCTTCCCCTAGTCCACAGACGTCCGTCTGTCTCCCCTATCTCAACCCCTCCTTCCCCTAGTCCACAGATCTCAACCCCTCCTTCCCCTAGTCCACAGACGTCCATCTGTCTCCCCTATCTCAACCCCTCCTTCCCCTAGTCCACAGACGTCCGTCTGTCTCCCCTATCTCAACCCCTCCTTCCCTAGTCCACAGATCTCAACCCCTCCTACCCCTAGCCCACAGATCTCAACCCCTCCTTCCCCTAGTCCACAGACGTCCATCTGTCTCCCCTATCTCAACCCCTCCTTCCCCTAGTCCACAGACGTCCATCTGTCTCCCCTATCTCAACCCCTCCTTACCCTAGTCCACAGACGTCCATCTGTCTCCCCTATCTCAACCCCTCCTTCCCCTAGTCCACAGACGTCCATCTGTCTCCCCTATCTCAACCCCTCCTTCCCCTAGTCCACAGATCTCAACCCCTCCTACCCCTAGCCCACAGATCTCAACCCCTCCTTCCCCTAGTCCACAGACGTCCATCTGTCTCCCCTATCTCAACCCCTCCTTCCCCTAGTCCACAGATCTCAACCCCTCCTTCCCCTAGCCCACAGATCTCAACCCCTCCTTCCCCTAGTCCACAGACGTCCATCTGTCTCCCCTATCTCAACCCCTCCTTCCCCTAGTCCACAGATCTCAACCCCTCCTTCCCCTAGCCCACAGATCTCAACCCCTCCTTCCCCTAGTCCACAGACTTCCATCTGTTTCCCCTATCTCAACCCCTCCTTCCCCTAGTCCACAGACGTCCATCTGTCTCCCCTATCTCAACCCCTCCTTCCCCTAGTTCACAGACGTCCATCTGTCTCCCCTATCTCAACCCCTCCTTCCCCTAGTCTACAGACGTCCATCTGTCTCCCCTCTCAACCCCTCCTTCCCCTAGTCCACAGACGTCCATCTGTCTCCCCTATCTCAACCCCTCCTTCCCCTAGTCCACAGACGTCCATCTGTCTCCCCTATCTCAACCCCTCCTTCCCCTAGTCCACAGATCTCAACCCCTCCTTCCCCTAGTCCACAGATGTCCATCTGTCTCCCCTATCTCAACCCCTCCTTCCCCTAGTCCACAGACGTCCATCTGTCTCCCCTATCTCAACCCCTCCTTCCCCTAGTCCACAGATCTCAACCCCTCCTTCCCCTAGCCCACAGATCTCAACCCCTCCTTCCCCTAGTCCACAGACATCCATCTGTCTCCCCTATCTCAACCCCTCCTTCCCCTAGTCCACAGACGTCCATCTGTCTCCCCTATCTCAACCCCTCCTTCCCCTAGTCCACAGACATCCATCTGTCTCCCCTATCTCAACCCCTCCTTCCCCTAGTCCACAGACGTCCATCTGTCTCCCCTATCTCAACCCCTCCTTCCCCTAGTCCACAGATCTCAACCCCTCCTTCCCCTAGTCCACAGACGTCCATCTGTCTCCCCTATCTCAACCCCTCCTTCCCCTAGTCCACAGATCTCAACCCCTCCTTCCCCTAGTCCACAGATGTCCATCTGTGTCCCCTATCTCCACCCCTCCTTCCCCTAGTCCACAGACGTCCATCTGTCTCCCCTATCTCAACCCCTCCTTCCCCTAGTCCACAGATCTCAACCCCTCCTTCCCCTAGTCCACAGATGTCCATCTGTCTCCCCTATCTCCACCCCTCCTTCCCCTAGTCCACAGACGTCCATCTGTCTCCCCTATCTCAACCCCTCCTTCCCCTAGTCCACAGATCTCAACCCCTCCTTCCCCTAGCCCACAGATCTCAACCCCTCCTTCCCCTAGTCCACAGACATCCATCTGTTTCCCCTATCTCAACCCCTCCTTCCTCTAGTCCACAGACGTCCATCTGTCTCCCCTATCTCAACCCCTCCTTCCCCTAGTCCACAGACGTCCATCTGTCTCCCCTATCTCAACCCCTCCTTCCCCTAGTCCACAGACGTCCGTCTGTCTCCCCTATCTTAACCCCTCCTTCCTCTAGTCCACAGATCTCAACCCCTCCTTCCCCTAGTCCACAGACGTCCATCTGTCTCCCCTATCTCAACCCCTCCTTCCCCTAGTCCACAGATGTCTGTCTGTCTCCCCTATCTCAACCCCTCCTTCCCCTAGTCCACAGATGTCCGTCTGTCTCCCCTATCTCAACCCCTCCTTCCCCTAGTCCACAGATCTCAACCCCTCCTTCCCCTAGTCCACAGATGTCCATCTGTCTCCCCTATCTCAACCCCTCCTTCCCCTAGTCCACAGATGTCCGTCTGTCTCCCCTATCTCAACCCCTCCTTCCCCTAGTCCACAGATCTCAACCCCTCCTTCCCCTAGCCCACAGATCTCAACCCCTCCTTCCCCTAGTCCACAGACATCCACCTGTCTCCCCTATCTCAACCCCTCCTTCCCCTAGTCCACAGATCTCAAGCCCGTCTTCCCCTAGTCCACAGATCTCAACCCCACCTTCCCCTAGCCCACAGATCTCAACCCCTCCTTCCCCTAGTCCACAGACGTCCATCTGTCTCCCCTATCTCAACCCCTCCTTCCCCTAGTCCACAGATGTCAGTCTGTCTCCCCTGTCTCAACCCCTCCTTCCCCTAGCCCACAGATCTCAACCCCTTCTTCCCCTAGTCCACAGATCTCAACCCCTCCTTCCCCTAGCCCACAGATCTCAACCCCTCCTTCCCCTAGTCCACAGACGTCCATCTGTCTCCCCTATCTCAACCCCTCCTTCTCCTAGTCCACAGATCTCAACCCCTCCTACCCCTAGCCCACAGATCTCAACCCCTCCTTCCCCTAGTCCACAGACGTCCATCTGTCTCCCCTATCTCAACCCCTCCTTCCCCTAGTCCACAGACGTCCATCTGTCTCCCCTATCTCAACCCCTCCTTCCCCTAGTCCACAGACGTCCATCTGTCTCCCCTATCTCAACCCCTCCTTCCCCTAGTCCACAGACGTCCATCTGTCTCCCCTATCTCAACCCCTCCTTCCCCTAGTCCACAGATCTCAACCCCTCCTTCCCCTAGTCCACAGATCTCAACCCCTCCTTCCCCTAGCCCACAGATCTCAACCCCTCCTTCCCCTAGTCCACAGACGTCCATCTGTCTCCCCTATCTCAACCCCTCCTTCCCCTAGTCCACAGATCTCAACCCCTCCTTCCCCTAGCCCACAGATCTCAACCCCTCCTTCCCCTAGTCCACAGACGTCCATCTGTTTCCCCTATCTCAACCCCTCCTTCCCCTAGTCCACAGACGTCCATCTGTCTCCCCTATCTCAACCCCTCCTTCCCCTAGTCCACAGATGTCTGTCTGTCTCCCCTGTCTCAACCCCTCCTTCCCCTAGTCCACAGATGTCCGTCTGTCTCCCCTATCTCAACCCCTCCTTCCCCTAGTCCACAGATCTCAACCCCTCCTTCCCCTAGTCCACAGATGTCCATCTGTCTCCCCTATCTCAACCCCTCCTTCCCCTAGTCCACAGATGTCCGTCTGTCTCCCCTATCTCAACCCCTCCTTCCCCTAGTCCACAGATCTCAACCCCTCCTTCCCCTAGCCCACAGATCTCAACCCCTCCTTCCCTAGTCCACAGACATCCACCTGTCTCCCCTATCTCAACCCCTCCTTCCCCTAGTCCACAGATCTCAAGCCCGTCTTCCCCTAGTCCACAGATCTCAACCCCACCTTCCCCTAGCCCACAGATCTCAACCCCTCCTTCCCCTAGTCCACAGACGTCCATCTGTCTCCCCTATCTCAACCCCTCCTTCCCCTAGTCCACAGATGTCAGTCTGTCTCCCCTGTCTCAACCCCTCCTTCCCCTAGCCCACAGATCTCAACCCCTTCTTCCCCTAGTCCACAGATCTCAACCCCTCCTTCCCCTAGCCCACAGATCTCAACCCCTCCTTCCCCTAGTCCACAGACGTCCATCTGTCTCCCCTATCTCAACCCCTCCTTCTCCTAGTCCACAGATCTCAACCCCTCCTACCCCTAGCCCACAGATCTCAACCCCTCCTTCCCCTAGTCCACAGACGTCCATCTGTCTCCCCTATCTCAACCCCTCCTTCCCCTAGTCCACAGACGTCCATCTGTCTCCCCTATCTCAACCCCTCCTTCCCCTAGTCCACAGACGTCCATCTGTCTCCCCTATCTCAACCCCTCCTTCCCCTAGTCCACAGACGTCCATCTGTCTCCCCTATCTCAACCCCTCCTTCCCCTAGTCCACAGATCTCAACCCCTCCTTCCCCTAGTCCACAGATCTCAACCCCTCCTTCCCCTAGCCCACAGATCTCAACCCCTCCTTCCCCTAGTCCACAGACGTCCATCTGTCTCCCCTATCTCAACCCCTCCTTCCCCTAGTCCACAGATCTCAACCCCTCCTTCCCCTAGCCCACAGATCTCAACCCCTCCTTCCCCTAGTCCACAGACGTCCATCTGTTTCCCCTATCTCAACCCCTCCTTCCCCTAGTCCACAGACGTCCATCTGTCTCCCCTATCTCAACCCATCCTTCCCCTAGTCCACAGACGTCCATCTGTCTCCCCTATCTCAACCCCTCCTTCCCCTAGTCTACAGACGTCCATCTGTCTCCCCTCTCAACCCCTCCTTCCCCTAGTCCACAGACGTCCATCTGTCTCCCCTATCTCAACCCCTCCTTCCCCTAGTCCACAGATCTCAACCCCTCCTTCCCCTAGTCCACAGACGTCCATCTGTCTCCCCTATCTCAACCCCTCCTTCCTCTAGTCCACAGATCTCAACCCCTCCTTCACCTAGTCCACAGACGTCCATCTGTCTCCCCTATCTCAACCCCTCCTTCCCCTAGTCCACAGATGTCCGTCTGTCTCCCCTATCTCAACCCCTCCTTCCCCTAGTCCACAGATCTCAACCCCTCCTTCCCCTAGTCCACAGACGTCCATCTGTCTCCCCTATCTCAACCCCTCCTTCCCCTAGTCCACAGACGTCCGTCTGTCTCCCCTATCTCAACCCCTCCTTCCCCTAGTCCACAGATCTCAAACCCTCCTTCCCCTAGTCCACAGACGTTCATCTGTCTCCCCTATCTCAACCCCTCCTTCCCCTAGTCCACAGACGTCCGTCTGTCTCCCCTATCTCAACCCCTCCTTCCCTAGTCCACAGATCTCAACCCCTCCTACCCCTAGCCCACAGATCTCAACCCCTCCTTCCCCTAGTCCACAGACGTCCATCTGTCTCCCCTATCTCAACCCCTCCTTCCCCTAGTCCACAGACGTCCATCTGTCTCCCCTATCTCAACCCCTCCTTACCCTAGTCCACAGACGTCCATCTGTCTCCCCTCTCAACCCCTCCTTCCCCTAGTCCACAGACGTCCATCTGTCTCCCCTATCTCAACCCCTCCTTCCCCTAGTCCACAGATCTCAACCCCTCCTACCCCTAGCCCACAGATCTCAACCCCTCCTTCCCCTAGTCCACAGACGTCCATCTGTCTCCCCTATCTCAACCCCTCCTTCCCCTAGTCCACAGATCTCAACCCCTCCTTCCCCTAGCCCACAGATCTCAACCCCTCCTTCCCCTAGTCCACAGACTTCCATCTGTTTCCCCTATCTCAACCCCTCCTTCCCCTAGTCCACAGACGTCCATCTGTCTCCCCTATCTCAACCCCTCCTTCCCCTAGTCCACAGACGTCCATCTGTCTCCCCTATCTCAACCCCTCCTTCCCCTAGTCTACAGACGTCCATCTGTCTCCCCTCTCAACCCCTCCTTCCCCTAGTCCACAGACGTCCATCTGTCTCCCCTATCTCAACCCCTCCTTCCCCTAGTCCACAAACGTCCATCTGTCTCCCCTATCTCAACCCCTCCTTCCCCTAGTCCACAGATCTCAACCCCTCCTTCCCCTAGTCCACAGATGTCCATCTGTCTCCCCTATCTCAACCCCTCCTTCCCCTAGTCCACAGACGTCCATCTGTCTCCCCTATCTCAACCCCTCCTTCCCCTAGTCCACAGATCTCAACCCCTCCTTCCCCTAGCCCACAGATCTCAACCCCTCCTTCCCCTAGTCCACAGACATCCATCTGTCTCCCCTATCTCAACCCCTCCTTCCCCTAGTCCACAGACGTCCATCTGTCTCCCCTATCTCAACCCCTCCTTCCCCTAGTCCACAGACATCCATCTGTCTCCCCTATCTCAACCCCTCCTTCCCCTAGTCCACAGACGTCCATCTGTCTCCCCTATCTCAACCCCTCCTTCCCCTAGTCCACAGATCTCAACCCCTCCTTCCCCTAGTCCACAGACGTCCATCTGTCTCCCCTATCTCAACCCCTCCTTCCCCTAGTCCACAGATCTCAACCCCTCCTTCCCCTAGTCCACAGATGTCCATCTGTCTCCCCTATCTCCACCCCTCCTTCCCCTAGTCCACAGACGTCCATCTGTCTCCCCTATCTCAACCCCTCCTTCCCCTAGTCCACAGATCTCAACCCCTCCTTCCCCTAGCCCACAGATCTCAACCCCTCCTTCCCCTAGTCCACAGACATCCATCTGTTTCCCCTATCTCAACCCCTCCTTCCTCTAGTCCACAGACGTCCATCTGTCTCCCTTATCTCAACCCCTCCTTCCCCTAGTCCACAGACGTCCATCTGTCTCCCCTATCTCAACCCCTCCTTCCCCTAGTCCACAGACGTCCGTCTGTCTCCCCTATCTTAACCCCTCCTTCCTCTAGTCCACAGATCTCAACCCCTCCTTCCCCTAGTCCACAGACGTCCATCTGTCTCCCCTATCTCAACCCCTCCTTCCCCTAGTCCACAGATGTCTGTCTGTCTCCCCTATCTCAACCCCTCCTTCCCCTAGTCCGCAGATGTCCGTCTGTCTCCCCTATCTCAACCCCTCCTTCCCCTAGTCCACAGATCTCAACCCCTCCTTCCCCTAGTCCACAGATGTCCATCTGTCTCCCCTATCTCAACCCCTCCTTCCCCTAGTCCACAGATGTCCGTCTGTCTCCCCTATCTCAACCCCTCCTTCCCCTAGTCCACAGATCTCAACCCCTCCTTCCCCTAGCCCACAGATCTCAACCCCTCCTTCCCCTAGTCCACAGACATCCACCTGTCTCCCCTATCTCAACCCCTCCTTCCCCTAGTCCACAGATCTCAAGCCCGTCTTCCCCTAGTCCACAGATCTCAACCCCACCTTCCCCTAGCCCACAGATCTCAACCCCTCCTTCCCCTAGTCCACAGACGTCCATCTGTCTCCCCTATCTCAACCCCTCCTTCCCCTAGTCCACAGATGTCAGTCTGTCTCCCCTGTCTCAACCCCTCCTTCCCCTAGCCCACAGATCTCAACCCCTTCTTCCCCTAGTCCACAGATCTCAACCCCTCCTTCCCCTAGCCCACAGATCTCAACCCCTCCTTCCCCTAGTCCACAGACGTCCATCTGTCTCCCCTATCTCAACCCCTCCTTCTCCTAGTCCACAGATCTCAACCCCTCCTACCCCTAGCCCACAGATCTCAACCCCTCCTTCCCCTAGTCCACAGACGTCCATCTGTCTCCCCTATCTCAACCCCTCCTTCCCCTAGTCCACAGACGTCCATCTGTCTCCCCTATCTCAACCCCTCCTTCCCCTAGTCCACAGACGTCCATCTGTCTCCCCTATCTCAACCCCTCCTTCCCCTAGTCCACAGACGTCCATCTGTCTCCCCTATCTCAACCCCTCCTTCCCCTAGTCCACAGATCTCAACCCCTCCTTCCCCTAGTCCACAGATCTCAACCCCTCCTTCCCCTAGCCCACAGATCTCAACCCCTCCTTCCCCTAGTCCACAGACGTCCATCTGTCTCCCCTATCTCAACCCCTCCTTCCCCTAGTCCACAGATCTCAACCCCTCCTTCCCCTAGCCCACAGATCTCAACCCCTCCTTCCCCTAGTCCACAGACGTCCATCTGTTTCCCCTATCTCAACCCCTCCTTCCCCTAGTCCACAGACGTCCATCTGTCTCCCCTATCTCAACCCATCCTTCCCCTAGTCCACAGACGTCCATCTGTCTCCCCTATCTCAACCCCTCCTTCCCCTAGTCTACAGACGTCCATCTGTCTCCCCTCTCAACCCCTCCTTCCCCTAGTCCACAGACGTCCATCTGTCTCCCCTATCTCAACCCCTCCTTCCCCTAGTCCACAGATCTCAACCCCTCCTTCCCCTAGTCCACAGACGTCCATCTGTCTCCCCTATCTCAACCCCTCCTTCCTCTAGTCCACAGATCTCAACCCCTCCTTCACCTAGTCCACAGACGTCCATCTGTCTCCCCTATCTCAACCCCTCCTTCCCCTAGTCCACAGATGTCCGTCTGTCTCCCCTATCTCAACCCCTCCTTCCCCTAGTCCACAGATCTCAACCCCTCCTTCCCCTAGTCCACAGACGTCCATCTGTCTCCCCTATCTCAACCCCTCCTTCCCCTAGTCCACAGACGTCCATCTGTCTCCCCTATCTCAACCCCTCCTTCCCCTAGTCCACAGATCTCAACCCCTCCTTCCCCTAGCCCACAGATCTCAAATCCTCCTTCCCCTAGTCCACAGACGTCCATCTGTTTCCCCTATCTCAACCCCTCCTTCCCCTAGTCCACAGACGTCCATCTGTCTCCCCTATCTCAACCCATCCTTCCCCTAGTCCACAGACGTCCATCTGTCTCCCCTATCTCAACCCCTCCTTCCCCTAGTCTACAGACGTCCATCTGTCTCCCCTCTCAACCCCTCCTTCCCCTAGTCCACAGACGTCCATCTGTCTCCCCTATCTCAACCCCTCCTTCCCCTAGTCCACAGATCTCAACCCCTCCTTCCCCTAGTCCACAGACGTCCATCTGTCTCCCCTATCTCAACCCCTCCTTCCTCTAGTCCACAGATCTCAACCCCTCCTTCACCTAGTCCACAGACGTCCATCTGTCTCCCCTATCTCAACCCCTCCTTCCCCTAGTCCACAGATGTCCGTCTGTCTCCCCTATCTCAACCCCTCCTTCCCCTAGTCCACAGATCTCAACCCCTCCTTCCCCTAGTCCACAGACGTCCATCTGTCTCCCCTATCTCAACCCCTCCTTCCCCTAGTCCACAGACGTCCGTCTGTCTCCCCTATCTCAACCCCTCCTTCCCCTAGTCCACAGATCTCAAACCCTCCTTCCCCTAGTCCACAGACGTTCATCTGTCTCCCCTATCTCAACCCCTCCTTCCCCTAGTCCACAGACGTCCGTCTGTCTCCCCTATCTCAACCCCTCCTTCCCTAGTCCACAGATCTCAACCCCTCCTACCCCTAGCCCACAGATCTCAACCCCTCCTTCCCCTAGTCCACAGACGTCCATCTGTCTCCCCTATCTCAACCCCTCCTTCCCCTAGTCCACAGACGTCCATCTGTCTCCCCTATCTCAACCCCTCCTTACCCTAGTCCACAGACGTCCATCTGTCTCCCCTCTCAACCCCTCCTTCCCCTAGTCCACAGACGTCCATCTGTCTCCCCTATCTCAACCCCCTCCTTCCCCTAGTCCACAGATCTCAACCCCTCCTACCCCTAGCCCACAGATCTCAACCCCTCCTTCCCCTAGTCCACAGACGTCCATCTGTCTCCCCTATCTCAACCCCTCCTTCCCCTAGTCCACAGATCTCAACCCCTCCTTCCCCTAGCCCACAGATCTCAACCCCTCCTTCCCCTAGTCCACAGACTTCCATCTGTTTCCCCTATCTCAACCCCTCCTTCCCCTAGTCCACAGACGTCCATCTGTCTCCCCTATCTCAACCCCTCCTTCCCCTAGTCCACAGACGTCCATCTGTCTCCCCTATCTCAACCCCTCCTTCCCCTAGTCTACAGACGTCCATCTGTCTCCCCTCTCAACCCCTCCTTCCCCTAGTCCACAGACGTCCATCTGTCTCCCCTATCTCAACCCCTCCTTCCCCTAGTCCACAAACGTCCATCTGTCTCCCCTATCTCAACCCCTCCTTCCCCTAGTCCACAGATCTCAACCCCTCCTTCCCCTAGTCCACAGATGTCCATCTGTCTCCCCCTATCTCAACCCCTCCTTCCCCTAGTCCACAGACGTCCATCTGTCTCCCCTATCTCAACCCCTCCTTCCCCTAGTCCACAGATCTCAACCCCTCCTTCCCCTAGCCCACAGATCTCAACCCCTCCTTCCCCTAGTCCACAGACATCCATCTGTCTCCCCTATCTCAACCCCTCCTTCCCCTAGTCCACAGACGTCCATCTGTCTCCCCTATCTCAACCCCTCCTTCCCCTAGTCCACAGACATCCATCTGTCTCCCCTATCTCAACCCCTCCTTCCCCTAGTCCACAGACGTCCATCTGTCTCCCCTATCTCAACCCCTCCTTCCCCTAGTCCACAGATCTCAACCCCTCCTTCCCCTAGTCCACAGACGTCCATCTGTCTCCCCTATCTCAACCCCTCCTTCCCCTAGTCCACAGATCTCAACCCCTCCTTCCCCTAGTCCACAGATGTCCATCTGTCTCCCCTATCTCCACCCCTCCTTCCCCTAGTCCACAGACGTCCATCTGTCTCCCCTATCTCAACCCCTCCTTCCCCTAGTCCACAGATCTCAACCCCTCCTTCCCCTAGCCCACAGATCTCAACCCCTCCTTCCCCTAGTCCACAGACATCCATCTGTTTCCCCTATCTCAACCCCTCCTTCCTCTAGTCCACAGACGTCCATCTGTCTCCCTTATCTCAACCCCTCCTTCCCCTAGTCCACAGACGTCCATCTGTCTCCCCTATCTCAACCCCTCCTTCCCCTAGTCCACAGACGTCCGTCTGTCTCCCCTATCTTAACCCCTCCTTCCTCTAGTCCACAGATCTCAACCCCTCCTTCCCCTAGTCCACAGACGTCCATCTGTCTCCCCTATCTCAACCCCTCCTTCCCCTAGTCCACAGATGTCTGTCTGTCTCCCCTATCTCAACCCCTCCTTCCCCTAGTCCGCAGATGTCCGTCTGTCTCCCCTATCTCAACCCCTCCTTCCCCTAGTCCACAGATCTCAACCCCTCCTTCCCCTAGTCCACAGATGTCCATCTGTCTCCCCTATCTCAACCCCTCCTTCCCCTAGTCCACAGATGTCCGTCTGTCTCCCCTATCTCAACCCCTCCTTCCCCTAGTCCACAGATCTCAACCCCTCCTTCCCCTAGCCCACAGATCTCAACCCCTCCTTCCCCTAGTCCACAGACATCCACCTGTCTCCCCTATCTCAACCCCTCCTTCCCCTAGTCCACAGATCTCAAGCCCGTCTTCCCCTAGTCCACAGATCTCAACCCCACCTTCCCCTAGCCCACAGATCTCAACCCCTCCTTCCCCTAGTCCACAGACGTCCATCTGTCTCCCCTATCTCAACCCCTCCTTCCCCTAGTCCACAGATGTCAGTCTGTCTCCCCTGTCTCAACCCCTCCTTCCCCTAGCCCACAGATCTCAACCCCTTCTTCCCCTAGTCCACAGATCTCAACCCCTCCTTCCCCTAGCCCACAGATCTCAACCCCTCCTTCCCCTAGTCCACAGACGTCCATCTGTCTCCCCTATCTCAACCCCTCCTTCTCCTAGTCCACAGATCTCAACCCCTCCTACCCCTAGCCCACAGATCTCAACCCCTCCTTCCCCTAGTCCACAGACGTCCATCTGTCTCCCCTATCTCAACCCCTCCTTCCCCTAGTCCACAGACGTCCATCTGTCTCCCCTATCTCAACCCCTCCTTCCCCTAGTCCACAGACGTCCATCTGTCTCCCCTATCTCAACCCCTCCTTCCCCTAGTCCACAGACGTCCATCTGTCTCCCCTATCTCAACCCCTCCTTCCCCCTAGTCCACAGATCTCAACCCCTCCTTCCCCTAGTCCACAGATCTCAACCCCTCCTTCCCCTAGCCCACAGATCTCAACCCCTCCTTCCCCTAGTCCACAGACGTCCATCTGTCTCCCCTATCTCAACCCCTCCTTCCCCTAGTCCACAGATCTCAACCCCTCCTTCCCCTAGCCCACAGATCTCAACCCCTCCTTCCCCTAGTCCACAGACGTCCATCTGTTTCCCCTATCTCAACCCCTCCTTCCCCTAGTCCACAGACGTCCATCTGTCTCCCCTATCTCAACCCATCCTTCCCCTAGTCCACAGACGTCCATCTGTCTCCCCTATCTCAACCCCTCCTTCCCCTAGTCTACAGACGTCCATCTGTCTCCCCTCTCAACCCCTCCTTCCCCTAGTCCACAGACGTCCATCTGTCTCCCCTATCTCAACCCCTCCTTCCCCTAGTCCACAGATCTCAACCCCTCCTTCCCCTAGTCCACAGACGTCCATCTGTCTCCCCTATCTCAACCCCTCCTTCCTCTAGTCCACAGATCTCAACCCCTCCTTCACCTAGTCCACAGACGTCCATCTGTCTCCCCTATCTCAACCCCTCCTTCCCCTAGTCCACAGATGTCCGTCTGTCTCCCCTATCTCAACCCCTCCTTCCCCTAGTCCACAGATCTCAACCCCTCCTTCCCCTAGTCCACAGACGTCCATCTGTCTCCCCTATCTCAACCCCTCCTTCCCCTAGTCCACAGACGTCCGTCTGTCTCCCCTATCTCAACCCCTCCTTCCCCTAGTCCACAGATCTCAACCCCTCCTTCCCCTAGTCCACAGACGTCCATCTGTCTCCCCTATCTCAACCCCTCCTTCCCCTAGTCCACAGACGTCCGTCTGTCTCCCCTATCTCAACCCCTCCTTCCCTAGTCCACAGATCTCAACCCCTCCTACCCCTAGCCCACAGATCTCAACCCCTCCTTCCCCTAGTCCACAGACGTCCATCTGTCTCCCCTATCTCAACCCCTCCTTCCCCTAGTCCACAGACGTCCATCTGTCTCCCCTATCTCAACCCCTCCTTACCCTAGTCCACAGACGTCCATCTGTCTCCCCTATCTCAACCCCTCCTTCCCCTAGTCCACAGACATCCATCTGTCTCCCCTATCTCAACCCCTCCTTCCCCTAGTCCACAGATCTCAACCCCTCCTACCCCTAGCCCACAGATCTCAACCCCTCCTTCCCCTAGTCCACAGACGTCCATCTGTCTCCCCTATCTCAACCCCTCCTTCCCCTAGTCCACAGATCTCAACCCCTCCTTCCCCTAGCCCACAGATCTCAACCCCTCCTTCCCCTAGTCCACAGACGTCCATCTGTCTCCCCTATCTCAACCCCTCCTTCCCCTAGTCCACAGATCTCAACCCCTCCTTCCCCTAGCCCACAGATCTCAACCCCTCCTTCCCCTAGTCCACAGACTTCCATCTGTTTCCCCTATCTCAACCCCTCCTTCCCCTAGTCCACAGACGTCCATCTGTCTCCCCTATCTCAACCCCTCCTTCCCCTAGTCCATAGACGTCCATCTGTCTCCCCTATCTCAACCCCTCCTTCCCCTAGTCTACAGACGTCCATCTGTCTCCCCTCTCAACCCCTCCTTCCCCTAGTCCACAGACGTCCATCTGTCTCCCCTATCTCAACCCCTCCTTCCCCTAGTCCACAGACGTCCATCTGTCTCCCCTATCTCAACCCCTCCTTCCCCTAGTCCACAGATCTCAACCCCTCCTTCCCCTAGTCCACAGATGTCCATCTGTCTCCCCTATCTCAACCCCTCCTTCCCCTAGTCCACAGACGTCCATCTGTCTCCCCTATCTCAACCCCTCCTTCCCCTAGTCCACAGATCTCAACCCCTCCTTCCCCTAGCCCACAGATCTCAACCCCTCCTTCCCCTAGTCCACAGACATCCATCTGTCTCCCCTATCTCAACCCCTCCTTCCCCTAGTCCACAGACGTCCATCTGTCTCCCCTATCTCAACCCCTCCTTCCCCTAGTCTACAGACGTCCATCTGTCTCCCCTCTCAACCTCTCCTTCCCCTAGTCCACAGACTTCCATCTGTTTCCCCTATCTCAACCCCTCCTTCCCCTAGTCCACAGACGTCCATCTGTCTCCCCTATCTCAACCCCTCCTTCCCCTAGTCCACAGACGTCCATCTGTCTCCCCTATCTCAACCCCTCCTTCCCCTAGTCTACAGACGTCCATCTGTCTCCCCTCTCAACCCCTCCTTCCCCTAGTCCACAGACGTCCATCTGTCTCCCCTATCTCAACCCCTCCTTCCCCTAGTCCACAGATCTCAACCCCTCCTTCCCCTAGTCCACAGACGTCCATCTGTCTCCCCTATCTCAACCCCTCCTTCCCCTAGTCCACAGATCTCAACCCCTCCTTCCCCTAGTCCACAGATGTCCATCTGTCTCCCCTATCTCCACCCCTCCTTCCCCTAGTCCACAGACGTCCATCTGTCTCCCCTATCTCAACCCCTCCTTCCCCTAGTCCACAGATCTCAACCCCTCCTTCCCCTAGCCCACAGATCCCCATCCCTCCTTCCCCTAGTCCACAGACATCCATCTGTTTCCCCTATCTCAACCCCTCCTTCCTCTAGTCCACAGACGTCCATCTGTCTCCCCTATCTCAACCCCTCCTTCCCCTAGTCCACAGACGTCCATCTGTCTCCCCTATCTCAACCCCTCCTTCCCCTAGTCTACAGACGTCCATCTGTCTCCCCTCTCAACCCCTCCTTCCCCTAGTCCACAGACGTCCATCTGTCTCCCCTATCTCAACCCCTCCTTCCCCTAGTCCACAGACGTCCATCTGTCTCCCCTATCTCAACCCCTCCTTCCCCTAGTCTACAGACGTCCATCTGTCTCCCCTCTCAACCCCTCCTTCCCCTAGTCCACAGACGTCCATCTGTCTCCCCTATCTCAACCCCTCCTTCCCCTAGTCCACAGACGTCCATCTGTCTCCCCTATCTCAACCCCTCCTTCCCCTAGTCCACAGATGTCCATCTGTCTCCCCTCTCAAACCATCCTTCCCCTAGTCCACAGACGTCCATCTGTCTCCCCTATCTCAACCCCTCCTTCCCCTAGTCCACAGACGTCAACCCCTCCTTCCCCTAGTCCACAGACATCCTTCTGTCTCCCCTATCTCAACCCCTCCTTCCCCTAGTCCACAGACGTCCATCTGTCTCCCCTATCTCAACCCCTCCTTCCCCTAGTCCACAGACGTCCATCTGTCTCCCCTATCTCAACCCCTCCTTCCCCTAGTCCACAGACGTCCATCTGTCTCCCCTATCTCAACCGTTGCTCTTCTCCCTTCCACCCAACACATTCCACAGCCACCTGTCTTCCCACAGAGAACCCTTAACTTCTGACACACAACCCAGAGTCTCTTTCCCTCTTCCTGTCCAAGGCTTCTTCTCTATCAGTTATTTCATATCTCAATGTTTGAAGTTTAGCCGATTCCAACACTACAAATAAAACATTTACATTTGTTTGCATAGCAACAGTGGTTTATTCACTTATATTTGGGTTTGTACAGACATCAACAACATCATGTCTGTACAAAAATATACACAGACACTTTCAGAAGGAGTAATCTCCAGCACATACAGTACACACACAACCACAATAAATATTACTTATTGTCCTTTTTATAACACACATCATGCAGACACTGCAGATGCTGTAAAGAGGTCAATGGAACGCAGACCGTGGGGGACATAAGAAGACATTCAACATATCTGATATAACAAAGTGTATATTCATCAATCCGTCATGATTGAAGCATTCTAAACAGGCCCACAATGTGGTTACTAAAGACTGATTTGGATTTATTTATTTCATTTCATTTCATTTAGGAGTTGTACCTTTTCAGGTTTAGAAGGAGTGACTGATAAATGCTAACTCACCTTCATATAAGCTGGTAGCATATCTAGCATACAGAAATCAGTGGTGTAGTCAAAGTAGTTTTTAACTAATGTTGGTGGTTGGTGACGATGACCTGAACATTGGGGTTGACATCACAGGAGGCTGCTGAGGGGAGGAAGGCTCATAATAATGGATGGAACAGAGTGAGTATTAATACACTATATCAGTGGAGGCTGCTGAGGGGAGGACGGCTCAGAATAAAGGCTGGAACGGATGGAATGGCATCAATCGCATGTGTTTGATGCATTTGATACCATTCCAACGATTTCGCTTCAGCCATTACTATGAGCCCGTCCTCCCCAATTAAGGTGCCACCAACCTCCTGTGGTTGACATCCATACAAGCGTTAAACTCTGATTTTTACCACAACATAGTACACATACTCTATACTGTAAATAATAACACGCCTAAATGTAGGTTCATTTTGCTGGGGGGCAATGAGGAGATTTGGGATCTTTCCCCCATGGCATCTTTCCCCCACGCGTTTCCATGGCAATTCGATTGTTTTGATTGAGTTCCATTGACTTCTTCACAGCATCTTTTCAATGCTTTGAGCCAAAGCCAAAGAGACTCCTCGTCCTTAGGAGGTGGGTGCAAATCAAAAGGCGCCTCAAAAAAGTTTGGTGGTCAAAACACTCCTGCTCCATGAACAGTTTCCGTTTCTGACAGTTGCCGTGGCAACCCCTTACAGAACATAAAATTACCATTTATGTGAATCCATGTTTGGAAAGTTGCGAGAAGCGATACTGAGTTAGTTAGCTAGCTAGCTAGCTAGCTCCCAACTATTGGCCGGAAGCGCTTAACCAGAAGTCACGCACAAAAAAAACTAAACAGACCCGACCATATTTCTGTTGAGGTAAATAGGACACAATATGGATGATTGGAGGGTTGTGGGTAATTCCGTCAGCCAGGGGATTCCCTTCCAGAACATTGAGAAATGGAACAATGTTGATGATTGATAATAATACATCTCACAGTTAACAAGTTCATACCAAGCAGTGAGATTATTGTTTCATTTAAAGCCTTTTGGCCTTACAAGAATAACAGTCCACCATTTTGTCAAACTAGTCATTAGAGAATCAATAACATTATTGCATAGTGAGAATGTGATGTCATATAAAATGAGTGATATGGTCTCCAACATGGCGTGGCTTTGAGCCCCTAACTGTTGTCTGACCTTCCCAGGTAGGGGAGTTTCTTTTGGGGGGCAGAGATGGGCTAGAGGTGGATGAGAGAGTGGAGACCCATGGAGGTGTACCTATTGCACATCTAACTGTTGTCTGATCTTCCCAGGTAGGAGGAGAGTGGAGATCCATGGAGGGGTACCGTTTACCCCCGACATCCCTAATGAGTCTGTGTTTGGGGATAGAGGGGAGCTAGGGGTGGAGGCTGTGAGGCTAAATATGGGCACCCTGTCCTTTCGGCCACACCCACAGGAAGTATCACTAAATGACGTTGTCAAACAGATGCATGGACTGCATGATGTTCTCATCCTGGACAGGAGGCAGGAAGGGACAAAAAGCACAACGGGTAAGAAGCAGTTGGAGAGAAGGTTTAAACAGTACAGAAGCAGTAACAGGTTCTTAAATAAATAACAAGTTGAAGATCCAATGTTAGTAAATTAGCTTTATTGTTTCAATAACTTATGAAAGAGATTGGTGTGATTTTCCACATCTCATCATGTCATGGGGTTGTTCAATGACAGTCATTTGTTTAATCTATCACTAGATTATTTGATTTCAGAGAGACTAAAAGATATACAGTTGAAGTCGGAAGTGTAAATACACTTATGTTGGAGTCATTGAAACTCGTTTTTCAACCACTCCACAAATCTCTTATTAACAAACTATAGTTTTGGCATGTCGGTTAGGACATCTACTTTGTGGATGACACAAGTAATTTTTCCAACAATTGTTTACAGACAGATTATTTCACTTATAATTCACTGTATCACAATTCCAGTGGGTCAGAAGTTTACCTACACTAAATGACTGAGCCTTTAAACAGCTTGGAAAATTCCAGAAAATGATGTTATGGCTTTAGAAGCTTCTGATAGGCCAATTTACATAATTTGAGTCAATTGGAGGTGTACCTGTGGATGTACTTCAAGCAATCATTTCTGATGAAAAAACACACATTTGTGGAAATAAACTTCACATTGTGACGTTTTAAATATGATTAAATCACGTCATAAATACTCATATCCTATAAAATCATGCTGAAATTGAACACATGCACACACACACAAACAGGTACTCACACAGACACACACAGACAGACACAGACACACTCACACACACCGACACACACAGACAGACACAAACACACAGACAGACACACACACACAGACACACAGACACACAAACCTTTTGACAAGACTCCAGAAACTCCTCAATGGTGACCACGCCATCTTTGTTCTTGTCCATTTTCTGCCAGAGTGAAACAGAGAAACAGTTGAATATGCTACTCTGATCCCTGGCCGTGACTCCGACGGGTGTCTCCGTGGGATATGCAACAAACACATTTCCATTTCACACCACACACTGTACAGGTTACACACCTGCATCTGAAACAGGACAAATATAAGCAACCTCTATTTGACATTTTGGTTGTTCACAAAGTCAGAATGCAACAATAAGGAGGTTATGTCTAGAGCGTCCTTTTAAAACCCTTTGTGAAAAACAATGGATGTAGAATTAACTAACCCTGGGGCCTGGATTCAATTAGAAAACACTGGAGGTAGAATTATGTAACCCTGGGGCCTGGATTCAATTAGAAAACACTGGAGGTAGAATTAACTGACCCTGGGGCCTGGATTCAATTAGAAAACACTGGAGGTAGAATTAACTAACCCTGGGGCCTGGATTCAATTAGAAAACACTGGAGGTAGAATTATCTAACCCTGGGGCCTGGATTCAATTAGAAAACACTGGAGGTAGA
This sequence comes from Oncorhynchus kisutch, assembly GCF_002021735.2. Lineage (NCBI taxonomy): Eukaryota > Metazoa > Chordata > Actinopteri > Salmoniformes > Salmonidae > Oncorhynchus > Oncorhynchus kisutch. The sequence continues at coordinate 336,271 of NW_022265017.1, read as the reverse complement.
ATTAGCTAACCCTGGGGCCTGGATTCAATTAGAAAACACTGGAGGTAGAATTATCTAACCCTGGGGCCTGGATTCAATTAGAAAACACTGGAGGTAGAATTAACTAACCCTGGGGCCTGGATTCAATTAGAAAACACTGGAGGTAGAATTAACTAACCCTGGGGCCTGGATTCAATTAGAAAACACTGGAGGTAGAATTATCTAACCCTGGGGCCTGGATTCAATTAGAAAACACTGGAGGTAGAATGAACTAACCCTGGGGCCTGGATTCAATTAGAAAACACTGGAGGTAGAATTAACTAACCCTGGGGCCTGGATTCAATGAGAAAACACTGGAGGTAATGTAATCTCCAGTAACGCAGTAACATGGCCTTTAAAATGTGCTATTGTCTACAAGCGCAGTAGGATTGAATCAAGGTTTAGATCTGTGGTTAGGTGTTACCTGGAAGAAGTTGTTTATCTGATCCTAGATCTGTTGTTAATTGTTACCTAGAAGAAGTTGTTGATCTGATCCTAGATCTGTGGTTACTTGTGTTACCTGGAAGAAGTTGTTCATCTGATCCTAGATCTGTGGTTAGTTGTGTTACCTAGAAGAAGTTGTTCATCTGATCCTAGATCTGTGGTTAGTTGTGTTACCTAGAAGAAGTTGTTCATCTGATCCTAGATCTGTGGTTAGTTGTGTTACCTAGAAGAAGTTGTTCATCTGATCCTAGATCTGTGGTTAGTTGTTACCTGGAAGAAGTTGTCGACATGCTCCTTGGGGGCGTCGTTCTGCATACAGGGGTACGTACATGTCCCCATCATGTCATAGATAGAGCTCATTATATCAGTCATCTCCTGAAACACACACACACAGAGACACACACAGAGACACATGCACGCACAAACATGCACACACACACGCACACATATTTGTGCTCACACACACAAACACGCACACACACAGAGGGAACGATGGGGGAATAGTTTAGAAGAGAAAACATATTTGCACACACACACACACATACATACAGTTGAAGGCGGAAGTTTACATACACTTATGTTGGAGTCATTAAAACTTGTTTTTCAACCACTCCACAAATTTCTTGTTAACAAACTATAGTTTTGGCAAGCCAGTTAGGACATCTACTTTGTGCATGACACAAGCAATTTTTCCAACAATTGTTTACAGACAGATTATTTCACTTATAATACACTGTATTACAATTCCAGTGGGTCAGAAGTTCACCTACACTAAGTGCCTTTAAACAGCTCAGACATTTTCAGAAAATGATGTCATGGCTTTAGAAGCTTCTGACAGGCTAATTGACATCATTTGATTCAATAGGAGGTGTATCTGTGGATGTATTTCAAGGCCGACCTTCAGATTTAATGTATCTTTGCTTGACATCAGGGGAAAATCAAAAGAAATCAGCCAAGACCTCAGAAAAAAAATTGTAGACCTCCTCCTTTGGTTCATCCTTAGGAGCAATTTCCAAACGCCTGAAGGTACCACGTTCATCTGTACAAACAATAGTACGCAAGTATAAACACCATGGGACCAGGCAGCCGTCATACCGCTCAGGAAGGAGACGCGTTCTGTCTCCTAGAGATGTACGTAGTTTGGTGTGAAAAGTGCAAATCAATCCCAGAACAACAGCAAAGGACCTTGTGAAGATGCTGGAGGAAACAGGTACAAAAGTATCTATATGCACAGTAAAACGAGTCCTATATCGACATAATCTGAAAGGCCACTCAGCAAGGAAGAGGCCACTGCTCCAAATCCGCCATAAAAAGCCAGACTACGGTTTGCAACTGCACATGGGGACAAATATCATACTTTTTGGAGAAATGTCCTCTGGTCTGATGAAACAAAAAATAGAACTGTTTGGCCATAATGACCATCATTATGGTTGGAGGAAAAAGGGGGAGGCTTGCAAGCCGAAGAACACCATCCCAACCATGAAACACGGGGGTGGCAGCATTATGTAGTGGGGGTGCTTTGCTGCAGGAGGGACTGGTGCACTTCACAAAATAGATGGCATCATGAGGACGGACAATTAGGTGGATATATTGAAGCAACATCTCAAGACATCAGTCAGGAAGTTAAATCTTGGTTGTAATTGGGTCTTCCAAATGGACAATGACCCCAAGCATACTTCCAAAGTTGTGGCAAAATGGCTTAAGGACAACAAAGTCAAGGTATTGGAGTGGCCATCACAAAGCCCTGACCTTAATCCCATAGAACATTTGTGGGCAGAACTGAAAAAGCGTGTGTGAGCAAGGAGGTCTTATAAACCTGACTCAGTTACACCAGCTCTGTCAGGAGGAATGGGACAAAATTCACCCAATGTATTGTGGGAAGCTTGTGGAAGGCGACCCGAAACGTTAGACCCAAGTTAAGCAATTTAAAGGCAATGCTACCAAATACTAATTGAGTGTATGTAAACTTCTGACCCACTGGGAATGTGATGAAAGAATTCAAAATCTGAAATAAATCATTCTCTCTACTATTATTCTGACATTACACATTCTAAAAATAAAGTGGTGATCCTAACTGACCTAAGGCAGGGAATTTTTACTCAGATTAAATGTCAGGAATTGTGAAAATGGAGTTTAAATGTATTTGGCTAAGGTGTATGTAAACTTCCGACTTCAACTGTACATACATACACACACACACATCGTTCCATACCTCTTTGGTGATGAAGCCATCTTTGTTGAGGTCGTAGAGGTTAAAAGCCCAGTTGAGTTTCTCTGTGACAGAGCCTCTCAGGATGATTGACAGGCCTGTGACGAAGTCTTCGAAGCTCACCGTTCCATTCTTGTGGGTGTCAAACGCTTCAAACAGAAAATGAGCATAGGTGCTGGAGTCTGAATGGGGGGAAAGTGAAAGGGGGAAACCTAGTCAGTTGTACAACTGAATGCCTTCAACTGAAATGTGTCTTCAGCATTTAACCCAACCCCTCTGAATCAGAGAGGGGGCTGCCTTAATCGACATCCACGTCTTCGGCGCCCGGGGAGGAAGTGAGAGAGGGGGATACTGAGAGACTGAAAGGCTGAGAGAGAAAGAGAAAAACCTTGACAAAGTACAGGCTCAGTGAGCACAGCCTTGCTATTGAGAAGTGTAGACACAGGAAAACCTGGCTCCCTGTAGAGGAAAGGCTGTGCAACCACAGCAGAACCCAAGACAGAGCTGCATTTCCTGACAAAATGTCAACAATATTAAACAATTAGAGAGCTTAATTTCCCCAAATTTGAAACGGGTTTCAAATACCTCTCTGATGAGGATAGGCTACCCGTCCTGTTCGGGGAGGACGCAGAGAGCTGTGCACTACATTGCTGCCTGTCATAAGATGAGAGACAGTGTCTGACAGACCAACCAACCTGCACATGTACTCTATGCTTATTGTTATTGTTCAATATATGGTTATTTTGATCCTTGGTTATTGTTGTTACTGTTGTCCCATTGACAATTTTGATCATAATTATGTTTTGTAAATCTCTAAAGTAAGATTTGGCGATATGTACATTGTTATGTCATTTGCTTTGTTATACATTTGCTTTATTGGCATGACATAACAATGTACATATCGCCATACCACTAGGGCGTCCTCCGAGAGAGAGAGAGAGAGAGAGAGAGAAAGAGAGAGAGAGAGAGAGAGAGAGAGAGAAAGAGAGAGAGAGAGAGAGAGAGAGAGAAAGAGAGAGAGAGAGAGAGAGAGAGAGAGAGAGAGAGAGAGAGAGAGAGAGAGAGAGAGAGAGAGAGAGAGAGAGAGAGAGAGAGAGAGAGAGAGAGAGAGAGAGAGAGAGAGAGAGAGAGAGAGAGAGAGAGAGAGAGAGAGAGAGAGAGAGAGAGAGAGAGAGAGAGAGAGAAAGAAAGAAAGAAAGAAAGAAAGAAAGACATAGAAAAAGAGAAAAACTTACACAGGATTCCATGCACGGGTGCAGCACACACTTAGACACTCACCTCCCTGAGGAAAGAACTGGGAGTAGATTAACTTGAATGTCTCTTCATCCACCACACCACTAGGGCATTCCTATTGGACAATCAACATAATGTTAGAACACACAGAGACAGAGAGACAGACAGACACCACTAGGGCATTCCTATTGGACAATCAACAGAATGTTAGAACACACAGAGACAGAGAGACAGACAGACACCACTAGGGCATTCCTATTGGACAATCAACAGAATGTTAGAACACACAGAGACAGAGAGACAGACAGACACCACTAGGACATTCCTATTGGACAATCAACAGAATGTTAGAACACACAGAGACAGAGAGACAGACAGACACCACTAGGGCATTCCTATTGGACAATCAACAGAATGTTAGAACACACAGAGACAGAGAGAGACAGACAGACACCACTAGGGCATTCCTATTGGACAATCAACATAATGTTAGAACACACAGAGACAGAGAGACAGACAGACACCACTAGGGCATTCCTATTGGACAATCAACAGAGACAGAGAGACAGACAGACACCACTAGGGCATTCCTATTGGATAATCAACAGAATGTTAGAACACACAGAGACAGATAGACAGACAGACACCACTAGGGCATTCCTATTGGACAATCAACAGAATGTTAGAACACACAGAGACAGACACCACTAGGGCATTCCTATTGGACAATCAACATAATGTTAGAACACACAGAGACAGAGAGACAGACAGACACCACTAGGGCATTCCTATTGGACAATCAACAGAATGTTAGAACACACAGAGACAGAGAGACAGACAGACACCACTAGGGCATTCCTATTGGACAATCAACAGAATGTTAGAACACACAGAGACAGAGAGACAGACAGACACCACTAGGGCATTCCTATTGGACAATCAACAGAATGTTAGAACACACAGAGACAGAGAGACAGACAGACACCACTAGGGTATTCCTATTGGACAATCAACAGAATGTTAGAACACACAGAGACAGAGAGAGACAGACAGACACCACTAGGGCATTCCTATTGGACAATCAACAGAATGTTAGAACACACAGAGACAGAGAGACAGACAGACACCACTAGGGCATTCCTATTGGACAATCAACAGAATGTTAGAACACACAGAGACAGAGAGACAGACAGACACCACTAGGACATTCCTATTGGACAATCAACAGAATGTTAGAACACACAGAGACAGAGAGACAGACAGACACCACTAGGGCATTCCTATTGGACAATCAACAGAGACAGAGAGACAGACAGACACCACTAGGGCATTCCTATTGGACAATCAACAGAATGTTAGAACACACAGAGACAGAGAGAGACAGACAGACACCACTAGGGCATTCCTATTGGACAATCAACATAATGTTAGAACACACAGAGACAGAGAGACAGACAGACACCACTAGGGCATTCCTATTGGACAATCAACAGAGACAGAGAGACAGACAGACACCACTAGGGCATTCCTATTGGATAATCAACAGAATGTTAGAACACACAGAGACAGATAGACAGACAGACACCACTAGGGCATTCCTATTGGACAATCAACAGAATGTTAGAACACACAGAGACAGACACCACTAGGGCATTCCTATTGGACAATCAACATAATGTTAGAACACACAGAGACAGAGAGACAGACAGACACCACTAGGGCATTCCTATTGGACAATCAACAGAATGTTAGAACACACAGAGACAGAGAGACAGACAGACACCACTAGGGCATTCCTATTGGACAATCAACAGAATGTTAGAACACACAGAGACAGAGAGACAGACAGACACCACTAGGGCATTCCTATTGGACAATCAACAGAATGTTAGAACACACAGAGACAGAGAGACAGACAGACACCACTAGGGTATTCCTATTGGACAATCAACAGAATGTTAGAACACACAGAGACAGAGAGAGACAGACAGACACCACTAGGGCATTCCTATTGGACAATCAACATAATGTTAGAACACACAGAGACAGAGAGACAGACAGACACCACTAGGGCATTCCTATTGGACAATCAACAGAGACAGAGAGACAGACAGACAGACACCACTAGGGCATTCCTATTGGATAATCAACAGAATGTTAGAACACACAGAGACAGATAGACAGACAGACACCACTAGGGCATTCCTATTGGACAATCAACAGAGACAGAGAGACAGACAGACACCACTAGGGCATTCCTATTGGATAATCAACAGAATGTTAGAACACACAGAGACAGATAGACAGACAGACACCACTAGGGCATTCCTATTGGACAATCAACATAATGTTAGAACACACAGAGACAGACACCACTAGGGCATTCCTATTGGACAATCAACAGAATGTTAGAACACACAGAGACAGAGAGACAGGCAGACACCACTAGGGCATTCCTATTGGACAATCAACAGAATGTTAGAACACACAGAGACAGAGAGAGACAGACAGACACCACTAGGGCATTCCTATTGGACAATCAACATAATGTTAGAACACACAGAGACAGAGAGACAGACAGACACCACTAGGGCATTCCTATTGGACAATCAACAGAGACAGAGAGACAGACAGACACCATTAGGGCATTCCTATTGGATAATCAACAGAATGTTAGAACACACAGAGACAGAGAGACAGACAGACACCACTAGGGCATTCCTATTGGACAATCAACAGAATGTTAGAACACACAGAGACAGAGAGACAGACAGACACCACTAGGGTATTCCTATTGGACAATCAACAGAATGTTAGAACACACAGAGACAGAGAGAGACAGACAGACACCACTAGGGCATTCCTATTGGACAATCAACAGAATGTTAGAACACACAGAGACAGAGAGACAGACAGACACCACTAGGGCATTCCTATTGGACAATCAACAGAATGTTAGAACACACAGAGACAGAGAGACAGACAGACACCACTAGGACATTCCTATTGGACAATCAACAGAATGTTAGAACACACAGAGACAGAGAGACAGACAGACACCACTAGGGCATTCCTATTGGACAATCAACAGAGACAGAGAGACAGACAGACACCACTAGGGCATTCCTATTGGACAATCAACAGAATGTTAGAACACACAGAGACAGAGAGAGACAGACAGACACCACTAGGGCATTCCTATTGGACAATCAACATAATGTTAGAACACACAGAGACAGAGAGACAGACAGACACCACTAGGGCATTCCTATTGGACAATCAACAGAGACAGAGAGACAGACAGACACCACTAGGGCATTCCTATTGGATAATCAACAGAATGTTAGAACACACAGAGACAGATAGACAGACAGACACCACTAGGGCATTCCTATTGGACAATCAACAGAATGTTAGAACACACAGAGACAGACACCACTAGGGCATTCCTATTGGACAATCAACATAATGTTAGAACACACAGAGACAGAGAGACAGACAGACACCACTAGGGCATTCCTATTGGACAATCAACAGAATGTTAGAACACACAGAGACAGAGAGACAGACAGACACCACTAGGGCATTCCTATTGGACAATCAACAGAATGTTAGAACACACAGAGACAGAGAGACAGACAGACACCACTAGGGCATTCCTATTGGACAATCAACAGAATGTTAGAACACACAGAGACAGAGAGACAGACAGACACCACTAGGGTATTCCTATTGGACAATCAACAGAATGTTAGAACACACAGAGACAGAGAGAGACAGACAGACACCACTAGGGCATTCCTATTGGACAATCAACATAATGTTAGAACACACAGAGACAGAGAGACAGACAGACACCACTAGGGCATTCCTATTGGACAATCAACAGAGACAGAGAGACAGACAGACAGACACCACTAGGGCATTCCTATTGGATAATCAACAGAATGTTAGAACACACAGAGACAGATAGACAGACAGACACCACTAGGGCATTCCTATTGGACAATCAACAGAGACAGAGAGACAGACAGACACCACTAGGGCATTCCTATTGGATAATCAACAGAATGTTAGAACACACAGAGACAGATAGACAGACAGACACCACTAGGGCATTCCTATTGGACAATCAACATAATGTTAGAACACACAGAGACAGACACCACTAGGGCATTCCTATTGGACAATCAACAGAATGTTAGAACACACAGAGACAGAGAGACAGGCAGACACCACTAGGGCATTCCTATTGGACAATCAACAGAATGTTAGAACACACAGAGACAGAGAGAGACAGACAGACACCACTAGGGCATTCCTATTGGACAATCAACATAATGTTAGAACACACAGAGACAGAGAGACAGACAGACACCACTAGGGCATTCCTATTGGACAATCAACAGAGACAGAGAGACAGACAGACACCATTAGGGCATTCCTATTGGATAATCAACAGAATGTTAGAACACAGAGAGACAGATAGACAGACAGACACCACTAGGGCATTCCTATTGGACAATCAACAGAGACAGAGAGACAGACAGACACCACTAGGGCATTCCTATTGGATAATCAACAGAATGTTAGAACACACAGAGACAGATAGACTGACAGACACCACTAGGGCATTCCTATTGGACAATCAACATAATGTTAGAACACACGGAGACAGACACCACTAGGGCATTCCTATTGGACAATCAACAGAATGTTAGAACACACAGAGACAGAGAGACAGACAGACACCACTAGGGCATTCCTATTGGACAATCAACAGAATGTTAGAACACACAGAGACAGACACCACTAGGGCATTCCTATTGGACAATCAACATAATGTTAGAACACACAGAGACAGAGAGACAGACAGACACCACTAGGGCATTCCTATTGGACAATCAACAGAATGTTAGAACACACAGAGACAGAGAGACAGACAGACACCACTAGGGCATTCCTATTGGACAATCAACAGAATGTTAGAACACACAGAGACAGAGAGACAGACAGACACCACTAGGGCATTCCTATTGGACAATCAACAGAATGTTAGAACACACAGAGACAGAGAGAGACAGACAGACACCACTAGGGCATTCCTATTGGACAATCAACATAATGTTAGAACACACAGAGACAGAGAGACAGACAGACACCACTAGGGCATTCCTATTGGACAATCAACAGAGACAGAGAGACAGACAGACACCACTAGGGCATTCCTATTGGACAATCAACATAATGTTAGAACACACAGAGACAAAGAGACAGACAGACACCACTAGGGCATTCCTATTGGACAATCAACAGAATGTTAGAACACACAGAGACAAAGAGACAGACAGACAGACACCACTAGGGCATTCCTATTGGACAATCAACATAATGTTAGAACACACAGAGACAGACACCACTAGGGCATTCCTATTGGACAATCAACAGAATGTTAGAACACACAGAGACAGAGAGACAGACAGACACCACTAGGGCATTCCTATTGGACAATCAACAGAATGTTAGAACACACAGAGACAGACACCACTAGGGCATTCCTATTGGACAATCAACATAATGTTAGAACACACAGAGACAGAGAGACAGACAGACACCACTAGGGCATTCCTATTGGACAATCAACAGAATGTTAGAACACACAGAGACAGAGAGACAGACAGACACCACTAGGGCATTCCTATTGGACAATCAACAGAATGTTAGAACACACAGAGACAGAGAGACAGACAGACACCACTAGGGCATTCCTATTGGACAATAAACAGAATGTTAGAACACACAGAGACAGAGAGAGACAGACAGACACCACTAGGGCATTCCTATTGGACAATCAACAGAGACAGAGAGACAGACAGACACCACTAGGGCATTCCTATTGGATAATCAACAGAATGTTAGAACACACAGAGACAGATAGACAGACAGACACCACTAGGGCATTCCTATTGGACAATCAACAGAGACAGAGAGACAGACAGACACCACTAGGGCATACCTATTGGACAATCAACATAATGTTAGAACACACAGAGACAGAGAGACAGACAGACACCACTAGGGCATTCCTATTGGACAATCAACAGAATGTTATGCTGCACCATTATACTGCTTGACAATATCTACAAATGTTATTTAGTGTAAATAAAGCAATCTGAATTGGAATGAGAGAGAGAGAGAGAGCGAGAGAGTCCTCAGGGACAGACGTACATTCTTGAAGCCCCTGTAGAGGATCTGTAGTTCTCTCCTGGTGAACTTAGTCTGTTGTAGTAGCTGGTCCAACCCCTCTGGTCTATAACACACTGTAGATAACTCTCCATCCTCCACTACACTGTCTGTAGGAGGGGAAGAGAGAGAGAAGGCATGGTGGTTATGCTCACACACACCCTATTGTGTGTGACTGTCTGTAGGAGGGGAAGAGAGAGAGAAGGCATGGTGGTTATGCTCACACACACCCTATTGTGTGTGAGAAAGAGGAAGAGAGAAGAAGAAGTGAAAGAGATAAAGATAGAAGAGAAGACAGTGATACTCAGTTCCCTGTTCCCAGTGGTGTAAAGTACTTCAGTTAAAATACTGTACTTTAAAGTACTGCTTAAGTCACTTTTGGGGGTATCTGTACTCTACTTTACTAATTCATATTTTTTTACAACTTTTACTTCACTACAATCTTACAGAAAATAATGTACTTTTACCTCCATACATTTTCCCTGACACCCAAAACTACTCCTTAGATTTTCCCTGACACCCAAAACTACTCCTTAGATTTTCCCTGACACCCAAAACTACTCCTTAGATTTTCCCTGGCACCCAAAACTACTCCTTAGATTTTCCTTGACACCCAAAACTACTCCTTAGATTTTCCCTGGCACCCAAAACTACTCCTTAGATTTTCCCTGACACCCAAAACTACTCCTTACATTTTCAATGCATAGCAGGATTGTCAATTGTCAAATTCACGCACTTATCAAGAGAACATCCCTGGTTATCCCTACTGCCTCTGATCTGGCGGACTCACTAAACGCTTTGTTTGTAACTGATGTCTGAGTGTTGGAGTGTCCCTGGCTATCTGTAAATAACTAGTGGTAATCATGTAACTGATGTCTGAGTGTTGGAGTGTCCCTGGCTATCTGTAAATAACTAGCGGTAATCATGTAACTGATGTCTGAGTGTGTCCCTGGCTATAGGTAAATAACTAGCAGTAATCATGTAACTGATGTCTGAGTGTGTCCCTGGCTATCAGTAAATAACTAGTGGTAATCATGTAACTGATGTCTGAGTGTTGGAGTGTCCCTGGCTATAGGTAAATAACTAGTGGTAATCATGTAACTGATGTCTGAGTGTGTCCCTGGCTATAGGTAAATAACTAGCAGTAATCATGTAACTGATGTCTGAGTGTGTCCCTGGCTATCAGTAAATAACTAGTGGTAATCATGTAACTGATGTCTGAGTGTGTCCCTGGCTATCTGTAAATAACTAGCGGTAATCATGTAACTGATGTCTGAGTGTTGGAGTGTCCCTGGCTATCAGTAAATAACTAGAGGTAATCATGTAACTGATGTCTGAGTGTGTCCCTGGCTATCAGTAAATAACTAGAGGTAATCATGTAACTGATGTCTGAGTGTTGGAGTGTCCCTGGCTATCTGTAAATAACTAGAGGTAATCATGTAACTGATGTCTGAGTGTGTCCCTGGCTAGCAGTAAATAACTAGCAGTAATCATGTAACTGATGTCTGAGTGTGTCCCTGGCTATCAGTAAATAACTAGCAGTAATCATGTAACTGATGTCTGAGTGTTGGAGTGTCCCTGGCTATCAGTAAATAACTAGTGGTAATCATGTAACTGATGTCTGAGTGTTGGAGCGTCCCTGGCTATCAGTAAGAAACTAGTGGTAATCATGTAACTGATGTCTGAGTGTGTCCCTGGCTATCAGTAAATAACTAGTGGTAATCATGTAACTGATGTCTGAGTGTGTCCCTGGCTATAGGTAAATAACTAGCGGTAATCATGTAACTGATGTCTGAGTGTGTCCCTGGCTATAGGTAAATAACTAGCAGTAATCATGTAACTGATGTCTGAGTGTGTCCCTGGCTATCAGTAAATAACTAGCAGTAATCATGTAACTGATGTCTGAGTGTTGGAGTGTCCCTGGCTATCTGTAAATAACTAGTGGTAATCATGTAACTGATGTCTGAGTGTGTCCCTGGCTATAGGTAAATAACTAGCAGTAATCATGTAACTGATGTCTGAGTGTTGGAGTGTCCCTGGCTATCTGTAAATAACTAGTGGTAATCATGTAACTGATGTCTGAGTGTGTCCCTGGCTATAGGTAAATAACTAGCGGTAATCATGTAACTGATGTCTGAGTGTGTCCCTGGCTATAGGTAAATAACTAGCAGTAATCATGTAACTGATGTCTGAGTGTGTCCCTGGCTATAGGTAAATAACTAGCAGTAATCATGTAACTGATGTCTGAGTGTGTCCCTGGCTATCAGTAAATAACTAGTGGTAATCATGTAACTGATGTCTGAGTGTTGGAGTGTCCCTGGCTATAGGTAAATAACTAGTGGTAATCATGTAACTGATGTCTGAGTGTGTCCCTGGCTATAGGTAAATAACTAGCAGTAATCATGTAACTGATGTCTGAGTGTGTCCCTGGCTATCAGTAAATAACTAGCGGTAATCATGTAACTGATGTCTGAGTGTGTCCCTGGCTATCTGTAAATAACTAGCGGTAATCATGTAACTGATGTCTGAGTGTTGGAGTGTCCCTGGCTATCAGTAAATAACTAGAGGTAATCATGTAACTGATGTCTGAGTGTGTCCCTGGCTATCAGTAAATAACTAGAGGTAATCATGTAACTGATGTCTGAGTGTTGGAGTGTCCCTGGCTATCTGTAAATAACTAGAGGTAATCATGTAACTGATGTCTGAGTGTGTCCCTGGCTAGCAGTAAATAACTAGCAGTAATCATGTAACTGATGTCTGAGTGTGTCCCTGGCTATCAGTAAATAACTAGCAGTAATCATGTAACTGATGTCTGAGTGTTGGAGTGTCCCTGGCTATCAGTAAATAACTAGTGGTAATCATGTAACTGATGTCTGAGTGTTGGAGCGTCCCTGGCTATCAGTAAGAAACTAGTGGTAATCATGTAACTGATGTCTGAGTGTGTCCCTGGCTATCAGTAAATAACTAGTGGTAATCATGTAACTGATGTCTGAGTGTGTCCCTGGCTATAGGTAAATAACTAGCGGTAATCATGTAACTGATGTCTGAGTGTGTCCCTGGCTATAGGTAAATAACTAGCAGTAATCATGTAACTGATGTCTGAGTGTGTCCCTGGCTATAGGTAAATAACTAGTGGTAATCATGTAACTGATGTCTGAGTGTGTCCCTGGCTATAGGTAAATAACTAGCAGTAATCATGTAACTGATGTCTGAGTGTGTCCCTGGCTATCAGTAAATAACTAGTGGTAATCATGTAACTGATGTCTGAGTGTTGGAGTGTCCCTGGCTATAGGTAAATAACTAGTGGTAATCATGTAACTGATGTCTGAGTGTGTCCCTGGCTATAGGTAAATAACTAGCGGTAATCATGTAACTGATGTCTGAGTGTGTCCCTGGCTATCAGTAAATAACTAGCAGTAATCATGTAACTGATGTCTGAGTGTGTCCCTGGCTATCAGTAAATAACTAGCAGTAATCATGTAACTGATGTCTGAGTGTGTCCCTGGCTATCAGTAAATAACTAGCAGTAATCATGTAACTGATGTCTGAGTGTTGGAGTGTCCCTGGCTATCAGTAAATAACTAGTGGTAATCATGTAACTGATGTCTGAGTGTTGGAGTGTCCCTGGCTATCAGTAAGAAACTAGTGGTAATCATGTAACTGATGTCTGAGTGTGTCCCTGGCTATCAGTAAATAACTAGTGGTAATCATGTAACTGATGTCTGAGTGTGTCCCTGGCTATAGGTAAATAACTAGCGGTAATCATGTAACTGATGTCTGAGTGTGTCCCTGGCTATAGGTAAATAACTAGCAGTAATCATGTAACTGATGTCTGAGTGTGTCCCTGGCTATAGGTAAATAACTAGCAGTAATCATGTAACTGATGTCTGAGTGTTGGAGTGTCCCTGGCTATCTGTAAATAACTAGCGGTAATCATGTAACTGATGTCTGAGTGTGTCCCTGGCTATAGGTAAATAACTAGCAGTAAT